>NC_142261.1:10996280-11298275 GCF_052056855.1 Sturnus vulgaris | reverse complement strand
CAAAATTCTCACATTTTGTCTATCCTGAAAGCTGCAGGGCCAAACCCAAGTTCAGGAAGCATTTCACAGTGGTGATGAGAAACAAGGGACGTTTTGTTTTCGAGGCTACCAACTGAGCTGGCACTTCAGCAGCTGCTCCACAGCCCGCCCTGAAACACGAGAGCCTCACTAATTATGTCCTGGCAAGTGCTGAGGCTGCACGGAGGAAAGGTGGAGGAGCCTTTCACACACACCTGTCTCACTCTGATGGCAAACACCGGGTTTGAGCCATCACGTGCTGCCCACCCTCAGTGCTGTGCCACAAAGCTGCTGCAGCAACACCCTGCTCTGCAAGGACACAGCCCTCAGCCACGGGGAGCCTATGGATGATTCACCGTGTGGTCACACCTCTGTGGCCACACCTGCCTGGCCTCCACACATCCAGCACTGGAGCAAGATCCAGAAGTGTTCAGGGTGTGCCAGACAGGGACATCTTTGAGGACTTTCCTGCTGGCCATGACCACTCTTTGCAAGGCTCCCCTCCTGCAACTCCATTATTTCTGTTCATGTAAATCTGTGTCCTATAAGCAAACCATTTGTTCATTGTACCTGCACTCCACAGTGTTTGTTGCATCCAGGAGAGCATCGTCCTTCACCTACAACCAGCCAGAAACACATCCACCAAAACACCTCTCCCAGAAATTCACACGGGCACGATGCCAGTGCCAGTTCCTGCAGGGTCCTGGGACAGCTCTGGGACTAAAGCTGGTGCTGCTTGTGAGGAAACAACCCTGCAGCTGCATTTCATGCAAGCAGATACACATCACTGCATGCTCTTGCAGGTCACCTTGTACCTCTGCTTCAGACATGGGTGCATTTCACCAGAGTTTCAGCTAAAAATACAGAAGGGGGAACACAGTTCCCTGAGCTTTGTGCCACAGTCAAGAGATAATTGCCTGCTGTCCTCGCCTGTCACTTCCAGAGTGGGTTGCAAACCTTATTTAACAAGCTTTAGCAATAATATTTTCTCATTAATTTAAGAAACAGCTTGATACATCAGAGGGCTAGGAGAGAGAGGAACACAGCACTAGCTGATAAATCACTGAGCTCAGGTTTGGATGCAACATGAACCTCCAAAACATAAGATTTTTGAGCCCCATCCACCAGTGATTTGGTGTGGTCTCACCCATCAGGGTTTGATTCCTTCACAGTTCACTCTGTTTTCAAGTCAGAAACCTAATTTCTCAGGATAAAATAAAAGGGTAAAGACAGTGATAATAAAAGAAAATATGATTAACTTGTGATTCACATCTGATCTCAGGAATATAATCTAATTTTAGACCTTTCATTGATTTAGAGCTCTATTGCTAATGCTGCATTTGAAAGGAAAGTGAATGATTCTTGGTGGTTTGGACGTGCTTCAAAACCCTTGCTTTTCTCTACCTTCAGCTATCTTGTTGTTGTGGTTGGTTTTAGAGGAGAGATCAACAGAAGAGATCAGTGTGTGATCTAGCTGTTAGGAAGAAGATAAAAATCATCAATTTAATCTTTTTTAAAGAAGAAAAACCCCAAGAAATCTCTCCTACAGCAAAACCTCCAGGTTTTCAGTGACTTCCTAAAGATGGCTTTTACTTTCTTGGATTTCAGGGATGTCAGTGATATGCCCCTGCAAGCATCTGCTTGTCCATTACAAATCCCAACAGGTTTGTTTCAAAGCAGTGATATTGAAACCTCAGCCTTCAGCCCAGCTTCCAGGAAAGAGGATTAGAATTAATATAAGACAGAAATAAAGGAGATCTGGAGGCAGAGAGAACAGAAGGAGCAGGATGAGAAATAAACAATACTTTGTGCATATGTGTGAGCAAGAAGGGAGAAAAAAAGACAGGAAAAAGCTGGTAGGAGGAAAAAAACAACCTAACAAAGGAAGCAGTGGGCAAAACAGGCTCCTAAGAGGAAGGGGGGGGTGCAGGACACGTCTGTGCCTGAGACTGAGGTGCTGTGAGCCCCTGAGTCCCTCAGCAGGACAGGGTCAGGCACAGAGTGGGAGCACACACGTCCCCAGGCAGGACAAGAGCACGTTCAAACTCCAGTGCCAGGCCAAGCTTAGAAAAATTTAACAAATTATTCTGACATACTTGGGCCAAAACTGCTAAACCCACTACAGCTCCCCCCCAGGCTCCTCTGAGATGGGCTCAGAGAACTGAAGGAAGCCCAGTTTGAGAGGAGCCAGCCTGGGAACTGGGCACCTTCACCTCGGTGCTCAGAGGATTTACCTCAAGCCCTGCCGTGCTGCTCTTGCCCATCATGTTCACAGCTCATGCAAACCAAAATCAGCAAAGCGAAATCCCTGGATATTCTTCCCTATTTGAGAGCTCCCTTCAGTAGGATCATGAATCCATACTAACCCTAGATGCATTTTGTTTAATCTGACTCTTTCAACTCTCATCTCTCAGCAGGACATGGAGGAAAGTTCCAAACTTCACTGTGGAGGTTCTACACCTCCCAAGGGTTCAGCACAAAGCTGAAATTTCCTACACCTCTGCCTGAAGCTGAAAAAGCACAGTGCTGGAATCTGAAGTTTAATGACTACATCACACAATGTTTCCTGACACAGCAGAGCTTTCAACCTTCTACTTTGACTGTTCCATGGCCTGATGTTAAATTTGAATTTTTTATCTCTGAATTTGTTTGTCCCTTGCTTCCCATCTCTCTACACAAACAGTGGCCTGATTCTTCATCCCAAGCCCCAGTCATTTATTCTGAAGCAATGGGAATGTTATGTCAGAAAAGGACAGCCTGTCCTTCCACCCTCTGCTCTCAGATGGGCCAGAAAACACTCAGAGTTCTGCAGAGCCAGCACATCTCAGGGGAGGAATGGCTGGAGCTGAGCAGGTGTCCCAGCCACGACAAAACAACATTTTGTGTCTGCTTCAGCACCACTGAGTAGCCACTGACATTAGAAAAAACAATTCCTGGCCACACAGCCCCAGCCTCACCTGCTGCTGACAGAAAGTGCCACAGCCCAGGAGGGTCCATGTTCAACCTGAGCTCGCCCACCTCTCCTCATTCCTCTCCCACCTCTCCTCATTCCTCTCCCACCTCTCCTCATTCCTCTCCCACTGTGTCAGCTGCTGCTGCTCACCTGACATAACAACTCTCCATTTCGGGAGTATTTGCAGCTTGCTTTAAAACAAGAACACAATTTCTGCTTATACAGCTAGAAATTCACTGCACAGGGATAAAATTAAATAGAGACCACCCAGAGAAGATGAGATAGAGGTAAAATGAATTTTATTGTAGAATTGTCTACTTCATGCAAGACCCAAAGGCTCAGCAATCAAGTATAATAAGAAAAAATTAATTAACAATCTGCTTTACTCACTGGGGAAGTGTATATTTAACATCTTAGGCCCTTGAGGGATCAGCATGGCAAGCTTCTTGAAACTTAAGAAAAATAACCTGTATCATCCAACAGGCTGGACAGCTACAATTAGTATTTCTTCATAAGCCCTTGTTTTATTTTGTTAATTCCTTCTTGATACCCCGGGCTATGTTCCGGCCTTTCCCCCATTATTAAATAAACCTTTTTTTGTCATTCACAAACCTGTAAACCTGGTGCTCTGCTCGTTTGTAGTGACTTGGAACACTCTGTTCTCTCTCATATTTCAGTCCCAACGAGAAACTCCTCCTTGAAAATTCAATAAAGCATCTGCACAGCACGTTCCCATGAAGCAATTCACCAGCAGAGCCTGAGCAAGCTTTAGTTTGGCATCTCCAGTTGACTTTGGACCAAGGTGCTGCCCCTTCTCTGTCCTGAGTGCCAAAAGCATCGAGCTGAGCCCTTGGTCCCTGCTTGGTTCAAATCACCCACGTCAGACAAGCTCCTGTCCTGCTCTTGGCCCCTCCAGGCTGGTCCATCCTGCTCTGGGAGGCTTTGGCTGCCCAGGCTCTGTCAGCTGGGGCAGAGCAGACACCCTCTGTGCCTGCCAGGCTCACAGTGCCTGTGACACTTCAGTTTGACAGCTCCTCTCACATATTAGCAAAGGCTCCAGATGATCAGCAGCCCTTAGGGCACCCAAGAGAGTTTGTGGGCACGTAGGTGACAGACTGCAGCTTGCCCAGGCCCCAGAGGGGTTGGTTTCTGTGTCTGCTCTAGGATGGGGCAGGAGGGGCAGCAGGCAGCTTAAGGGGGCCAGGGGGGTTGTTCATCAAGGTTCATTCCACAGATCACAATCTTACATCTCCTTTTGACAACATGACCCTTCCCAGGTACCAGCCACATGCAGATTACCCAATTCCCTTAGGAAAAATCCTTGAATTCACATATGGCCCTCAGCAGAAAAATTGCTGCTGCTAAATCATTTGTTTCCTACTTTCCAAAGCCTGGAGGGGGAGATGCTTGTCAGTTTTTATCCTCTCTTTGAAATCCCTTCAGCTCAAAGAGAATCTCCCTATCTTTTAAATCAAAGACTCCAAGAAATCTTGTCTCTCCCCACCACTTCAGAGGGTCAAGTCACAATAAACGAGCCAATGTGCTCACAGGCAGAACACAATTTTGCAAAACAACCGGGGCTGTAAACCACGATGAGAACAGGTGTCCTTTGGGGAGAACGATAGGGAAGGCAGCAGGAGCACTTCTCTGTGTTGCTCAAGGGTTTCCTTTCTGAAGTTCAATATTTTATGAACACTTCACACAGAGCAGCTTCCCCAGGTCCCTGGCTGCTCACACACAGCTGTGGGGAGCATCCCCAGCCCTGGCTCCCATGGAAGGATGAAGAGCTGTGCTGGGTGGGGCAGGCAGGAGGAGGCATCACCCACCTCACCAAGACATACATTTTCTGATTCCTCTCTTTGCTTTATTATTGGCTGCTGCCTAAATGATCTTTTAGGTCATCTGCTTACAGTAATAGGAGGAAATTAAATATTAATAATAGACTATTTCCCTCTAGACTGCTCTTTGTTAACAAAGGATGCAAGTGAAACAAAGCAGGCAAAATTATCAGCACACCATGGCCTTGGTTTTCAGGTACCTGGAGCACTTTCCCTCAGCCCTCCTTGCACACCTGCCTGTGTGGACACCACTGCAAGTGCAGAACATGGGCAGCTGTGGAAATTTCTGTTCCATCAAGGGACTCCACATGCCAGCCCGACCCTTCCAGGCACGTTTCAGATTTTATCCAAAATATCATCTGAGCCACTGATGCTCTGACTGCAAAAATGCAAGGCCAAGGATTTTTGGAAGCACAGACTTTGTCTGCTCTTGGGAAGTGAAGGCTGCTGTAATATAAACCTACAGTGGGGTAATGAGCTTTCTGCAAGTTCTCCTGAAATAATAGGCAAAATGAGAGCTTCAGCTTTGCTAAATTTGGTGTCATCACCTCTTACAGGAAAGCAACAGCCCTCCAAGACTTAAAACCTTCCCTTTCACATACTTGTGAAAGGCAGAAGAAATGGCTCTTCAGAGACCTGTACTGTGCCTGAACTTTGTCTGTCGGTTTAAAAATGGGAAAGAGGGGCAACAACTCCATTTTACATTTCCACCCTGCTGCAGTCCAGGCCAGGAAAGGAGGCTGTGCTCCAGCAGCAAGCATGGTGAACCTGGGTGTAAAGCCTTGACTGATTCACCAGAGACACCCAGACTGCTGCATCAGTGACAGAAACTGAAACTGTGACAAAGCCACACCCTGCCAGCATGTCCTGTGCCTCTCTTCTCCTCCTGTTTATGCCCATTAGGAAAAAACCAAAAAACCAAAACTGCCCCAAAAGTGAAATCCCACTGGACAACAAGCAAAGGTTGTTCGACAGCACAGATGGGCTGGCTGACAGGAATGGCTCATCCCAAACCAATATTGCAGCTTTGCCTCCTGCCCTCCAAGTGCTAGAAGTGGATTAATTTTTATTGTGGTAACGGAAGATTAGAACAGAACACATTTGACCATCTTTTTTTCCTAAGTGGATGTTATAAATGTTTAAAAGCAAGGAAAAAACCTCACAGTAATTATTCCAATTCTAATGGTCACAAAAAGCCAAAGAGGGCAAAACTAAGTAAGGATGAATGACCAGCAGTTAAATAAGCCAGATCAAACAAACAGAAAGGAAAACAGCTCCCCTGTGCTCACCAAAGTCTTGCTGGGCAGCAGGCATCATGATACATTGCCAGAAAGACACAGAAACATGTTGGATTTTTGAGTATTTGTACTCAGAACGGCTGATGTTCATTTATCTATGGTGGCATTTCTAAAAATTAAAAAAAAAAAAAAAAGAGCATTTGGATGGGCTTTCATAAGACAGACAAGTAAAAAAGCATAATTAAAACCATGTACCATGGCCAGAAACAAGTTACTACTGCCAATATCATCCACAATGTCTGTGAGGAGCCAGTTTTCCTTTTCTGTGTGAGGGAAGAACTCAAAGGCAAATTCTGCCTCCTCACAGCCCTACCAAAGCCAGCTGTGTTCACACATGAGGAGCATTTCCTTCAAGGACAAAATAAGAGAAATGAGGAAACGGAATATAAAGAAGAGGTGACCCACTGAGGAACACAGGCAAGGGAAGAATTTACTCTGAAGATATTTATCATATTGCTAATGCATCCATTCTGGTCTATTTTAAAATAATGGAGTAGACTTCTCTCCAGATGTGACTTTGCCTCTTATTCCTGTACGAAGTTTCCAGACAGGCAGTTGAGAATTGGGTACATCTGTTAGTTTTCGTGCATTTTTATCCAGTTATTCCCAAACCCTATTTGCCTTCTCCAAGTACAGGTTTTCTCTCCACATGCCCCTGCTCCCTCGAGCACTGTCCTGCAGGCTGCCAGGAGCGTTTGCATAAACTCTGATGGTGAAACAATAACTCGCCCCAGTGCAGGGAGAGCTGCTGTAGCAGATCAACCAACTTCCTTCTACAGCAGAAATAATGCAACTCCTACTGTCTCTCTCCCTGTAGCTTAAAATGATTCCCCAGCTGCCCTTCCCTATCCTGATGGAAGCACTGTACAACACTGTTCATCTCAAAAGCAGACAAAAGCCACAATAACAAATTTTCTGTCCCCTGAGTTTGTGTCCAGCAACTTTCCCTCATCCGTTTTGCAAGGTACTCTGACTGCTAATGCTGATTTGCTCAGGGTCAGCCTCACATCCTGCCAGTGCTTCTGTCGCAGCCTCAAAGCCATTTAAGACATTTTTAGGACTCTGCCACCCTCTGTGGATGAGGAGTCGATGCTCTGGTGATGCCCCGAGGCCACCTGCCCTCACTTTGCCATTCCCTCTCCGCTTTGCTGTGACTTGCCCCACACTGCTGTCGCATTTCCACTCTCACAGCCACAGCGACACCGGGGCTACTCTAAGGGACTGGGTTTTCCCCCAAGTCCTTGATGATAACCCTATCTATAAAGAACTTTCCAATATCAGTGTGCTGATCCCGGAGTGCCGGTGTTTTGCTGGTGCTCGGAGGACTCTGAAGTCCTTTTGTCATTTCCTCAGCCCCGGCGCTGTGGTCAGAGCGCATCCGCTGCAGTGACAGCCCCGCACCTCTGACACTTCCTGCCCCACAGCCCGGGCCGGAGAGCACAGAGCTGCTGGGGATGGCCCTGAATTCTGCCCTCTGCTCCAAACCATCCCTGCATGCTGAGCTCTGAGCACAGAGCTGCTGGGGACGGCCCTGCCACCAGTGAGTTCTGCTCTTCTGTACCGAACCAGCAGCCATCCATAAATCACTTCAGAAAACATTTCACTGCATTTGCTGGCTGTTCATGAGCTGATGTTCTTGTGCAGAGGGAGCAGAAAGGAGAGAGAGCAGCTGTCAGGACCCCACCTCCACCAGCCTTGGGAACAGGCCCTTCTGTCCTATGAAAACTTTACATATTTTACAGTCTCTGCACAACAAGACATCATAGAAAAGGTCCATCTGTAAAGAAACTGGCAATCATTTCTCAAATGCATGACAACCATGATCCTCACACCTTGCCAAACAAGGATAAACCAAAAAAGATCCCCAAGGCAAATTCCTTAGGGAATTTGCCTGTGACATTTGACTCCAAACACAGAAGATGTTAATCAAGCAGAGGTGGATCCCGAGGAGGAGCTCAGAACAGAAACCCCAAACCTTTAGGATGGTTTCTCCCACGTGCACCGTGTCCATCTCTTGCCTGCTGTAATCATACAGCTGGGCTGTACGGTGGCTATGTGGAGGAAAAGGAAGATTTCCCTTTAGGAATGGGGTAGGAAAGTTAACAAGAGCCATAGATGAATCACAACGGTCAAGCAAAGTTTGGATCAACATTTCATAAGACACAGAATGACATAAAAGAAAGTATTAATGGTTGTTAGGTGTTTGACAAAGTTAGGTGCCTCAGTTTTAAAAGGTCTGCTAAAGAGGCCTGCATTTTGGGGATTATCAGAAACAGTCCCAGATTATCCCTGACTAGGCAGCCATCGGCACAGGTCATTTTTTTGCCAAAATCCGGGCTGCAGAACATTTTACAAACTTTTTAAACGTCAGTGTGCTTCCCCACCCATTCTCCAGGAGCTGTAATGGTGCTGCTGCCAGCCCAGGTCAGTCTGATGTGATTTTCCACCGTCCCATTGAACCTGGGCACTGATGTGTGGATTGGACGTATGTGGAAACTGTAATTATTCAATCAATTTCAATTACGTGCCTCTCTTCTGAAGATTTCAGCAAAAAGACCTCTTAGCTGTCTTTAATGCAGTGGAATGCTTCCTATGGAAAATCCCAGTCTGTGCCCAAGTCTATGGATCTCATACTGAAACCAAAGTTGTTATCTTCACAGAATATGACATTTAACCACCTACTTCCCTTAAGTCCTTAATCTCAACAGCTGATTCATACCAGGATCTGACAATCCTGTTCTATAGGGGAAAACTCAATAACCAGAATGATAGGGCTGTTTGTAGAGGACTTTCCCAGTACAAGAAGGGGGATTTGCATAAGAGACCAATATAAGAGAACAGGCAGAGAAAGAAGAAATATTTCTGCTGCCCTAGTTAGGAAAAATAAGAGGGGAGAGAGGGAGGAGGAAGAGGAGACAAGAAGCAAGAGGAGAACACAACAGTGCAAACCCAAACCAAAACATCTCCAACAAAGCTCAGGCAGGAAAGAAACAGAGGAGACTCTCAAGTCTGAATAGTAAATGAGGAAACTTCTAACAGGGAAAACTGCAAACCTCACCATTCCCGAAGGGATGCATTAAAAGCTCGCCCTTGTCTCCGCTCCGCAGCGCTCCTGCCCTGCCCGGGGGATGCTCGGACGGGACCCGCGGCTCAGGCTGGGATTCCAGAGGCTCCAGCAGCCAAATCCCCCCCGGGGGCTGTGGAACAGGGGCCACAGGAGCAGCTGGGAGCCACAAACACCGGCACAGGGACACAGGGAATGCCTATGGCAGCCCGCGGCAGATGAAACAGCCCCGAGCTGCGAGGACCGGAGTGGCCGAGTGCCTTCCCCCCTGGAACTGGGAGCAATCACAAATGCTAATCGACACACAGACAGGAGCCCAGCATGTCACCCGTCACGTCTCCCAGGCTCCAGGAAAACCCCCCTTTCCTCTCCTTGTATCAGAGAGGGACAGGAAGATTCCCTCATCCCCTGCATGCCTTTCCCTCCCCGTCCCCGGCTCAAATCACCCCTGCAAGAAGTTTCCCTCCCTGCTAACTTCTCCATTGTCTCAGACGCATTGTTTGCAAATGTCCCCTAAAAATGCTTTGTAAAGGATTCTTTATTCTATTTCAAGTCTTTCCACATCCCAGTGTAACACCTGGACTTTATCTTGTTACCTGTCAGATAGTGATAAACCTACTGCATGCAACCCCTGACTTACCATCTAAGATAAATACAATTTATCTTGTAGCTGTCATTTCTTTTCAAACCCTGCGCCTTCCACAGCTGCATTTGTAGTGGTAATAAAATTACTTTATTTGGGCTTGAAATGTGTAACTTTTAAAGAAATAAAAAATTTTAAATCCCCATCAGCAAGAGCTGCAGGACCCAGGTTAAGGAATGAAAGAGATCACACCTTTACCCACTCACATTTACCAAATACCTGCATTTGGTGAAGTGCTTTGAAATTCTCTTTGCTGATTGTCTGTGGGTTGCCCACCGTGGTCAGGATGAAGAACAAGTTAGAGCAAAGGAGATTTAAGCTGGACATCAGGGTATTTCCTGCACACCACGAAAGTGAGGAGTCTCCACTGCAGGTCTTTAGGAGCAGGATAGAGAAAGATGTCAGGAATGGCAAATCCATGGCTGCCTTTGGGCAGAGGTCTGGGTTAGATGACCTCCAAGTGTCTCCTAAGGATATTTTCCATAATCGAGAATTGTATGTGCCATCTGTCCATCGTGATCTACAGAGATTTACTGCAGAAAAAAAAGTGCAGTGCAACCAATAATTATTCCTGATACAGATGCAACCTTTGTGAAGGGAGAGGCATCTTCTGAGTACAGAAGGAACTGAAGCCTTCAGAGGTTAAATCACCTTCTGCATCTGCCCAGACCCTCCTGCCCTCTCCCAAGACAGAATGCTGCCAGTTCTTCACCCCTAACAGTCCAACCCTCAATATTCAGCTACAAAAGCATCTCATTAAGTGATGCTTTAAATGCTCTCTCAGCATTTTTGTAATGAGCAGAGAAGCAAGGAACTGGTGCTGTTTTGTTCAAGTAGCTTCACCTAGGCTGGTCAGGTGCACTGTGCAAAAAAACCTGAAGATGGTCCATGAAGCAACCAAACCTTCTGGTCCTAAATACCAGATATCCTGATAAAAGGGAATAACCCTCTACTGCCTTGTGAGGATCTTCTCTGATTCCTTGACACACAGCTCAAGACCTCTTTCCTGGTTTTTACTTTAGAGTCCAACCAAAAAAAAAAAAAAAAAAAAAATATTAATAGCCCATCTCCATTTTCAGATGGAAATCACACAATGAAGAACAACCTTGGGAGTTAATCACAATCCAGATCAAATGAGAAAATGAACAAGCAGAGCTGGAATCTGTTCGAGCTGTAGAGAAGGACAAACTTTGCAGGACACCAAGAGAGATGTTGGCACCAGCCCTTGGATGGAGAGCACCTCACTCCCAGCAGTGCAGAACTCAGAGACTTTCCCCACTCTGTGCCTTGTCCCATCTCGTGTGGGCAGAAATGTCAAACCCCAGCGAAGAGCTGAAGCATAGTGAAAATGGTGGAAAATCTGTGAAACCTTAAACATCCTGTACAGACAAGAAATCATGCAGCCATCAGCCAGCCAGGCAGAAAGGAAGTGGTAAAGAGAGAGGTTTTCCCTTGACACAAGATGGAAAAGCAGCCAGGCTCAAAACCAAGGGGGGATCAGACCCTTGTGAGAGACAGGACTGAAAGGAGGAGTAAAGATTCCCTCCAGACCTTCTGCAGGGCTGAGCTTTCCCCAGTGGCTCTTAGGAGAACTTAACCACAGGGCTCTACATGAAATCCATCACTGAAAGTTAAACAAAAAGGATGAAGAGCTTTCAAAAGTTGATTATATTCAAACGCAATAGCAGCAGCAGCCCTTATGGAAAGATCCTATTAAAATACCAGCAAAAACAGAAATGCAAACATGGGAGACCTGGCAGAGGCTTTCCAGCTCAAACCTTCCGTGCCTTTTGCACCCACTGATAGAAGGACAGAGGCTAAAACCATTATTATTGGGCCAACATCCCCGGACCTGGTACAGGATGATGCTGGTTCTATTTTTTACGTATAAAAATACATATGGAAAGACAGATTATGTACACACGAAAATTACAAACGTACCACATGGCCACCCTTAAAAAGGAGACCTGCTTGCCTTTTTATTTTTCACACCCTGAAATAGGTCATTTTTATTTTATGTACACACATACGGGTTTGCAGTTTGTATCCACGTGTTTTCTCTACAAATTCAGAGGTTTGCAGCTTCCCTGGTTAATTCAGAATTTAATCCATTTGCCACATTAGGAAGGGTTTCGTTTCCATAGGTTTTTGTGGTACATTATTATGTTTATATTGACTTTTTATTGAGATTCAAAATAAGGTATTTCCTCCACAGTCCTAGCTCAATTGAAATATTCCTCACATCCTTGCTGGTCACTTTATCTAATCTTTTTCTACCTCACTTGGGCAATATGCTCCAGGGGTATCTCTAACTGCAGGGGCTGACCATGCTTTCCCTCTCTCTCTCTGTTAGTTTTCCTCGTGCAGAAGAATGAATTTATCAATTACTCCAGTTCTTGAGTTACATGTGCCTGAGACTTACAAGCCTGATAAGAAAACTGAAAACAAATACATCCAAAGACTGAGTTATCTAATAGTTGGCCATCTGCTTAGGAAAATCATTTTAAGTAGTTACAGCAATTCTATTAACTATTTACCAAGTGAGTCATGTTGTTCTCTTTAGGTTAACCCTTCCTGTCTCTGTGGGCTCAGCGCCCCAGGCAGTTTTGAAGAAGGTGCTCAACCACCTTTCCTCCTTTCAGAAGCAAAGCCGGCAGTCCCCCTGCACTCGAGACCCCCCAGGCTCACTGTCCAGGGCACAAAAGAGCAATAAAGCATCCGTGACTCCCAGACCACACAAACCATGCAGAAAATCTCTTTCCAGGAGCATCCCCGGCGAAGGCACGGCGCAGCAGCACTGACACAGCGGGATGGGAGCGCTCCTGGTGCCCCGGGCACTCCTGAGGGCAAGGTCAGCCCAGGGCAGGGCAAATCCTGCCCCCACATCCTGCCGAGAGCCCTGAGACACCCGCACCCGGCAGCCCGGCCGCCTGTCCCCGGCACAGGGACACAGCCCCCCGGGAGCGGCCGCTCCATCGCGGGTGCCGAGGGAAAGGCGAGGAACGCGCGGCTGCTCGGCAGAGATAACGCAGAGCTGGGGCTTCTGGGGGCAGGGAATGGGACAAGACCGCACAGCTTTGAAGCCATCTATTCAGCCCCTGCCCTTCTCCCTTTAACACGACTGTGAAGTGCAGAGAAATCTCCTTTGAAGGCACTACAGAGAAGTTCGCATGATGAAGGGTGCTCCTGTGGAATCACTATTTTATCATTAAGCACAAATATCTGCTGAAGGGCCGGAGGACGGCTGGGTGCAGGGAGGCAAAGTCCAGCACCTGATGTTTGAGGGAAGATCCGTGGAGCAAACATCTTGGAGCGCGGGGGTGTGTCGAGGGACTGACAGCTGGGAATGAGCACGGAGTGAAAAGCACCGGCTCGACGGGGCACAGAAACACCACCCGAGCCGGGCAGGGGAAAGCGGCAGCGGGGCAAATCCGCCCCGTCGTGGGGCTGGGGGCTCGGCTGCACCGAGAGGGCAGCGGGCTCTACTTTTCAAATCCGCGAGACAGGCAGGAGAGGGAGCGGGGCTGCCGTGAGGGAAACCGAGGGAAAGCGAGCGCACGGCGGCAGCCGGGGCCGGGGAGCGCCGCGCTCGGGATGCTCCGGCGGGACGAGCCCCGCAGCCCGCCCGGCCGGGAGGTCCCGCTCTGCCCCGGGAGCTGCACCCCGGGCCCCACCGCCCCTCCCCGGGCCCCGCCGGCCTCACCCACCTGGCCTGGGGGCTCCGCTCCGCTCCGGCCGCGCCCGGAGCCGTGCGGCGGTGCCGGCGCTGCCCCGCTCCGCTCCCGCCTCCGCGCAGGACGCGGCGGCCGCGGCTCCCCCTGCAGGGCGGCCACGGCACCGGGAACGGGAACGGCACCGGCACCGGGACATGGGGCCACGGGAACGGCACCGGGAACGGCACCGGGAACGGCAACCGGACATGGGGCCACGGGAACGGCACCGGGACGCGCGGCCACGGGAACGGCTCCCGCAGCCGGCGGGATGGGTTGGGATGGGCTCCCGGCAGCCCCGCAGCTTTACCTGGCGGCCGGCGGTGAGCCGGCCCCGCGGGGCTCGCTGCCAGCACGGGCAGCCCGGAGCAGCATCCCCGCAGCGGCGCTGGAGCGGAGAGGGCACTTACTTGAGAGTCCTCGCTTGCCGTGAGGGACCTGCAAGTGACAGCAGCGGGCTTTGACTGGGCTTGATCTGCATACAATGAAAGGAGGAAAGAAAGGCGAGGAGAGGAGAGGAGAGGAAAGGAGAGGAGAGGAGAGGAGAGGAGAGGGAAAAGGGACGGGAAAAGGAGAGGGGAGAGGGCAGAGGGGAGGAGAGGAGAGGAGGGCTTTCTCACTACATTATTTTAAGCATCTACTTCTTTCCAGGCTGGAAAACCCACCCAGCGAGTCGAAGCCTGCAGCTGTACCACACGGGGCTGCGTGGCACCGTGCAGTGCTGCGGGGGACACCGGGTCCGGCTGCGTGCACAGAGAAACTTCACTCTCTTCTTTATTACCTACGGAAAGGAACCCTGGGCACTACCACTCTGAAGAGTTCTCTGCAGGGATATTGCCTCTTTGACAGCAGTTTCACATTCCCAGCGGGTAGGCGGCTGTGGATCCCCCAGCACACAGCACATTTCCTGCCGGCCGTGCCCCTGGGGCTGCTGTCCCCAGCCGGCTCCCGCTCCTGCGAAGGACTTGGGGACAGCCATGACTCATCTCGCAGCAATTTTGAAACAGGGACAGAACCTCTCAAATCTTTGTGGGCTTCTTCTAAGCTTTTTAACTTCTAATATCCAAGTTTATCTCTCAGCAAGTCAGTAATCTACATGTTCCTATTGGGTGGACATTGCAAACAAGAAAAACCACCAGCGTGACTCCACAATTCCCACCAACTCCATGGCAGGTCCCAGCCTGTGACAGACTGATCCACCTCAGTGACAGCCCGTGTGTGCAGGGACTGCCACAGGTTGGGTGCTTGTGTCATGCAGCGAGGTTTTATTCTAGGATTCCCCACTCCCAGAGCATTCCCACACCACTGACACCCAGCACGGCTCACCCTGCCTGCCCTGGCAGCAGCAGCACGAGTTTTGCTTTACATTTCCTTGGTATAACATAGTAGGAAAGAAGGAGCAGAACTGGCACCAACCCCTTCAGTGCCAGCCTCAAAATCTATGAGCATCTAAGCATTAAAAATTCATTAAAAATTCAGCACTGGCAGCAACCTGGCACCTGAGCTGCCCTCCCCTGCACTCTTACCCCAGTCAGCAAGGCAAAGCTGGTTCATGGGCTGGCTCAGCCACGCAGCTGGGAACTACAGAGCACAGAGAAGGCTGCTCCAAACACAATGGGAATCCTCTGGGGAGGAAAAAAAGTAATTTTTCCCAGGAAGTTACAGAAAAAGCTGGAGTAATTTACCACACAGTAACATGAAATGATTTTAAGAAACACATAGACTGACTAGGCAAATCAAGAGAAAAAGCAAAGGTGGGAGATGAGAAAACTAGGAGCCTCATCAAAACATGCTGCATAAACGATAGATTTAGAAATGCCACCTGCCTACATGATGTTTACCAGAGCTTTTTTAAAAAATGCTGGCACTAGGAATGGGATACTGTTCATGTAATGGCCTCACACCTGCCCTGTACAAGAGATAGTATTTTCCCACTCCTAGTTGATATTCCATGAAATTTTATGCTGGGCAATTATTTTTGAACTAGAGGGGCAAGTCAGAACCAGCTGCATCTGCCTGGTGTTGCCCCTTTCCAGGGCAGTGTTTCCTGTATTGCAGACGCTGCCTCTCTCTTTGCCCAGATCCTCAAAGCCACCCGAATTACTCTCTCCCCTTGAAATCAATGAAAGCTGGAAATCAAAATATTTTAAGGAGTAGGGATGCAGTTTCTAAATATTATTTTGTTCCTGAATACATTAAACCCAAAGCTGTCGCAGTCAACCCCCTGCTCTGAACTGCCAGACTGGTTTATTCCAACCATCCCATCCTCAATACATGACCTTAAAAGCATCCCAAGTCACAAATGTTGATCACCATAGCTTTGAAGGACCCCAGAAATGCATCATTGGGTATTTCTTTTCCCAGCTAACCAACTTTTAACAGTGTTTGATGTAGACTACATAAATTTTAAATCAGCAAGTCCTGGAAGATCCAAAGCAAATGTCCAAGTACTTTCACAGAACTGGCTGATAATGGCTCCCTGACCAGCTTCTAAAGCTTCTTAGAAATTACTTTCCTCCCATGAAAGTGTTCTTTACCAGAAGCACTAAACCACTGGCTCCTTCCCTCCCTGGCCATTGCAGTTTGGATGGCATATCAGATCCCCACTGTCATCTGCTGATTTTATCTGTGCAGCTGGGAACTCTGCAGTGATCCAAGATGGTAAAATCAGTATTAACATCTCCCAGAGCAACTCAGCCAGACCCTCTATGTCTTCTGCATGCTCATTTCTCACTTCTGCACAAGTAACTGTGTTTATAATGAGCAGCTGCTGGTTTATGTCCTATTCAGCAGTTGGATAGAGTAACTTCCATTACGATAATAAGATCTGAATAGATCTGTTACCTTTCTTTCAAAAATTAATTGGTTTTCTAGTGGTTCTCTGCCACTGTCCCTGTCAAGTATCAGACCATAATTCTTGTGCATGTTCCACGTGCACTGTCCTTGCCTCTGGATATTTCCACTTATGCCCTCCCTTACCAGTGACCAATGACAGTAAATTGACAGTAAGGAATACAAACAGCTTTTATATATTCTCTTTGCTTTTTATAAGAAATGCAGGGGTGGCAGCACCAGAGAATGCAACTTCCCTTGGTCACTCTGAGAATAAAGCAGCATTACTGTGACTGCTGTGCCCAGACACATTTTGAGAAAGGTTGACATGAAGAGACAGGCTGAAACCTCCTGGAAACAAAACAGCTTCCAGCAGCCCCGCAGCCATAGCAAGGTGCTGCCACACGTTCAGAGCTGGCTCTGTGCTGAAAGGAGTCCAGGACTGCAAGAACAGAAATTAAATTTTCTGATTCGCCCATGTAGAGCCAAGAAAGGCTTTCTCATTCCTGGAAAGCAGAGCTGCAGTAACATCCTGTTCACTGTCTCACTGAACAAGCCAAACTCCTGAGTTTTGGGCAGCTGAAAAGGAGTGATAAGAGTATTTGCACTCCTCAAACTTAGCAACTCAGCTCAAGAAGTAAACTCTAGAAAGCCTGTGTAGAACAACTCTCGAAATGTTTCCTTCAAAAAGGTGTCAGCAAAGCAAATAAAATCCTCATGTTTGAGACCTATTGTGAAACTCACCCTTGTCTTTGCTGGCACTGCACGAGCGACACCTTGGGCACGTCAGGGATACCCCTGGAACAAACACAGACTCATAACCAAACACAGCCTGCCAGCCTGGGGAGCACAGAATCATACCCAGGTACTGAGGCTTCCACGTGGAGGACTGAAAATGATCACTTTGCCTAGCACAGAATCTGAAAGAATTAATCTTATTTTAAACAGAAAAATTATTTCTGTCTTTACAAAGAGATTAATGCTTTATCAGTTTTGAGGCTCTTCTCTGTCACGAAATTTTTCTAACCAGACTAAATTATTTAATATATGCAAAATGACATTTAAGGGATGCATATTTTGCCAAGAACATCAAACTGAGTATTGCATTAGCACACGTGTTCAATGTTGTTAAACGGGACATTTAAAATGGTGTGTTCTGACTTGCACATATCCCATTCCCACAAATACTGCCTGAATCCCCTCAAAAGCAATGAAAGACACTTGTCTTAGTCTAGAAGAATGCATGAGGGCACAGTTACTCGAGGTCCTTTGGATACACCAGCAAATCGTTCAACATTGAAGACAGATATATATATATATATAAATGAAAATCTGTATGCATATTTGTATATATGTGATTATTTAACTCACATTGTTCAACATTAAATATTTGATTGCATTTTTAAAATCAACATTGGGAAAAGTTTGATTTTTCTGAAGAGTGTCTCCTTTAACAAAGTTACACATGCAGAATTGTGTTGGCAATGCCCATGGCTAAAATCATAATGAAGGACACTCCTGTATCAGAGACTGAAGCCTTTTTGCACAAACTGTTCAATTCCAGCACTGGAGGAGTTCAGCTCTTACCAAAGGCTTAAGGAAAAGAAGCTGAAGTCAAGGTGAGCTTTGCCCTCCCAGGGAAATGCAAACCATATCCCCAGCACAGTGTGAATCCAGTCTGGGTTGGGAATGAAGGATTTTCAGTAATTTCATGTCAGGAGTTGACTACTCTCCGTAAAAGGCACTGCCCAAACAGACTGTGGCTTTATTTCTCCCAATGCTATTCAGCATGACAGACTATGAGATGGAATTCAATCTAAATTTAAGCACTCTCTGTAAACTATTAATAGAAGAAAAACTGGTAGCATGAATCATCATGTGGGAGCTGCAGAGCAACAGCGAAAATATAACTTACCTTTACACAATAAATGAACTGTTGGAGTTGAAAGGCCCAGCAGAAGTCACTTGATTCTCCTTCACTTGAACTATTCTCATTTTATTTTGAGGAGCAATGAGAGGGCAACCTTTATTTAACTTGACAAAATACACATTGTGCACAACCCAGCTTTGTCACAACTCAAATTGGAGACCAAAATTAGCTGTTGACCCTGCTCCCCACCACTCCCTGCTAGGGGATAGCGTGTGCTGGAAATGTTGGTGCAAACTGACACAACTTGAGAGGTTTATAGAGTTGAGCTCATGTTTTAGCACCCCATTTCAATGCCAGCTGCACCTCTGGCCAAGAGCAGAATGGCACCAAACCTTCCTTTTACATTTCATCCCTGCCCAAAGTCCAGCTGTAGGAATTTCCCAGAGCAGCCGTCCTGGGGTAGGAGGGGATTCCTTGCAGCTCCTGAGCTGCAAAGCTGACAGTGCAAAGCTGGGGTTTTGCAGACACAGCCCTGGCTATGGCCAGTGCAGGCTCTGCCCTGGTGCAGCCCATGGACTCTGAGTGTGGCCCCACGGAGACACAGCCTCAGCACAGTGGCATTTTAGTGCTCTATGGGATATTTATTTTTGAAAAATATGATATTGTCAACAGCTCAGTGAAGTTGTCTCCAGACTGTTATGTCTCCTTCTCAAGTTTCTTTCATTTTTAAGAGCTTAACTTTTAGGCTTCTGGCGTGAGGAAAGAGCCTAAAATGGTTTAAGAAAAGGACATAAACAAGGGAGTGAGCTCTGCACAGCACTGGAGAGCAGCACAAATAGTGCCCCACACTATAGAATCAATGCACATGTCTGAGAGCAAAAATACTGTGATGAGACAATACTGTATGTGTCCAACCCTATTTTCATAATGAGATTAAGAACGTTTCAAAGAACTGAAAATCCTGAAGGATAAAGACCATTTAAGAAAAGTCGACAGCATATTTTTTCAAATAGGGTATTTCATACACAGAAATTCAGTTCTACAAAAAGGGTTAAACAATGGTGACACAGGAAACAGCAGACAAAGGTTAATAAAAACCTTAGCCTGGATTAGAATTGGTGGCACCAGTTCCTCATCTGCTTCTTTAAAAATTCATAGACAAATTTTTTTCCTGAACAAAGACTTGCATGGGAGAAGTTTCAAATCAACTCTTCTAATAGAAATGAAACTAATAAAAATATTTAATTAGATATAAATGCTCTTCTAATCTTGAGCTGCCAGGAACAGAGACACTAATTGGCCAAACTGCCCATTCAAGGTGCTGGGCTGCAGCACCAAGCAGGAATTCATAGAGAAGGTACTGGAGCTTCCCCAGGGCCATCACAACTTTAGGAGCAAATTCAAAGGAGAATTCACTCAACCTTTAGTACTGAGGATGAAAAAGAAAAGCATCTTGAGAACATTTCAACATGAAATGCTGGGCTCAAGGAAAGACAGTGCTGAAAAAACAAGACAGACAAAGCCCAGAGTGAGGGAGCTGAAAGGGGCACAGAATTCAGCTCCCTTTTTGTTCATTTTTTTAAGTTCTGCCAGTAGCTGCTGGCTGTAAATGGCTTCCTAGTTAAGAAGAAAGTTAAGAAAAGAGTTAACTTTCAAGTATAAGGGTCTCCTCTAAAATAATTCTGTGTGGTAATAATGCACATCTTCATGAGCTCCTCTGATCTCTGCCCTTTGTAAAACTCTGCCAGACATGATTTAATCCAAGTCTCTGCTGTCCATCAAAGCAATTGTGAAACCTTTTAGCATTTCAGCAGAAATTCTGTATTGCTAACCTAGTTCCTCCACAGAATTTAACTGCAGAAAAACCAGGACTCCAATACCAGCTTTTGTGATTTAATATAGTGGAATATTATATTGCTGTTGCTTCTGAGGTATTTATTTTACTATTCCTTCTAGCTGCAGCTTTTCATTACAGTAAGATCTTAAAAATTAATGAACCACTTTTATTATATTCAACTTAGACACACTTATGGAGCTGGTTTTACATTTTTAACAACATTTTTTAGTGACAGCTTGGAAGGCAATCCATGAAAACAGTCTGGTGAGGGAATACTATTTCAGTGGATATGGGAAAGAAATGTTGCAGCTCTACAGACTGTGCAGACCCTGCAGTTTTAGCATCCCTCATGCCTGGCCCATGTCCTGCCCTCCAGGTGCCCATTGCATGGGGACAAGTCCCTGCCATGGTGCTGCCAGGAGCTTGCTACAGAAAAGAAAAACATCTATTTTCTGACATGAGTCTGCTACACTACACTTCTGAAACATTTATTTGCAGAAGAAGCCTGAAAGCTGAAGATCCATGCTGAAAAACAGGATATAAATCCATTTTAAGAACTAAAACGTTTTCTTAAATCAGGCATGTTCTTAAACCACACAGCTCCAGCAGCTCCAGCCACTGCAGGAAGGATTGCAAGGAGTCCTCAGGGAGAATGTTTCACCTCAAGGAAGGAGAAACAAGACACTTTCTTGGAGAGTAACATTTACTGAGACAAAGACTTTTCTAGATTGCTGAATAGTCAGAAAACAACTCACAAAATCTCAAAAAAGGGAAAAAAAAAGGTATTCTTAAAATATCTATACTAGCCAGTGTCTTTCAGAACAATATTTACAATAATTAGGAGCTCAATCCAAACCTCTGGATCCAGCTTATTCCAGAGCACTTGAAATTAAAGCTCCAAACCAGCACTTGAAAAGTTACCAAAAGTTATCCAGGACAATTTGAGACCAAACCAGATTTAAGGTGTTCTAAGCTTTATTTTCATCTGGAAAAATGATGTTTAGGCTTCTGCTTTAAATAGCCTGAACTGATCTAGAGATGAAGTCCCCAACCCCTTTAGAGACAGAGAGGGAGTGAGCACACGATGGCCTTACTTAGGGTGGGCTAAATAACATTTAAATAATTCTAATCCTGCAATGCACTGCAGAAGCTGCCTAAAGTGACCATATCCTCTGCAATTTCCTTCTCTAGAACAATACAGGCTAAGCAGATGCCTTGAACACATCCCTCTTATCTGGGCTATTCAGTGTCTTACCACTTAAAACCCTCTGGGGGTAGATCCTCTAGAGGCTGCTGGGATCCCAAGAGATGATTTCCCAAGAAATCCTCAGTTTATGTGCACACAAAGCCTTGGCACACACTCCTCACCTCCACCTTTGCTTCCTGCAACACTCCAGGAAAAACAGTGCTAGAACCAGAGTGAGAACAGCCCCTTCTGCAGCATTCACCCAAGAAAACAAACACACATTCTGCTATTTGCAATCTTTATTTCATGAATAATTAAGAAGAAAACATGGCAACATTGGCAAATCGAAGGCATACATACTAAATACTCATACAGAATACATTATGGAGAAAGTAAATGCCCAGGTCTTTAGTGGTCCTTGCAAACTGAAAGCATTTTGGGTCCTCCAAAAGGTTTAGCTTAACATAGGCTTGCTGACTTCTCAAGTTCCAATCATTACCAACTTGTGCCTTTCAAAGCAGAAACAGGGTGAAATACAATTGGAATATTCATTCAAATTTTCCTCAAAGCTGTATTTCTCCACTCTAACCAAAAGCAAACAAAATGTTTTTTCCTCCTTGCCATTTAAATATATACACTAACACACCAGCCTAAGTATTCAAGACACAAGCACTTGTTGAAACACATTCCATGTTACTCAGAACCTGCAGTACAGATCTGCACACACACATCTACACATGTGCATGTGGCTGCATCTGTACATTTATGCAAAGCCTCTCTCCATGTAAGATGTGTCTAAACTATTCAAAAGGGTTCTAGAAAAAAAAACAAAGTACTTGCACTTGTTTAGAAGAATTTCTAAACCCATACACAGACTGACAGACAACAGCTGTGTTTCAAGGAAGAGTAAAACCAACACAAACCAGAAAAGCTGGGTGGATGAGAAGAGCTTTAAGAATCACTGGGTTTTGTATCATCTTTAAAGACCATGGAAAGTGAGCTTTAAATTACCTATTCAGGAGATGTCATTACTGGCTGCAGTGTCATCTCAAACAAGGTTAGTCCTTATCCAGTACAGTGCTGTGAAGTCAGACTGAGGCATCAGTAAAATTCTGTTCTTTCACCAAGTCCACAATTCATCACACTTGTGTCAGTTCTGGCTCACACCTGAACAGGAAGTACCCTCACCCAAGAGGTGCAGGGTACCAGTTAATGCCCTTCTAGGTTGGATCAGGAGTTGTCCAGTATTAAATGGGATCACTGATTTATTTCAGATTCACTGAACAACTCTTGATCATTACTGACCTAAAGTGAACTTACAGTCTGAAGGCAAACTAGTCTATGCCTTGTTTAGTAGTGTTATACTTTCTTCCCATTAGATAATATACAGAAAAAACACATTTCTGTTAAAAAAAACCCTTCAGATACATATAAAAGTGCTACTTATGGACAGAAAAATTAACCTTACAATACACAGAAAACCAAAAGTTTCTATCAAACTGAAATGTTTGTAAGTTACAAGGATTAATTACTTGAGAATGTTACATGTATTTGTGCCCTCCTAGCTGAACTCATTTCCAAGTAACCATCCTAACTGAACATATGCAATAACTGGAAACCATTAAAAACCTCCAGAGAAATTTCAACAATGGAACAACCTCCCTCCCCCAAAAAACCCCAAAAACACACAAAAAACCCCAAACCAAATCAAACAACAACAAAAAACCCAAAAAACCACCCCCCAAAAACTACCAAACAAACAAACCAAAACAACAACAACAACAAAAAAAGAAGAGCCCCTTTCTCCCCCTTTGTTGAAAGAGTTCAGAATGAAAAATGGATTATTCCATTATTGCAAGTGCAGTCCACAGTCAGAACAGGTCAGTGATGAGCTGTGGAACTGGGACTGCCAATGGCTCCTGTGCAGCAGGAAATGTCTGCTGGGCTCCCTCACTACCATATAAATACACCAGACACATGCAATTAAAATAATACACGGATCACTAGGGTGAAAATGCACATCATACATGGCTGTGCTGGGGCAGAGCAGGTTCCAAACCTTGACTTCCCCAAGCAACTTCCTCGTATTCTAGAACTATGCAAAATACAAAAGCCTTAGAAAAGTGCAACAAAACTAGCTTTATGACATTTTCCTTTCTGTTTCCATAAATACAATCTCATAAAAATATTATTAAACAGAAGCATACTTCCCAGTGGAGACCTAACAGGCCACATTTCAGCTTTCAGTAAATGATTTTGCCTAAATTGAAACCCCCTGAAAATAGGGGATTAAAATGAAACCAGCTTAATTGCATCAGGCTGCTGTAATATTCTGCCAGAAGTTTGCCCTACTGCTCTGCATCCCCAAGTCCTGCTGGGACTGATGGAAACTTTCTGTACAACACAGTGGCCTTTGGGTAAGGAATATTAAAGTTAATGTCAGTTGGGAGGAAGTCATCTGGTGTTCATAGGTTTTACTAAAGTTTCATTGGGAGGAAATAATTCTAATAATCACAGAATGAATTAGCTCAAGGAGATCAGGACAGTGGCTTTGTCAAAACGAGTTTAAGGGTGCTGCACACAAATAACTGGCAAGTGTAGCAAAATCATAAAGGGAAAAAAGACTTGTATCAATTAACAGAAATCAGAACTGTACAAACCTTGACCTTTTAAGTTATTTAGCATTAATTATCCACAGCATACTTGCTACATATTTCAGATGCTTAACATCTTGGGTTAGATAATTATAGAGTGTACTACAAGACTGATTCTAAAATCAGGGAACACAACAGAAGAACCTCAGATGAAGGAGGGACACAGCAGCCACACAGTAATTTAAAACCCATCCAGCCACTCTCCTGTGAAAGCAGAAACACTATTAAAGATACCTTGCTAAATAGGGACAATTAAATGTATTAAGAGATGTCTGTGTTTTGCCAGTCAACACACACTAACTTGGGAAAGCACAATGGCATGTCCAGCACTTGGAGACACTTTAATAGCACTTCTCACCAAGTAATTTCTCAAACTGGCTAATATTAGCTCAAAGAAAGGGACACACTAATGGTAGCTTAAAGAAAGGAATTACAGAAATAGAGCCCAGAGGAACATAAAAATCCAACAGAAATAAATATTTACCCAGTCAAGAGAAGGACCACAAACAAACTCTACAGCTAACTCAGTCCAAACATGAACATGATTATTTTAAGGTCTTATTTCTAGACCACCTCAGCACAACTCACAACAGGCAAAAAGCAGCATGAAGATGCACAGCTGGACTCCTTCCCAGAAGAAGCTTAGGAGCTCCTGCTTGGGGCTGAGTGAGTTGTAAGAGGCAAACAAGAGGAGAAGTCACCAGAGGAGTCACAGAACGCAGTTTAAAGGTGTAACTGCATCACTTCAGCCTTGGGAAGGAACTGTCACACACCACCTGAGCACCACACAGTGTCCCAAGCCCAGGCACAGGCAGGAAGAAAAACACCCACAAGTTCTCCAAATCTCCAGCTTCCCAAATAATCTTGGTTAAAAAACTAGGCTAGAATAAAAATTGTGCCCTGGGCCAAATATGTACAGAAATAGAATCGAGTTAAAGTAATCTCCTGGTAATGCAAAAGAACCCAAATGTCTGGAGTGTTGAAACTGAAAAAATTGCTAAGAACTTAACACTGAGATCAGTAAGAGAAATGAGACTCCAAAGTCACAGCCACACAAGGCAGATCCTCAGCAGCTTCAACCACTGTACTGCAACCATTAAGGAGGGATCCAATTTATTTCTCCTCATGCACCTAAAACCAGAGCATCACTGATGCCAGGGACATTAATAGGAATTTATACCAATAAATTAAAGTAGAATTCATTTTGCTCTGGCAAATTAAGGGAATTCTAAGACACGATGATGGACTTTACAGAAAAACACAAACAGTGGAAATATTTCATAAAATTGGAGACGAAAAATTATCAGAAACACTACATGTAACTCAAAGAATCTCTTTCATGCAAAAGAGACAAAAACCTACCTTTAAATCAGAATATGTCATAATTATATACTATATTCTGGATAAACTATTCACAAACACAAATTTAAAAGTGAAAATTTCACTCAGTTTTTCAGAGGCATGGGAATAAAACTTTTTGTGAGGGTCAGAGATTCACACTGGAGATACGAAATTAGTGTTTCTATTTCAACAAGACAGCCAAATCAAACTGGATTAAACAACCAAATCAAGTGTAACACCTATGGAAGTGTTTCCATCCACAGGATCCAGAGGATGGCACAGCTGGACCTGCATCAGGATGTCCCACAGCTCCATTTTGTTGCCCACCCTACAGCTGGCCATGAGTAACCCTGATATTCTAGAGCACAGGCATTTGCAAGGCACATAGTAAAATATAAATGGATGACAACATATTTGCAGTACATTCAGAAATATCTTCTGGATTAAAAGGAAAGTAAATCAGCATAAACTTGCACTTCACATGAACAAAAAACCAGGCTGTTTCAGGATTAACTATGAACAGAAACCAAACACAACAGTATATTTATTCCACATGCAGAAGGGCTACTGCTATTTTACCTCTTGAACAACTGAATGTGGTTTGAACCTTCAGAAAAAGCCACATTGTAGAGAGCAGCAGGGCACTGTGTTTGCTTTAGACCTTCCATTGCTCCCTTCCTTCCACTCAGCAGCACCTCCCACATAAAGGCTCAGATACACCAAGACACAAAAACCTCTTCATGAAGCCCAGGGTTCTTGGGCTGGATTCACAGAGTTTTATCAGACAAATCACACCAAGAAGAAGTTTACAAAGCTCTCAAGTTCAGAACAAGATCCCTACTATAATTACTGCTAGCTTTTCTCTCTCTTCCTCGTGTTTTTAACAGAAAGGATCTGGCAAACATGATTTCTCCTTTCTCCTTTGACAAATGGTTACACTCTCAGGGTTATTGCATTTAAGGACTCTGACAACATCCCAGGTAAATGAAGATGACCATTGGACAGAAAAATAATCAGGTCAAAGCTTGAATTACCTCACCAAAACAGGTCATGAGTGAATTTAGATCCAGAAATGCTATCCCTTTCATTAGAAAAATATTTTTTTTTAATTCTAAGGCAATGAATAAGACAATCATAGATAAGGATATCTGTTCAGAGGATAAGCAGAAGGGTTTTTTTAAACACTGATTGGCAAAATCTGGAATTTAATAATAGGAGATAGAAAGCAAGAGATCAGTAATGTGTATTTCCACTAAGACTATTCCTATTGAAACTAATGAAGCAAAAAAAAAAAAAGTTGAAGAAATATAGAGGAGAGGAAAATGTATTTCAGACTTTTATTAAAATCTGTTAATGAAAATCTTTCACTTGAAACCTCTCTTGCAACAATTGTCTTTAGATTATGTTGGCTCTTCAAATGCACCAATTAATAATCTGAGGGTCTCTACTTCTAGTTCTAAAGAGCTGTAAGAATGTCTGAGACAATGCTGCTCTGAAAACTTCTCAAGGGCCCTCAGCACAGGTTAAATAGTTATTTTGCAAAGTTCCATAATTCTCACAGGCACATATCAGTGTAAATGTGTATTCTTATACAATGCTAGAGACATGCTGAATTATTACTCTTCACATGGGCTATGTTCTTCAGATGATAAGGTTTGGGATTTGGCAATACTTTTGAGTTAAATCTGTGCTTTTATACCATGAAGATGTTTCACAGATGCCAAGCACAGTTGCATTCACTGGGTTAACATCTATGACATTCAAACTGTCCTTAACAGTCGTAAGAGCACCATAGAACAGATTTATTTTCTTTACAGTGGGGTTACTGCTGAAAAAGCCTGTGCTTATAAATAGCAGCTGTTACAGAATCACTGCTCAAGTCGGCTTCTGCTTAATATTAATGAGATGCTCCATGGCTGGACTGCTGGTAAGTGCTCAGAAAAGCAAGAGGCAGAAGCAGTGAGGGAGTGAAGTCTCCCCTCGATTTGACAAACAAGATTACAACACACAGCTCGTGACAAATGGAGCCATGAAACCGTTGGGAGCCATTAACATTCCACAGCAGGCCTGAAGTGCCAGCACTATCAACTCAATGATCGCTAAGGCACTTAAACTCTTCTGCCCAAGAGCTGCTAAATGAATTCAGGTACATTTTCAGGGAAAAAAAAAAAGAAAAAAAAAGTAGTTGAGCAGACTAAAGTTTCTCAATTCCTTCCTTGTGACAGTGAGTCATTTCCACGCAATAGTTGAGACTGCTGGGTGTACACAATTACATCAGTTCCTCCATAGTCCTTCCCAGAGAACATCTCACCTTCTGTCACTCAGATGAGGATGTGCAAGACCAATGAAAAACACACAGAAAACATGGCAAAGCTGGATTTTGAGACAAACTACTTCATTGTTACATCTGATTAACAGTATCTTCTCTGCAGAAGAAAAGCTATCCCAGTTCCAAACTTCTACCCCAGATACCCACAAGGTGTGCTCGTATTGCTGTAGAGGGAAGCCCGGGGTGGGCAAAGGAGGAAGAGAGCAAAGAACAAGCCAGACAAGGGGTGATCATTGATTCATTTCTGTTAGAGTGGAAGCACAGGGACTTTGCACAGATTCCTTGAAGTGTAGTGTACCCTGGAAGGCAGGAGCTGCATGTGCTAGTCTTTACAATCCATAAGATAAAGATGAAAGCCACATCACTGTGACAGAGGTAGGCTTATAATGAAGCTTTAGAATGAAGTCTTCTTCTGTGCCAGATTTTTCGAGGTATCAAGAGCACTTTTCCCCTCAATTTGTCATTATGGAATCAAAGCTTGTTTTCCTGGAATATTGTGCACATTTTAAAGGATGGAAAATAGCTGTATAGGCAATAACTAAATTACCATTAAGAAATCTACTATATTGGACTACCATATGCTGTGGGTAGAATATTCAGAGTCTGTGGAATCTGGATGCTACAGAAAGTTCAGTAATATGATGCCATGTAATCCTTTTCCTTCTCAAAGCTTAATCTGTACATTCAGTCTCCTATATGCCAGAGGAAGCATTCACCTCACTCTCCCAGCAAAGAAAGTTTCAGGAAGTCTGACTGGAGAGGCAGCACAGAAGTAGTTCAGGCTCTTTAGGCTACATAATTAATCTGAATAGCTTAATAACTTGGGTTATTCCAAGCACTGTGGCAACAAGTTCTTGCTCTTAAACAGTTGTTTCCATGCTTAGTAGCTGAAGCAATCTGAGGCAATCCAAGATAGTGTCACTGAAGTTTGAGGGGACTCAAATGTTGCCAGTTTTCAGTGAAATGGGGATTAGCATTTCAGTAAGATTTCCATCTGGTAGCTCATGTTGGTTGTATCCCATGGATCTGTCGAATGATTAGGGTTCAGGTTTCAAAGTATTTGTAAATTGCTGTAACATACAGCATGACATTCTGCCAGTCTGGACGCTCAGTTCGCACCATTTCATTGATGTCCTGTCACAGAAAACACATTGGTCAAAATCAGGAATGAAAACCCTCAGAGCAACGTGGCAGTGTTTTCACACATTCCTGGGAATGGTAAATCTGTCAAGTTTCCACAATTTAAAACACTGATGAAGAAAGCTCTGTTTTCTTCCATATATCTTGGTATTACTTACAAAATGTAATGAATAGCATATCTGTAGATAGTTCTTTTGTTGACTTAAGATTGAAATGCCTGATGCTGTGCATGCTCAAGCTGTCCCCCACTGAGCACAGCTGGTACAATAGTATCAAACTTTAGTGTTCACATAACCCTGCACCAGCCTTGCAAATCAACACAACCTACCCAGGAACTGTGAGCCACGGCATCAAGGCCCAGATATTCATTAAATTTCAAAATTCCCACCCAGTTAAGCATCAATAAATAATCGACTCTCATCTACCCTCTTCAGCACATGTACAAAGCAAAACAGAGTGATGTAGTTCAGGTAATTCCTGTTTGCTGTAAGGCTCTGTTTGAAAGCTTTGGATGCAGGAATCTCCTGAACTCAAAAAAGAAGTTGTGAGTTCTTTTAGCTGAACATCATCTTCAGAGAATGAACAATTTTTGCTTGCATTCCACTCCTGTTTACATACAGCAGGTTTCACACCTTTATTAACCCTTTACTCATGTAAATGTGGATGAGAAAAACATCCACAAACCTACACATCACACACAGTGTGCATGCAGGTATGTAAATAGATACTAACTTCTTAAGATGGATACAATCTGCACTTAGACTGAATTCCATTCAATTTGCCTGTTTAGAGTGTCTGCAATGAAGTACATCACAAAAAGGAAGGGCAGACAGCAACCATTTGGACCAAGGCTGAATTATGCACGAATTTCTGCAGTTATTTTCCACCATCTCATTCTCACATCAGCACTTGGTAAGAAACTTCCACATCTCAAATCCGTGCCAAAGTCAAAGTAGGAAAGCCCAGGAGTTGCACTGCCATTGTCAGCAAACACAATGCTGGGGGTAAAAGCACTGATAAGGATCAAGGAAAGTGTTATTTTTAAAAAGTCTGTTGTACTGGTAGTTGCTAACTACGGCAGCTTTGTTAGAATTTAGGTTGCAAAAGTATCACTTCAATCTCATTTCTGATAATGGCCATTTCAGCTGAGTTTTTGTGACAACTCACAAGGCTTTGGGATACTCCCAATTCCACACCTTCAGAAATACTCCTGTTCTAAACACTCTACTATTGAAAGCTAATTCTTTTACTCTAAAATTTGTGTAAGACAACTTTTAAACAATCACTGAAAAAACCTTGCAACTATTTGCAACGATGACAAATTAAAAGTCTAAACTTAGGCAAATCTCAACTCTCACATTACACTGAGGAAAAGGAACAAACTACATTGCTTGATTTGTAGCTCCAGAGTTCAAAAAATCCCAAATAATTTAGAAGTAGGTTAGAGACGGGACAGATTCAATAGATTACTGAAAATTGTATTTTCAAATTATTCTCATAATTAACATTTATTTTTGTATTAGGAGATAAGTGTTGGTGAACATTCCTTTTAAAGCTTAACCATTCTGTATTTCACTCATTATTTAGTGCAATAACCACTAGCTGAGCTCATCTGCTGCTATTTTTAATCATAAACATCCAAATCTTTTGAGACTACAAAATAGAGTAATTTTGATTTCTATAATGGGCCATAACTCATTCAATATATATTTAAATCTTACCAGAGTAGATTTGATGCCAACACTTTCAGCTGCCTGAAAAGCCAAAGTGAAATTTCTTCTCTGCATGAGATATGAAAACATGTTAGAAAACAAGGAAATACTATTTCAAACATAACAAAATGGTCTTAAAAATATTCATAATAATGCCACTACTTTTGCTGCAAATGGAGTCTATAATTTGACTACAGTAATTTAAAAGAGCCATAGGAATGAATGTGTTTTAATATCATCCAAAAATTTATAAAAAATTTTATTAATTGCCCGTTCAGAAGATAATGCTGAATATCATTGTCAGTGAAGAACAACTGAGTTACTAAATACTAAAGAAGAGATTCTTTATCCTCTGAAAAGCATAAATTAAAAAAAAAATATTTTCATGCATTAAATAATCTTTTGGTCTTGGGATCTCTTATCATTAATTGTAGATCCTGGGCTAACCAGTAGGTAGGAACTGTGGCAGACCAGAATACACAGAGATGATTTGGAAATCCTAGTCACACTGGGACTTTTAGAACTCAAATTAGTTCACTGGTCTTATTAACTCATATTAATTAAAGCCATTGCAGTTCTGGGAATGGGATTTTTAATATCTTACCTTGTCCTGGCTGTTCAGTTCTTGATAGGGAATATGGGCTGGGAGGTAAGTGTGGAGAACTGCACAGAAAGCCAGGCCATCATTCCAGCTGCTGCTGAAGTTTGTGATGTCAATATTCTTGAAGGGAAAAAAATAAAAGCAGTATTAAAATCGTAACCTAACAATTATTGCATGCTACCAATTTATCAATACTTCTTTTTAACACCTTAGAAGAAATTGGCAGAGAAAGTGGAAAGTCCAATACCAAAGTTCTGTGGTAAGAACTGCATTACTAACAGAGGAAAACAAAATAATACAGTGATAAAAAGTTAGTTTATATATTAATTTCAGATTATATTAAGTCCTCCCTCAAAACAAAGGGCAGAATGTGAGCTTGAGTGTGTGTTAAAAGCTGCAAAACGTTGTGCTACAGAGTAGGTAGGACAGAAAAGCAAAGGAGTCCAAGACGTGGACCCCAAATCTCTGATCACACAATGTGCTCTTATCTCTGTTCATGTTCATTCTATTTTCTGCTTCTACTACATTCATATCCAGACAAAATTTCTAAATGATGAGGAAAAGCATTTTCTCTTCTAAACAAACCATTTCTCTATAGAAACTGATGTGAACAAGATCACAAACAAAAGTTAACTTTCATTTGGAAATAAAGATGTTCCAGCAGATTTAGTGCTGACAGTAAGAGAGAATCTTTGGGATTGGGACTGAAATTGAAAACTGCTGCCTTGCACTCCTGATCTTTTAGTTCCCGTAGGGAAGCTCAGTGGCACTGGTAAATGCATCTCCTGAGACTGTATAAATTATTGTAGAGTCAGCCCAGTGCAGAAGAGTTATGAACAAGATGCCTCAGTGACCTTTTAAATGACTGTATATTTGGCTGTTGGCAGTCAAACAATGTTAGAGAGGCTAAGTGGATAGCAGTCAGTTTAAACTTTAATTAGAAAACAAGCAGTAACAACAATATATCATATATCTTTTACACTTCCATGGAGAAATTGAAATATGCTTTAATATCTAACTCACTTAACTGGGCTCAAGCAGAAGCTTACTTAGTTTGCAAGAACTAAGACCTCCATTCACAGAAGTGCAGGATCTCAATCACCTGAGCCAACCTTTCACCTGGCAGCAGTTCAGTCACCATCGTCATCATCAGCTCTCTTGGATAAGGCACTAAAAGTGGTTATTCCTAAGGCACAGAACTCCAGCCAGAGCCAATGCCCTGTGCCAGGCAGTCCAGGGCACTTGGACTTCAAACGAACAACAACCACAATCTCCTCCAACAGAGGGGAAAAAACAAAACTCTGGGCAGTTTCTAGAAGAATGTGAGGGAAATCTGGGTTTCCTGCTGAGCTGCAGCACTTGAGCAGTGCAGGGTCCCAGTGCAGGCAGCTCTGCTGGCAGTGTACGTGCTGGGGCTCACAGTGCCCACGGCCAGAGACCCCCGGGCTGTGGGAACTGCTCTGCACTCTGCTTCCTCCACACACACTGCTGGGAAAATCCAAAAGCAAAAGGGAAAAGAATGAAGGGAGAAAAAGAAAAAAAAAAAAAAAAAAAAAAAAAGCTGTCTGTTTTCTCCTCAAGAGAGACAGGAAATTGGATTTAAATTAATGCCTGGTTGAAACTTTCTCAATGTTACTTAAATTAAGGAAACATATGCAATGCATAGTAGGAGGTTTTAAGAAAAAAAAAAAAAAAGGGAAAAATGTCAGATTGTAAAAGCCAATAAATTTCTACATGTGTCCATTTACAGAAGTCACTTTTTGGAAAGTTCTTTCCTCCTAGCCTGTACCCAGTAAGGCCTCAGGCTCACGTGTGTGTCAGTAAGATGGATAAAGGCAGGGAGAGAGGCTTGTGAGGAAAGCTGGCTATAAAAACCAGGTGTGAATGGAAATGATCATGTTTGCTTTGCTCCACCGAGGGAGAAAAACTCAAACCTGCTTTTCACCTCTGGGCTGAAATGTTCTCCCTTTTCCCTGAGATGACCAAGTGATGTGGGAAGGGGAGGAGAAAGATGTACACTGGCATTGCCACAGGGAAATTACAAAAAGCAAAAATCATTTCCCTTAAACATTACAATTGTACAAACCAAAAACTTCACTTTAACTGTTAGTAAGTATCCATAGAATGCTGAATTTTTAATAGAAATATTGGGGGGAAAAAGGACCATTTAAAGTGCACTGGCAAGTTTGGTTGGTTCTCCAACAAAACCAAACTCAGAATACCCTATTTTTCTAAATCATCTTGTAGGGTCCAGCTTTTATTATTAAGACAACAAGCAGAAAACAAACCCATCATCCAAGAATTTTAATGTATCCAGAGAAGCTGAATTAAATACAACGGAAGGAAACAATTAAAAGGGACTGGTTTCTGTTTCCAATTGCTCTAAGCATTATGAATTATTATTACCTCTCAGACTAAAAGAAGTATAATATTGGTCAGATAGTAAAAACAAATCTAGAAATGGGACAGATTGTCATTTAAACTGAAAATTTAATTTTTCATGTAGGGCTTTGAGCACATAACTGGCACATTTAAATGCAGCAAATTTTATTTCCTAAATGCTTTTAACTACTTGTGGTTTTTTTGAAAAAGCTTGGTCAGTATAATGAAATCAATCTTGCATTAAGCTCTTATTTCTCAAAGAATTGATGGTAAACAGAACATCAGCCTAAAATCTCTGACATAATTTCTTCTTTGTTACTGCTTTTATTAAGTAATTGGCTCTATTAAGAGAATTCTGCTGGAATCTAATCTAGAATTATTCTTCAAGACATTTCAGACCACAAAGTATTGAAGCAACTGAAGGACATACTTTCAGATAAATTGTCAAATGAGGAATAAGCTTTTCTGGAGATAAATGAGCCACAAGGGGATTTATCATCCCTTGGCTATTAATGATTAATAGGTAGGATGGGAGTGAAGCCACCTCTAGTATTTGAGGTAGATGGTTTTTGAAAAGGCAATTCTAACAAAAGCTAAGCAACAGACCATTGTCATAAAAAGATCTGTGGAAGATCCTTTCCAACCAGGAGTAAACATCAGAGTTAAGGATTTGTAAGACTTTCTGGAGACAGAACATAAAAACATAAAGTGAAAAATAAATGGAAAGAGAACAAGCTGGTAGATCCACAACCAAGAAGCATTTCAAGCATGACTCCAGCCCCCATTGAACTGGAAACTGCAGAGTAAGAGCAGTCACCACAAAATGAGGACTCCCTTGAGCTCATAGAGAAAAAAAAAAAAAAGGACTAAAATTCCCCATGAAACTTTCTACACTGCTTAACAGACTGGGCTCTGCAGAGCATCAATCTAAGATCTCTGCAAACCTATGGCTTTTCTAAAATTCACCATTTTAAAGTGGTTTTAACCAGTATATTGCTAATTTTAAATTTTTCTCCTATTACTTCTTGCAATAATTCTAAATTAATAGAGGGTCTTCTAAAGTCAGTAAAAATACTTTAAAAAAAAAAAACCAAGAAACAGATGTTAACTATTATAACTCAGTAACTCCTTACATTTTTTTATCTTCCCAGAAAACTTCCACAGCTAACCCCTCCCCCAAAACATCAAGAAACCCAAGTAGAGAAAACATGGCTTCTAACTCACAGTTACAAGTTCAAAACAAAGTAATTTTAACCACTTTTTTAGATATGCCCCCAGCTTCAATCCCCCTGAACTATGGACACCAGAACTGCAGCAGAGGAGCATCCTGCACTGCAGCTGTTTCTCCATCCCTTGCTCTGCACAAAGAGGAGAGATTCCCATATCCAAACTTGGTTTGGTTCTCAAAAGAGTCAGGACATGAAGAAAATAAAAACATGTGTCTATGTCTCTGCTGTATTAGTTAATTAAATAAGTGGGTTGAGAAAGCAAAGCCATTAATACGATTCTGTGCTATAACATATTAAAGCCTTAAAACAAGATTTGAAATTAAAGTGTACAGACCTTGGCAGGCTTCTTCCCATGGAAGAAAATTAGCAGTAAAACGCTTTTAAAAGCTTTTAAAGATACATCCACAAAAGAAAAGAGTATTCATTAAAGAAGATTACAAAGGTAAACTACAACAGAACTGCTATCCACACCCCACTGAATCAGGATTCACTGACTCAAATCAAGGAATAAAGCTGTGGCCATTTACTTCTGGCAGGAGGTGAGAACATAGAAATATTTCTGGAATAGACCTAGCAGCACTCCCAGCTCCTGCCTCTTCAGTCCCAGCTTCTGGAAAGGCAAATATAGACTATCAAAACCCTTAAACACTGAGTGGTTTCTTTCCACACCAAACACATGTTATTTTTCAGTTTGGGCACAAAGAAGAACTAAAAAAGAAGGAGCCATTCTCACAAAATCCAGTAATAGCTTCAGACATTAATGCACTTAGAGGTACAGACAGCTTCATCATTTATTCTAAATTTTGTCATAATTAAGTCTATCAAGTTGACATTTTTCTTGTATCAGAATCCAATCCAAACACAAAAAGGAAGCATGTCCTTCCATAACTCAATGATTTTTGTCTGAAGCATCAGTTTAAACCAAGGAAAGAAGTGTTTTGGCATCCTGACTACTCTGATGAATCAACCAGACAGCACAAAATGCACACCCTGGAGTCAGTATTTGCACACAGCCTTACATAAGCACAGTCATGTCCTTTTCTTGTGCATTTTTAAAATCAATATGGTACTTTGAATAGAATATGACCTAGCTTAGTGTTGATAAGTTTTTAAAAAAGGCAACCTGAACAATTTTTTACTTCTGGTTTTGTTATTGTACACTTATTGCTCAAACACAAATGAAAGCATTGCTTGATTTCAAGGTGCACTGAGCACAGGATTCAATTTTTTGTAAGACATGTACATTTGATCTGTACAGGAGGTAAAACTTGGGTCTTTGCAGCAAAAGTCTTTCCAGAAAGCAGCATTGCATGAAATAGAGGACAGGTACTACAGGGCTACACTAACTGTATCTGTACCTAGGAAATGCAGAAAGCTTAAAGAAAGTTTAAAAAAAACAATTAGTCTATTCTTGTTGCTATTTTGTGACAATTGCTTTTTTGGTGTCAGACTTCTGGAAGTGAATTATCTCTCAGAAGAATGCTGACAAAAATGGAAAATAAATTGAAATACTGGTGGAGATAAGAATGGTTAAGGATGTGTGTATCCTGTTTGCTGGTCCTCTTTTAACATGAAACATGCATGCTCACATCCTTTTTGGGACTTTTATTAGCTGTGTACTCAAAATGAAAGTAGCTGTGTTCCAGTCAGGGTAAATGCACCATAACAGCTGGATGGGATTACTTTATGCTTTGAAGATATCTGGAATTTATGACAGTTTTATGACACTGCACATATTTTTGAGCAGCCAGGAGGATTCTCTCCTCTGAAAAATGCATTTCTTGGCTCTGTACTCTGCAGCAGTGTCAGATCCTGAGCAAAGCCAACACAGGATGAAATCTCAAGTATTTTGTGCCTGCTGATCTGAAAACTCAAGGTGATTTGCTCCTCTTTTATCCAAATGCTTATCTGGAGAACAGCTCTCCTCTCTCATGCTTAGAGATCAGTTCAGCCCAGCACACAGTGCAGCTCACTAACTCTGTGTGTGCCATTGTGTCAAGACTGAACAGGCTCTGGGTGGAAGTTAATACAGAACCTGCCCCTGGCAGCCCTGCACTGACCTTCTGCACATCCCCACTCTCCAAACCTAAGCTCCAAGGAGAAATCCTGCCTGCAAACATTCAGGCAGCACCTTAAAAGCTACAATAGAGTAAGATATGAAGTCATTGAGGTTTTTACACCAGTAATTTCTCTTCTTTTCATTGGCTGTATCAACCTGATTTTTTTTACTGAGGTCTTGAAAAAACATTTGGAACATAGTTAAATATTAACAACTACATTTAAAGGTGACTATTTATTCCCCTCCAAATTTGCTTGAATAAATCAAGAAAAGTGTACAATGAAGTAACTTGCAGGGTTTTTAAATGGGGTTTATTCTACTATAATGGACTGAAATTAAGAGCTTCACCACACTATCATCTTTGAATTATTTAGCATTCACGAAGTTTCAAGCTTCTAAAGCAGAAATAAGTACTTAAGACTTTTAATCAAAAGCTTGAAAGCAATTTTCTAGAAGGGACAGGAAAGCAGGAGTTATTTCTCTTCCTTTTTACTTGAGCAGACAAAAAACCCATACCAGTTGTACCTGACAATTGTGTAGTGCTGTATTGTACACAAGTATTCTGTGAGTAAAGAAAACCTTCTCTCTTTGAAACAGGACAGACTTTGGTGTGGCTTTTTGGTTTTATTTCTTCTTTAGTATTTTATTCTGCTGTCATTAATACCACACCTGGTATTTAACAAGCTGAACTACTGGCAGCTTTGTACACCTTCAAAAATTTTTTAGAAATTAAGATTTGTATCTGGTTACTTGTGTGATTACTATTTGTTAGTATTTATTAGCTACTTTCCACTGTCCAGTGAAAAATATAATGCCAGAGATGAAAGGCAAAACAATGCCAGGAGCAAACATGTCTGTGTTAGAAATGGAGCTTTAACTCAAGGTGCATGGTTCCATCTTCCCTGGGAAACACCAACAGCTGAAATAATTTCCTATAAATACCTTACATGCATTTTTGCATAAAGATCTACAGCTGTGAGACATCACCTCCAGGTGAGAGGGAGAAAAGAAGACAAAAAAGTGATTACTGTTGGCAGTGGATGGAGAAGGAAACACCAAAAATACTGGCTTACAGGGTTTTACCTAAGCATTGGTAGTTTAATATGAGCAGTACAAAAATAAGAAAATAATTATTCTGAAACAAAAGGCTTCTAATCCTTTCTTTTCTTTTGCTTGTTTCCAAATGATGGTTACAATCTTCCAGGTCATTTTAGAACTTGTTACAGACTCCATTTGCAAGTATTTTCCCTTTAGCCTGCCATATTTACAGCTAATATTGGCCAAATTGGTAATATTGGATAGAAATTGGTGACTGCTCTTCCTAGAGGAAAAGGTTGGGATATTCAGGACTCGAGTTCTGTGAGGGTCCTGCAGCAGCTCAGGAAGATGGTGCTGGCTCTCACCCAGGTGCTAAAGCAAACAAAAGCAACAGTGCTAGAGAGGAAAAGTAGAAGTTCTGATGATAGGAAATGCTGGCGAGAAAAGGGAACTGTGGCAGGGTGAGACACCAGGAAGAGCTGGAGGTAAAGAGGGGATCCTGTCCATGCTTGGATGACAGGGAAGGAAGAAGAGCTGAGTACCTTCAGCAGGACTGAATGAGGGAGATGTTCATTACCCTGATGCTTGTTTACTGTTTGTCAGTTTGGAACACAAATAGTTTTAAAATAAAATCAAAACGAAGCAAAGATTCATTGCAAATGAAAAAAGAAAAAGATCCTTATCTGTTATTGATAACATTGAGATGCCAGAAATCTGGATAAGCACTGTTCACAATGAATACAGTGCTGGGTATGTTTAAAACATTAGAACACCACCAACACGGTGTTCAACCAGTACTGAATTTCAGGGGATGCTGAAAATAATCAAATTCTGTATAACAAAGAAATGAAAAATGAGTGTGCCTAAAGCAAAAGCCATTCTTCTCTCAGAACTACTTAATATAACCTGCTGATACTATCTCACAGTTTCAATGAAGGCATTGCAGTGGCTCTGCAGATGCTCTGTGCTTTCTCAGTACCATGCTGCAGGTCCTGAAGCAAGCACAGAAAGTCTCAATACCGACCCTTTTACCAGTGTTTATAAAACTCAAGGAAGCAGCAATCTGTAGAAATCAGAAGCATACTCTTGAATGTGCACACAACTACAGAGTGAAAAGTTTGGAGTAATTTCTTTCACTTTTCCTAACCAGATTAACAAAGCTGTCAAATTCATCTTTCATTCCAAGACAATATGGGAAAATATTTTTGCACTTAGTTCAAGGATTTATAAAGAAATGTAACATCCTGCCTTTTTTAAAACGTGGGGAAGGAGAAAGGCTCTTTCCACAAAGCTGCTTATCCTCAGAAATAGCACAGTTGAGTATCAGATGTGCTACAGGAAGAGGGGGAGGGCTTATATCACAGCCTGTCCATTGTGCTGAAGGAGGACTTTTCCTATGGATGGGCGACCATCCTGTTATGTGGCTTTCAACTTCCTCCTGCATTGTGAGGCTCAAGTCATGGAAAGAGTAAAGTTCTTAAACTGAGGATTGTGTTGGGAACTCCAAACACTTTCAATACAAGTTAACCAAACAAATACATCATGGTCAGACTATTAACATCCTGGTTTAGTTTGCTGAAGCCACCATTCTTTTGAAAAAATAATGTAATCAGGAGAACTCTGGACAGTTATCTTGTTAGTTCTTTTGGCTTCTGATAACATTTGGACCAAATGAAAAAAAAAAAAAGTTTGCAACCATAGTAGAAAGCCAAGTTCAAAATGCAAGACAATGCCACTTTCACAAAACAAACTGTCCCTAAGAGGCTAAATGAGAGTGCATTTAAAGATCCAAAGAAAACCCTATGATAATTACCTATAAAAAATAAATCTCTGAAATCTGAGAAATGGTACTCTAGCTGCATTTGGGAAACATTAATTTAAACATGAAGTTGCTAAAGTTTCAGCTCTAGTTTCAAAAGTGAACCTGTGAAAGGCTGATTTCCAGTGCCTGGATGGGAGGGCAGCTGCTCCCTTAAGAACAAGCTGTGGAGCAAAGTGACAGAGGAGCTGCTGGTGCTGGAGCAGCACGGGGAGCACACGTTCCACGAGGAGGGTACAGGACATGCCAGGCCACTCAGGCTATGCAGTCAGGTGTGCAGCACCCCTGGCTTGTGCCACGGGCAGGCTCCACTGCCTGGCAGCCACTGAGCACAGCCCCAGCCAGCTCTGCAGGTACCTGGTAGCCCTCTGTTTTCTTCTGGCACCACTTCAGCAGGGCGTTCCTCTTGGAGCCTCCATATTCTCTTGCCAGGGCAGACAAGGGATCTTTCCTCTCTTCCCTAGGAACAAAGCCAGAAGAGTTTATAAAGCAGCAGAAGTAGGTATTTATAAAGGCTTAAATAGGAGGACAAATTCTTGGCACATGGAAGTAGCAGGATACAGCACACACACAGGAATACCTGCAAAAGACTTTTGAGTTAGTTTGGAGTAATTTCTTCATTAGCAAATCATCCTTCTTTTTCCTTTAAGCTTTTCTTACTAGATCTTTCCACCTCAATGATATTTCTTTCTAAGAGTTTGAAAAATTAAACTCACAACATAATAAGTTCCAGCCTAAACCATTAAGCTAACTCAAGTGACTTTATTTCGTATTTAGAAAGAAAATAAACTGATGCTATCTCTTTTGCATCTCATGGTTGATTACAAATGTCACCTTGAAACAACAAGTTTGCATATGAGCAGCACGGTGCTATGAACAGAACATTTTCCTGAGACCTGGAGTTCTCAAAAAAGAAGGGGGAGATCTATGTAGGCTGATCTGCCAGTTGATGTATTAGCACAATAAAAGCAGTCAATTTCAATTCCAGTTGTCAAGCTATCTTAAGTAATTTTTTCCTTAAGAAAAGATTGGGAAAGAAAAGAACAACGTAAGTTGGCCATTTTTTCATGAGCCTTACATTACAACATCTCTTTACCAGGCTTCAAAAGTGAATTCTTAGATTAGAAAAAATATTATAGAGGCTAATACTTTATTAGTGGCCTGGTTACATGATTCAGTATTTCTGTAGATATTATATGAACAGTCTTTGACAAAAAGAGCAAATATTACACCATTACAGATATTAGTTACCACTCGTGAAGTGTACCAGCAGTTGTCCTTGTTTTTAATAATCTCCATTTGGAAAATTAAAATAAGATAGCTATCAGTGAACTGCAAAGACTTCCCCATCTGCCATTTTAAAAGAGTCCTATCAGATGTAAGCTGAGTTTTCACAACATTCACAGAGATGATAACCCAAGTAACTGTTCTGAATATTTCCCAAAAGACATAGGGATTGTACACATTCATTCTCAAATCTCCAACTCTTTGTTCTTTACAGCCCATATGGTGACTGGAAAGAGGAGTGGAATGTGCAAATACAAAATCATTAGTGTATTCTCTCCTGCAGCTTTACAGGTAGCAATTCTCCAGCTCCTGCTAAGGGAAAAGAAAGCATCCATGGAATGTGGATTTCTTCTGTGTGTGCTGTAAACAGAACACCAGAGACTGTTCCATGTATCAGCATCCCTTGGTCAATGCATAAAAGACAACGTGGCCCAACAGACAAGGAAATGTTTTAAGGCACTGATGTTAAATACATGCATTGCAATTTGCTTGGCCAGTCTTCACTGACATCTGGATGGGAAGGATCTCAAGGTTACTTAGAGATAACAGCTGAAATATCCATGAAAATTTATGCCCAACAGGACAGTAAACACAAACCAGTAACTGATATTTTTGATGCTGAGCCTTCAAATCTAACTGCTCATCTTGATTTAACATGACAAGGAAGTCAATAATTGTGTATTTTAAATTTGAAATAAATTACCTGAATAGGTCACTGTACCTAAACCTCATAGGCACCACACAGCCAGAATGATGCTTCAAGAAATTCTGTACTTCAGTTCTTAAATCAATACAAATATCAACAACTTACACTGGTGTATTTTTTCCTTTGGTGACTGAAACAAGTAACAATGGGATTGCATATTCAATCTATAATGAGGGTTACACAACACTATGAGAACTGAAGAACAGAGATCTGGGGCAACAATAGAACTCAAATAAAAATATCCCTGTCTCTTTACACTAAACATACTGTTTAGCCATGAGGGAGCTGAACAGCCCGTTCTCAAATTCCAACAAGAGCACATGGTTTATATCAGGTTCTCAGTTATGAAAACACTGCTGAAGAAAATAAATCGGCATTAAGTTGTAAGGAGACAATGAGAAATGGCTTGACATACAAATCTTACATGTTCACATATCAGGTCAACTGCATTCCAAATCAAAGAGTTAACCAAGTTTCAACTAGAAACTAGAGGGAACTGTAAACCTCAAGTATTTGTTCTAGTGAATGACACCAATAACTGTTTCTCTTCCAATAACTTTCAGAAAAAGGTAGGGGAAAACAGAGAAATCTGCTCATGTAACAAACTGAACTCCAGCAGGAAGACTCAGAGTGGCTCCAAAGGCCACACTCATCACCACACAGCCACTGCTGCACAGCCCATTCAGTCTGTGGTAGCACTGAGCATTGCAGGCAATGCTTGGGCAGCACAGCCATGAGTTCATAATTGTAACTGTACAGCTTCACTCTGGAATGCCACACTCTTTGCTCCATTCTGTAGACTGACACCAATACAGCTCGATGTTACCAGTTCAAAGTTCATTCACTGCTGTTTTAGGGGTTTTTAAAAACTTATTTCTGGATGTATTAAGTTTAAATTTAGGTGCTAACATACACATTAATTGCTGGTAGTAAAGTACCCACAATTAAACTCAGTTTAATTTCTGCACAATAAAAGGAAGGCAGCACTGAGGTCTGTCTCAGCTGATTTCAGGAAAATTACTTTCAAAAGCACCCACAGCTGTGAATACCTCAGAATTTTATACATATTGCAAGTGTCTCTGAACATTAAGGGCTTAATACTTCTTCTGTGCAAAAGCTTTTTCAGGAAGCTTTGTGAGAAATGGTCTTGACAGAGTTATTTAACCTTTGTCTGCCAATTTCCCAAACTATGAAGCAGAGCTGAGGACATACTTCACTCGGATAACATGAGGATTAAATACTTTGAAGTCCTCTGACAGATAGCACAACAGAGAGGAAAAGTTTTAAATTTAACACAGACTTATCTTTTGTCTTACTAATCAAAGGAGGTTGTCTGGCCATTTGTTGCTCAGACCTGCACTATGACTCCATCTGTGGGACAAAAAAACCCAGGCCCATTCACTCATGGTCATTAAAAAGACTTGCCAGTGTCTGGGATTAAGACCTGGGCATGCTGCTTTTTGTCTTCAGCTGGGATTACAGAAATTAGGCTTTATCATGGTCTCCCTGGGTCCAGGGCAGCCTGCATGATCTGCTCCATGTGCTGCAAGCTCACTTCCTGAATTTGGCTTTGTGGTATTTTCAACTAGGTATTATTATTTAGTGACATGACTTAGCTTACTTTTCTAGTGGATTATAAAGTTCTGGTAAGAACTTTATAACCTCATAAACTTTAAAAAGCTTAACTTTTAGTCTAACTTTTAAAACAAATACTGAGCTGCAGAAAAGCCTTTCTGAAGCTCTTACAGATTACTGAAGATCATTGCTGTGTGGGGCCTGCAGTCTCAGCACCAGTATTATACACTAGAGCTATGCAGACAGATAACTGTGGAATTAACCCCAATCAAAGATTTTTACCTTATTCTGCTTCTGGTTGTAGGAGTGACTGATGCTGTAGGAGAAGATGAGAGGGACAGCTGTGGTGAGGTGGTACCCATTGCCATGAGAGATGCTGGGGATGCCCCATCAGGTGCACTGATGTCCCTCTTCATTTCTTCACTACTTCTTCGAGACACTAAGGGGGGGAATTGCCCATGCATTTATCATTTGCAAACATAAAGACTTCCAAACTTGCTCTCAGACAAGCATTAGTTCAGAAACCACACATAGAAACTTATATCTAATAGTAGGTGTAAACATTCTTCTTGATACTTTCCACTTTGGAAATATGAAGGATTTAGACTGCACTAGAAACATTTATGATCAAGCCTGTATTTTGAAGCAAAGAATGTTTGATGGATGTATCTTAATGGAATATCACGACTTCCACTTGAAGGATTTAATGAGAAGTAATTTTAACATCAAAGTATTTATTCTCCTCTAGTCCATACAATTACACTGCAAAGCTTCAAGTAGTTAAGGGAAAAGAAAACCAAATCAGTTTAGAGATGACAGCTGTTTTATTTCCATTTAATTTTAATGAAGAATTGGCATGTATGTGATGCTCTGGACATTAATTAAATATCATCAACAAGAATATCAAACGTTGACCTGAGACCAGTCAGCCACATTCCACAGAGTTTGCTTCATTTTATCAAAGGAAATGCTTTTTCTTTCAAATGAAAGCACAAGCATTGTACTCCATAAAACCGAATTTGGAATTGTTACATGTTCTCCACATGGAAGAGTTTGCAGTTTAAAGTATGAGACTTGCCCTTATACTTAAATAGACACCATTGTTCATGTTTGTGCAAATCCAAGATTTAACTCTCTACATAAATCAGGGACTTATTTTCTAATGACCTGGGGGCAAGTACATTAATTTATAAATACCAGACACAGGAAGTTTGGATTCTTAAGACAAACAAAAATGATCTAAAACTTGTAAGTATTTACTCAAATATAAGGGTTTTTTAAAAAATATTGACCTAAAATCAATTCTGCCTAGATTGTACAAAGCATAATTTTCACAGTATCACACTATTTGTGCTATAATTAATAAAGATTTGGTTTTAGAAGCTCCTGCTGATACTGAGACATCAGTATATAGAGCCTGATAATAAACTAACACTCTGCATAAATTTGTATTTAGCAAGTCTGGGGTTTTTTTAATGCAAAGTTAACATCAAATGTCCAGCAAACTACCATCAGCAATACTGCAGAATATCTGGGGGTTTTGCCAGTCACAAAGTAGACCTGTAAGTACATGGCTGAAATGAGAGTTCCTAATTTTCTTGCTCACCAAAAAGCCATGGCATTACCTGAGATAGATTTGGCACTTTCCATAGCAGGGACTCTGGGCAGAGAGGCTGGCCGGCTGGTGGAGGAGGTTCTCAACAAATGTTCTGCACAAACAAAAGGAGGGAGCTCATCATTTCTGAAGATTCCAGTCAAATGTAAGGCATTCAGGTCTGGGTCACAAATATTGCCCACCAGGGCCCAAGTCTGGCTGTTTGAGGGAGGGCAATTGATTTTATCTGAAGATAGAGAGCCCTAAAATTGCCCATTGCCAATGAAGTGCACTAAAACACACCATGAGCACCTCAATCCTTTTTCCCTAAAGCCTCTTGCCAATCCACTTGCCCTCGGGCATAAAAATATTCCTTAAACCAACAGGCTGAGAAAAAAAACTCTATTCCTCACATGGCCAAAAATATTCAGCATGTCCTTCATATTGTTCAATGGTAAAGCACATTGCTTTGTACCTCAGGTCATTTCTTTTTTCCTCCTCTCTGGTTTGTTGGATTGACATTTTTTGGGCTTTGGGGGGATTTTTCATTTTATTATTAAATAAAGCTACACATTTTTCCTTTCTTCCTCCATGCAGTAGAGTCTAAAAGCTGCCTTTATATATTGTATTGTAAGATTAGTTCTACCTTAATGCCAATGAGTAAAAAAAATCTGCAAGAAAATTAATTTTCTATAGCAACAAATCAAAGCTATTTCCTATCATGAAACATTGCTTCAAGTAAAAACTGCAAACAAAAGGTTTACATACTCCTACACAGAAACACTTACAGTAATTTGAATATAAAACCTCACGGAAACAAGGATTAAGAAAAGTGAAACCCCATTTATTAATTGAAAATGTGACATAAGAAACATACACTGCTGGAGCAGTACATTAAAAATATATCTGTATGGCTGTAAACAGGAATTCTGTCTGGCACCTCACTACTGGAACACAGTCCTGTTCCTGCATTCACTGATTCGAAAAAAAATCACAAAAGCCATGTAAAACATACCATTCATTTTGTGTTTAAGCTTATGTCTACCCCTGAACTCTGGAACAATTAAAGAATCATGTATTATCTTCTTGGAAAGGCATTTCAATATTCCTAAAAATATCAAAGTTTCTAAAATTAAAACTGCAGCTGCATTGTACAAATAGCCTCAATATGGATTCAACAAAAGCAAGAAGGAAATCTGGCACATACAGACTATTATGAAGTGCTACAGAAAAAAAAAAAAAACCCAACCCTTTAGAAAACATCAGACCTCAGGAATACCAAATTGAGAGGAAATATTCAGCCTGGAGTCATATGGGGATTATCTTGAGAAACATCTACACACAAAAAGCCCCTAAAGCAGGCATAAATCAGAGAGCTACACCCAACACATGATAGCCATTCATTCTCACAGGAAGAGCACATTGTGAACAGTGTTTTGAGAGACAAAACAAAGTTCACAGAACAGGGGAATATTGGGAAATAGATAAATCAACACTCGATTCCATTCAATCTGGCTCCTGAAGGTTCAATACTTAAGAAGTTTATTTTATTATTCACATGCAATACAATTCCAACCATCATCCTTGTTTTGTTTTGGGGGGGTTAAAAAACCTGCAACCAATTACACACAAATACTGTAACCCCAGAGGTGGGGTTTTTTTCATATCTGGGACAGCTGCAAGATATGTCCCTGAAATTATCTTATCTTGATTTTACAAGTGATCTTAGTTTATGCACACAGTGAAACTTGTCAGAATAATACCAAGTTATCAGCATGCAATTGTGGTTCTGTTGGAAATTCAAAAAAGCATCTTTATGTTACACCACCACATGAGATAAAACACAAGTAAAAAGAACTTAAACATGTGATAGTCTATGATTCTATTAAGATATTTTGATAATAAAAAGTATGTAACATTATAGTGCTTTGGATACTAAATTTTTAAAAAATCAATACCAGTGCAAAATCCAAAGTTTAAATGAACTTGAATCAGTACCTTGAACAGGAATTTCTGCATAGCTTGGTCTTTTGTCTGTCAGTGTAGCAAGAGGTTTTGAAGCTGAGATTGGCCCACTTATGGAATGCCTCTGAAATGGAAATATACTTGAGTCAGACATAACTGGAAGTTAAAGAAAACAAATGCAGAATTGTAGAATCAGCTTTAGAAACTCAGATATGACATTATTACTAATTTTAAAAAACACCAAAAAAAAGGAACCTTTGAAAAATTTTCCTTCTTTACTTTAAAAATCTTTAATTTTGCCAATCTGTCTGTGCCTTGATTCTGCAACATTTGCTTTTTTAAACTGAGACCTGTTCCTCAGACCAATATTAAAAATTAAGGCCGTGAGTGCTCTTGCAGTTTTTGTATTGACTCTCACCTCCATTTATATTTTGTTTGAACAAACCTGTTCTGGTTAAACTTGATGTGTTTATTTAAACCAACAGAACTCCCTATACAAAGCCAAGGTTTCGTGTTCTAAAGCCATGATTTGTGTTATTAATATAAGCCTTTACAGCTTTGTGTCTCATCTGGAAAGTTGGGAGAATGCTGCAATGGGGACAGTGACCCAAACTCTTTGCTAAGAAAAACACTACTGAAAAAATGGGGTTTATTCACAATGTCAAGAGCTTTTGTCCCCACATATTTAACTGAGATGCTCTGGGAACAAATGGAGAGACACATTTTAATAATTGTTGAAAATGCAATAAAACACAATTTTTTTTTGCCTTCTCAGGTCACTTTAATTTTTGTTCTCCTCTAAAGAGCTAAGAATTGAGCATTTTGTTTTCCAGTTTTATATAAATATTTAGCAATATATGGCTTTTACACACAATTCAGTAAGCACTGAATAGGACTAAAATAACCATTTTAGTCTCACACAGTGAACTGTACAAAGCAATAATTACCCCTATAGTTACTAAAACAGATTCAGTTGCTGAAGACTCATGGAAGATCGCCCACAATTATTTCAAATTAATCATTTCAAAGAGCTTATTGCAAATTATAGTTAATTCTTTTTTCACCCTGTCCTTTCTATTAGATTCCAATATTTAATTGTAATCACTCCACTAATGTGTTTATCATGAAAACTCTTTCAGATCTCCAGCTGGCCCAAGGTTAAATGAGTCTTATCTTCATAAAATACTAAAGGTCAGATGTTTCTCATGCCAAATTATGTAGCCAAGACAGACAAATCTAGAATTGTGATTAAAACAATTTAACAGTATATACTTTACAGCATCCCATAGCACAGACAGGATTACAGGGCTACTTACTCATCAGAGTCAAAGTAGAGTTATGCTTTTGTGCTAGAAATCAAATGGAGAGAACATCTGCCAATGTACAGCACGAAGAATTTCATCACTTCATATATGCAATGTCCTGCACATACATGACAAAGGTTATACCTTTAAATGTGCAGGTGAAAGTGACTGTGAGCCATGCACAGGAATGTCCACAACAGCTTCCCCTAACAGCTGGCATTTCACACTTACATCACCTACTTAAAAAATCCCCAAACATTTCCTAGCTAAAGGACAAGAACTGTACCAAAGTGAGCCATTTCATTCCCTTTCCCCACTCCAGGAAACAGCTACAATAGGTAATGAGGCTAAAATAAAAATATTTTATTTTGGTTAGCTTTGGAACTGGCACTACAGAGACAGGGGAGTACAGATCTGCTTAGAAAAACAGGTATGTACAGAGCTGGATAACCATATACCTTTAACCCTTAAAAACAAACATCCTTTATGAAAACTGTCACAAAGTGGCTGTACCACTCAGCTGATGACTTGCTGCACATTGGTCTTGACAAACTGCTTGTCCCTCTGCTCCTGTTGGCACTGCAGACAGGGCTGCCCTGCACTGTTTAGTTCCTTATTCTGTATCTCACAGCTACCAGCAGTGACACAGCAGTGACTGATGCTCTGCAGACCAGGGGAGCATGGACCAACTGATGTTTCTCTGTTTTCACCTGCCTGCACTTATGCAGCAGTGCAAAGATGTCTGGGAGATGCTTTAAATTTGAAGGAGAACTATGGCAGGATGAAGTAATCACTTCAAATATTTGGTTTCTGACTGCCATTCTTGTGTCTGTTGTCAGCTATGGAAGGAAGCATGACCATCACCACTACCCAGGCACCTCTTACCAATCACTTTGCACTTCATGCCAGTGCACCTCCACATGGCAATTGCAGAACAAACAGAGTTTTTCACATATTGACTAGTTAAGATATAGGAAGTCTTTGACACTAAATTGCTTGGACCCTGGAAGTTTATAAACTCAAAGCATACCAGGACATTCAATGGTGACCTGTAAATCTGAAAACATGCCTGTTTCAGAGTCCTCCAGCTCCAAAACACAGAAAGTACCCAGGGGAAGGAGCAGATAGACTCCCTTGTCCTTATATTCCTCCCTAGGCATCTGCTTTGGTCACTCCCAGTGGCATACCAGACCAGCTAAGCTCTGGGCTAACCCAGCTGGGCTGTTTGCACATTCTGAAGAGCATTCTCTTCATACCTCTCCTCCTAAATTGTTCTGCAGTACTGCTAAGGGCCATAGTAAAACACAGCTATGTTCCACTGCAGGCTTGGACCTGAAGCCAGAAAGGGTTTTGTTTGTTTGTTTTGAGTTGCAGAATATATCCAAGACTCTATCTCATTATACATACACACACAGCTGTAAAGAAAAACAAACCAAGCAAACAAAAACTCTTCAAGACTGAGGAAATTCATGACACAGCCCAAAGACAAAGCACATGGTTGTTGAATCTGTACTCGGACAATGTTTTTTGCAACCAATCCTTCTTATGGAAGTATCAACACGGTGCCAGATTCTCAGTAGGTGCCCATGTAAATATTTCCCCTATGACAGCATTTAAAAAGCAACCAAGATTCATGACAATAAACACTGCAACACTCATAAAGAGATCCACCTTTTCTCAAAGACCTTAAACCATACAGGACTTCTTGTTGGGGGTTAGGTTTCTTTTCTTTTGTTCCTTCTCACCTATAGAATTTTTCCCATAAGTTGCTAAGAAGCACTAACTACTTGTTATACATACTAGTAAAGAATTGTTATTCCTACCCTTATATCCTTGCCTGAGAGCCCCTTAATTTCAAAATTATAATAATTCAGAGGGAGGGGGTTTACATTCTCCAATCCAAGGGAGGCTCCTGCCTTCCCTAGCAGAGAGCAGTCTTTCAAACTGAGACACTTCTATAAGGTGGCAGCCAATATCACATTGTGATTACTTATCAAAATCGTGCTTTTCAATTGCAAGAGAGCATAAACAAAAATGTTTTAAAAATTACATAGAACACAACAGTAGAAAATGAGGCAGCAATAGGAAAATAAAGAAAACTCAACCCCCTTCTCTCTTGAGCAGAAAATATTCACGTAACTGAGGTCATGAAATCCAATTGCCTTCTGGATAATTACAAGCACTTTGAAGAAAACCACCTATCTTCAGAAAGACAATAGAAGCTGTTTTCATTGCCACACCCTCCCCTTTGTTTTTCAGGCAATGTTTCCCACTAATGAGTATCCAGCTGTTAATGACTTGGGTCTATACCAAAAGTTGAATTCAAAATTCAAGTAATTCTGGCAGATCAAGAACATCAAACAAGGGCTATAAACCTGAGCAGCTTTACAGTATTCTGAGATTACTTTGGTTCATGGTTAATTTACAGGTAAATAAAGCTGAGATAAGCCTTAGGCTTCACCAAAAAGCCTTCTGTCTGCCAAAGGTCTGGTTCAGCCCTTTGGAACATGAGATTAAGTCTGCCTCCTCCTACAAGAGAGCAGAAATAAACAGAAATATAAAGACAGATCAATAGGAACAAAGCATCTGTCAGCGAACTCGTCACATTGCACTAATTTAGAAAACTGCTGTCAAGAGTGACTGAACCACAAGAAGTAGCAGAAGCTCTCCCAAAAAACCATTTAATTCCTCTTCTTTGCTTTAAGGCTATCTATTTGTTTCATGAAATTCACTCTTAAACGAATAAAAGCTGCACTAGTCTGAGAACAGGAGAGCAGTCAGTCTGTTCCAGGTATTGTTCCTTGAGGACTAAAAGCTAATATGGCTCAGTTCAGGCAGAGAGAATGTTATTACCAAATCATTACACTGACCTACACTGAAAATCAAGTTCTGAAACTTCTGGATGAGAATATCTTGAAGGCAACTGGAGAATTACGGATATCAAAGGAGTACAACAAAGTACATTCTTTGATTTTTTCTTTATGAATTTGGTCCCATCTGCTTTGTCCTTACACCTTTTGGCTTCTGCCAAAATCTCACTTCACACAGTGAGATGATAAAACCAGCAAAGATCTACAGAGCTGAACATCAGAGTCCTGACAGTGCCATGTCAGTGCACCCAGGCTGCTGCAGCACAAGGACAAAGCTTCTGAGGGGACAGCACAAAATACACAGCACCATCACCCACTGGCCAAACTCTGTCAGTGCAAAATGAACAAAGATCAGAAATTTGCAATTATTTCAATCCTCCCTCGTCAGGCCTGCATTGAAAGACACATTTACACTGATGATTGCTGGCAGATTGGCAGTGGACTAAAGTCTGTGCAGAAAGGGGATTACTGCTGTTTCCCTGCCAGGCACAGGACTAAGAACTGACAAACAGCAACTTTGGAACCAAGGAATGCAAATAAAGTCTTCCTCTCATGCTTTTTAATATTACAGGAATAGCAATGGTTACGAATATTTAACAAGAACTTCCACATTTCCAACGTGGTTCTCAGTGAAAGACTCGTTAGACTGAACAGTTCAGTAATTACTTACTTAAGGCAACATTTTATCATTATTTCCCCAGCGAGTCAGCCAATATTTGTATGTTACCACCTGTAGTTTCAGACAATCCTCTTCACAGAGAAGGATTAAGTGCAGTCATAAAACACCCACCTGCATAGGGGATACAGCAGCAGCTGGGGGAGTTTTCATGGGACTTGGGCTCAGGGGAGTGCGTGGAATTGTGGCAGCAGCAGGGCTTGGAACTAGGAGGAACATGGAAAGGAAGCCATGGTGAGCATGACACTGTTCTGCAGTGCAACAGGAGACTGCTAAAGCCACCCCTCACCTTGTACTTTACATTACTAGTTTTACCAGATCACACTCTCAGAATTTCAATTAGCAATTGACTGAAAAGTCATTTGAAAGTATGCCTACACATTTACACCCCTGCAATTACCTTCATTTGCTGTCTTTCTATCATCCATGGTAAAAGCCTGAGTTTGCTGGGGGTGGACAAGGCTAAGGTGCAGGATACTATTACCTTGGCAGATATAAATCATGACATTACTAGTTCTCTGATCTTCAGACAATTAAAGAGATAGCAGCGGGCTCCTGGCTCTGCCAGTAATACAAGAATCATAAACTATTTCACCTGCTTCTCCTCTCTAGGTTCTAATCAAAGTCCACAAGCACTAGATTATTATATACTTTAAATTTCAGGATTAAACAAGTAACATTTTTAGAAAGGCATGAAAACAGAAAAATTCGAAATTGGTGAATCAGTGATCTGATGATTTAACAACATGATTAGACATGAATCCTGAGGTAGAAGGCAGATACTACCTTGAAATAAAAGATTCCAAAGAAGGGAGAGGGGATTTATCATTTAACTAAACTAACTCTGGCAAGAAAGCACCTTCCTCCAGGAGCTCACTAAAAAACCCTCTAAATTAACACTAGAGAAGTAAAAAACTGCAAATACCTATGAACAAAACAAGCAAGCATGGAAATAAGAAGCATTTACAGAATGGTTAAATAACAGAGAATGGTTCTGTATGTTAAACTGCCTGGCTCTAAGCAGTGAGAAGCAGCTTTGCTGTGCACAGTGCTGTCCTGTCACTGCTAACTCGGTGTGCTTCAGAACAAGTCCTTTTACAAGACACTTATGGTGACTTTGCTGGACATGAAAGTCAAAACCCAAAGACCTGGCAAGGGAAATATTTTAATGCACACAAGGTCTCATATGCAGTTAAAGGTAAAACCCAAGTGTTTCTCATTTCAGAATAATTACTTGGACTCCTTATTGTGGTCACCTATAGAGAAGAACACCACTTCCTTCCACAATCAGAATCACAGTTAATTCCATTGTCTCAAGAATGAGACTTTTCATTTTAGAAAATATCTCTTGCATCTCTTAATAGGTAATACTGGCTGGATCTTACTTTTAACTGTCATCAGAGCTCTGAGTATAAGATACAAGTTATTAAAAGAAATAAACTCAGTTCTAGCTATTACATGGCTTTTAAAATGCCTAATTTGGTACATTAAGTTCACATTTTAATAATCAGGCTGAAATCAGCTGTACTCCCAGCTATAATTATGTGTCATATGTGTTTATGTATTTCTAATATACAGGAGCACTGAATCAAAGCACCCAGCATATGAGTCACTGGCAATGCGACAGCAAAGAGAAAAATAAAGACAAGACAAAAAAAGGATGCTTGCATTGAACTGCAGTGAACAACCTGTGCTGCAACCCAGCTTGGCTTGGCTGGTTTCAGCCATCAGCTGGAGATCAGGGCACGATAAAGCAGTTTGCCTCTGCCATGGGGCAGCCTGGAGCAGCTGCTGCTCTGCCTTGGGGCACTCACCTTGGGAGGAGGCACTGTCAAAGGACTTGATGAGCGTTTTCACAGTGGGAGTTGGCTCCGAGGAGGTGGAGGATCTGCGGCTCAGGCCCATTCCTTGTCTCAGAGCTGCCAAATCTCTCTCTACTGCATTCATGTAATTGTACACTCGACCACGTTCTTCTTCCTGCCTGAAGTCAATGTGCTGCTCATTCAGGGTGTTTGAAAAATATTTTAACGTGCAAAGTCTTTAAAAAAATCAACGAACATTGAAGCTGAATTAAAATCTATGGTCCAAATAGGTCATTACATTAACCTAGTTTTCTTTCCACTGTAATTCAGAAATAGATTATCAACCCAAATTTTCACTGTAAGTTCTTACTATTTGTCAGCAACAGAGCTCAGCATCTGGTAGAAAAAGTCTATCAAATCAATATTTGATATAAAGCTTAATTCCTACTCTTATGTCACACACACAGATGGAAATAATTCAGATTAAGGATTTCATCATTCCACATGAAAATAATAATCTCAGAGGGGGGAGTGGAGTGTTTTTCCACCTGAATAAATGGAAAACAATTTAATAATTGTTTTATTAAACAATTTTTTATTCTTATTTGTTATTATTTATTATTTTTACTATTTATTATTTACTAAGGAGGCAAGAATATATTTCTGGTATACATCTTAAGGCAGCATCAGCACAGGCTGTGAAACCTGGGGAAAAGCTATTTCCTATCCTGCTAGATGCTGGGCTAAATGTAATGTAAATCTTACCAAATTCCCATCCATGCAGAAAACAATTGTTTTATATATACACATCACAAGCACCATTACTGTCAGCTATATACATATCTGACCCCTAGAGGCAATGTAGTCAGCATTCAAATGCTGCTGTCCAAGATGTTCCTATTGAAGACTTGAATACTTCTTAAAGATATATATAACTCAGTTTCTAAATATCTGGAGCACCTGATTCAAACCACAATACATCACAATTTGGATTGGTTTTATTTTTATATCGAAAGCACCTCTAATTATCAGAGAAAAAAACCAGTATGAGTTATATGCAGATCTAGATGAAGGTTTCTTCTCAGGTAAAAACCCAGCTGTGTTTTTAACCACACCAAAAGCCTTGGCTGCTAATAAGAAATATTAATGATGGTACAGAAAAGCCAACACTGCTTGTTTTTCACACTGTGGAAAGTAAAATCATTTTTAGTTGCTAAACTGGAAAAATCTTCCACTTCAACCTGGCTTTGTAAAACCCTGGGTAGATTAAGTATACAGTATAAAGAACCAAATATTGCTGTTGTAAGTGTAGCTACTTTGACTGCTGAAAGCAGCTTGCTGAAATAGGGATCCTCACAGAGACACCATTTACAAACTTGTGGAGCCTCAATAATTAAGCAACTGGATTTCCAAAGCTGCACCTCTGCTGCAGAAGAGACCATACATATATATTTGTGTGTGTGTGTCCCGGGAGTCAGTGGCATACTTGCGTGACTTGATCTCCTCCAGCTCCTTGGTGAGTTTCTCGTTTTTCTCCTGCGCTTCGTGCAATCTGCGCTTCAGGTCCCCGATCTCCTCCTGGGCCTCAGACTTGATATCATTGGCTATAACCACTGCAGTCTGCAGGTCTGCCTGGAACTGACGCCATTCTGCTGACTCCTCCTGCAAGCATCAATTTGCAAGTTCAAAATAAAAGTTATCCTTGTTATTCATCGTTTTCCTATGCTGCTAAAGGAAATGATTTACAGGAACCACAGAGGCACTTGTCCAGTGTTAGGCACGGCCTAACTCACGAGTTCAATTGAAGAGGTTTTGCTGGAAATAACTACACTTTGAAACTCACTAATTTCTTTTCTAGAGACAAATAAAATGTCCAAAGTGGAGGAGAAAAAGATTTAATATTAAACTCCACATCAAAATACACAGGAACTTTTTCTCCTAAGCCCAACATCCTATCTTTGTGACAGTGAGAAATTTTTTGCATTGTTTAATGTCTGTAGGTTAGTCAATATATTCTCACGATGCCTGTCTTTCAGAAATAATTATTTTATTGGCATAACCCTGGCATTAGGTTTTCACAATTTTATATGCTGGTCTTAGGACCTTCTAAGCTTACACTTTGTTGACTTCTTTGGGTTTTACCTACCCGGAGTCTCCTGTGAAGATTCTTGATCTCTCTTTCCATGTCATGCTTTTGATCCTGAAGTTTTTTAACTGTATCTGGAAAAAAAGTTAAATTCTCTGTAAGATCTTAGGGATTTATTAACTTAAAAACGAGCAACTGAAAAGACCTGCCAATGTTTCTGAAGACTTACTCAGAGAAGACATTTTTATAAGCAAAGACATCTGAAGAAACACAGTATGAGAAGGAATAATATGCCAGAGGGTGTTCATAGGTACACACTCCTCTGTGACTGGTAAGGGGAGCAGCATGAGCAAACTCAATTCTTATATCCAAATCCCAATACTAAAACGACAAAGCAATAACAAAATAGGCAATTTAACATGAAAGGAACCTGTAACATGGATGTCTGGGGGTTTTCCCTCCTCAAACATAAGCTGCAGCTACACGAAGCCTTTTGATTCACAGTTTAATTCCTGCCAAAAGGCAGCTGACATAACACTCACAGATGTGCCTTCCACAGGGATAAAACTGAACTCACGTCCCCAGGAACCTGACATTCTTGTCTATCAAGCTCTTATATGAGGTCAAAGTAAACTCTATTTACAGCAGAAGGCCAAACAGCCTGTGAGCTCGTGTTTTGAGAGAGATGGTCCCCTGAATCTGTCAGCAGACACACAAAAGGCTTCACAGCCCAATCACCAGCAGCTCCTGTGTGGCGTCTGACAGACTGGCTACTGCAATTATTGCTCATTTGGGACTTGATTCAATACACAAGGACAGTGTGATTGATTACTCCATTCTTAAAACTAAGCAACTAATGAAGAAGAACACAGCAGAAATTTCTAATCCGTGTGTCACTTGGTTCCTAGGATGTTTTATTTCTGTAGCATCATGTGACTGTAAAAACTGTAAAAATGATGGAAAACTGACTAAACGCATTTTTTTGTCCCAACACCTGCTGGAAACAAATATTTTGCCTGTATATTAGCAATGCTCTTTCCACAACATGACTAAAGGTGCCTAATACATTTAGGCTGTTCAATATACAAAACCTTCCTCAACAGCCCCAAGTACAGGGACTTTTTAAGTCACAGTTAATTTCTTTACAAAAATTATATAAACCTCAGCTGGCCTGAAAACATGATAACCTTTCAAACTTGGAAAAAGCTGGAACATTAAAAATAGACAGCTCCTTCTGTATTTATGTCCTCCTTGTAAGAGTGCCCATTTTAAGTTGCACCCAGCTGATGTTTAAGCTTTGAAGATAAGCCTACAGGGTGGGGCTGAAAATCTCATGCTATCATGATATTTAAGCAAAGCCCTCCAATTTTTAGTTTGTCTCTTTATACACAACTTGTCTGAGCTAAATTCAGAACTAGGAGGCCAGCTTTAGGCCAAAGTTATAAAATTTGCTCCCCCCCACCACCTCTTCCTTTGAATGCATTTTGGAACAAATCAAGTCAATGTTAATTTTCACCTTTTAAACAGTTCAAAGAAAAAATGTTTTTAAAAACAAAATTTGCAGTACTACTAAAAGCAAGCTGTCTAAAAATAACCACAAACCAGAAACCATAAATGCACCCACAGTTAAAGCTTGTGTAGTGCCATTGTTTTGAGCTTCTGTGAGTTATGAAACGCACCATTAAATTTTAGTGTATTTATGCTTTGAAGTAAAACACAATGGTCTGAATATTCTGCAGGTACCATAAATAATACAGAGCAGTTTACAGCAGTTGTTGGAAACAGTGTTCTGTCTCCTCCCCAATCAACCAAGGAGATTAAAAATACCCCCCACCAAATTACAACTGAATTTGAAATGCAGTGAGAAATTACAACTAATATAAGTAGTTTCACCTCCTCCATCAACTACAGCCTGAAAATTCAAGTAGTCAAAATGTGTAGAGGCTGCCATGTGGCATCTTTCCTTTCTGCATCCTTGCAAACTCCACATTCTTCTCTAACACACACAAACCCTTTCCAACTCCACGTGCCTGGATCTCCAGCATGGTAGGACAGGTACTTCTACCATGATCCAGTCTCCTTCTTTGGAGGATTATAGACAACAAAGAAGGCTGAGATGAAAGAAAAAGTAACTACACATTAGGGCAAATGAAGAACAAGGAGACTCTTCTGATGAATGAACAGGATAATCAAAACTGGCAAATCAGCAAGCTTGTGTTTTACTGCAGGATCCAATTACATCTACATTTCAAAAAATTACATGGATTTAAGCCACAGTTTGACAAGGCCTTGCCTCTACCTAAGAGGCAGAAAAAAAAAAAAAAGATTATGGGACATGCAGAGTACAAATGGTAGAGAAAACCTTTGCAACTAGGCCTGGGAGGAAGAGTTTTGTAGGGCTACCAGAGAAATGGTATCATGATGTTCTGTATCTGCAATTTTTACTAATTATAATGTAACTAGCAATTAGAATTTATCACTGTGAAATAAAAATTAGTATCAACATTCAGTTGTTTAATTTCAATAGTTTCTGGGGAAAAAATATGCAAAAAAATACTAACAATATTCAGACACGTGCAGTAGTTTCAGAAAAAAATGACAATTCCTGGGAAGGGACAATACATGAAGTAATTCTGACACAGGCAATTCCACAATGGACATTCACACGTTTTTGTACTGCTCACACAGGCATGCCTCATCCTGGGAGAGCATTTTGATTCTTTAGCATAGCAATGGCTATCCCAGCACAATCCCAAATGCACAGAGCAGTAGGAGAACTACAGCTTCCTTCTGTAAGCAAGGGGCACTGGGTACAAATACCAAAGCTCAGGCAATCTTACTTTTGAGCTCATCATGTCAGACAATACCTCTATACAGCAAGAAAGGTGACTTTTTAAGGGTCCACCCTTAGCTAAAAATGAACATCCTATTGATTTTTCCAACACTTTGTTAGAAAAGGCCTAAATATGGTAATGTAAACATTTCATTTCATAACTGCTGTCAAGATCCTTTTCAAATGAGATACAGCAGAATTAAAACTGTCAGCTCCATAAAAGAACTATTCATTGAACATTAAATATATCCACCTTCTAGCTCACCAAGCCCTGTCCTAAAAATTTACTGCCATACATAGTTACAGACTAGGAGAACATACATGCACCTGTGCTAAGAGAACAAGAAGGACTATTTTTGTGCTTCAGAAGAAACCTCAGAGAAGTGGAAAGCTAACCTACAAATAGACATTTTCTGCACATCAGGAGTCAAATTTTTCTGGCAAAAATTTTCTCCACAGATTCTTATTAACTGATTGGGAGAATAATAGGTTTCTGTTTCCCCCTTAGTTACTGTGGATGACTAATGTGACAGCTGGGCTACCTGACTACTGCAAGTTTTTGGGAGTCAGAAGTGAAACTCGGAGGGAACACGCCATCTAGTGCAGTGTGAGCCTTCCCCACTGCCTGCTTCAGCTCAGCACAGCACAGAGTATAAAACATACAAGTATTTCAGTGTTTCTTAAGACTTTTTACACACAACAGAATCATAGAATATCCTCAGTGGGAAGGGATCTACCAGGACTGTCCAGTCCAAATGTTGGCCCTGCACAGGTCACCCCAACAATCCCAGCCTGTGCCTGAAAGCATTGCCCAAACACTCCTGGAGCTCTGGCAGCCTTGGGGCTGTGACCACTGTTCTGGGGATCCTGTTCCAGTGCCCAACCACCCTCTGGGTGAAGAATCTTTTTCTGGTATCCAACCTACACCTCCCCTGACTTAGTTCCAGCCATTTTCTCAAGTCCTGTCACCAGTCACAGAGAGCAGGGATTGAAGACACAGTGAGATCTCCCCTCAGTCTCCCCCAGGCTGAACAAACCAAGTGTCCTCAGCTGCTCCTCATGAGGTTTCCCCTCCAGGCCCTTTAGAACTCCTCATGCCAGCAGCAGCCAGCTCAGCTGCAGTGACTGCAGCTCTCAGCACATCTGGATGGATGTCAGGAACACACTGTGTGTTTTTCATCAATGGAATTTGTATCCTGCTGCACACATCAAAGAGACCCCTGTTTCTGCAGGCAGCAGTATTAACAGCTACAATGTGACAGTTCAATACCCAGATTACTGTGAAAAATGTTCCATTGTAGGTTCCTTGTGCCTCTTGGTGTTTGAAAAGCACACAGTGAAGCATGCTCTAAGTACCAGTACTTGGAGTGTTCCCATTCCTACATTACTATTTGTGTTAATCGTTAAATTGAACACTCACCACCTCATCTATGAGGTATCTTTCTACTAAGTGTAAAGTCTGTCTTTAGTAAAATCTTTAAGTTATAATTTTCCATTTTGTGTTTAGAATTCTAATTTTAAATGTTGTATGTACTACCTCTAAGTCCCAGATTTTCCATGCTGTTCTATGCTGTCAGTACTTAGAGACTACCACGAAAAAAACTCCTGTAAGAGGTTTAAATATGAACCCACAATCAATAGAGTTTTCAAATCATCAGAGAAAATACACTTTTTCAAGTTTATACAATTCTTCGGGTGCCATCCTTTCTTACTGCCACTAGATGCCACTCTCCTTCCAGCACAGAGCTAAAACTGCAGCTTGCTCCCCCCAAAGGATCACGTCAGGACATTGGCTGCTCCAGATGAATTTTCCAAACTATTTCAAGACCAATGAATAACAAAGACTGTTGCAATTTTTGTTGAGAATTTCTCCCCTGGGAGAGGTTTGTCTGCCTGAATTTTTACCAGTCGAAATTAAATATCTGACAGCTGGTTTGTACCCACAAAGCAGAAACATCTAAAAATCTGAGCTGCCTTGTAATAATTAGGTATTGATAGGCAGATACCTAAATATCTATTTGACTATGGTGCTGTTCCATGCATGAGTATATTTCAGTTAATGGACAAAATAAGTAGTAAAGTATTCAACCTTTTTGAGTCTTTGATCCAAAATGACTGTCTTTTAGCACAGAAAAAAAATTCAGAATAAAAACTTTAATTTGTGAAGAGAAGCAGTGATTGCCTTTCAAGACAAAGAATGTTTCCCTATTGCTTAGGGAAGCAACACTCACAGCCATGTCTGAAGATCCTGAGCTTGAACAAACAATTTAGCTTCCTGAAGACACTAACTTTGCTTGATAGCAGACCCATTTAAAATCCTTTCTATGAATATTTCCCTTGTTGTTAGAAGGAATCGTCCTTTGGTTTTTTGCTATCTTGTTTCATCTTTGAATAACATGGAAGTCTAACAGAGATTTGAATTCTCTAAGTACTACTGTGCAAATACAGCTTGCCAGAGTAGAGTTGCTCTTATTTAGATGGAGACTAATTGCAGAATCCCAGCCCATGGTAGGAATGTCTGAGCAGGTCTCCAAGATCAGAGAGGGAACTAAGGCACAGAGAGCTAGAAAGGCACACAGTAAACATGTTTTCTATTACATGTTTTTCTACTTTGAAGAACAACTTGAAAACAGTTTTAGTAGATTTAATGTTTGTTCTCTATTCACAGGTTTTTATTCCCACACCAACTACTAAGTGGGTCTGGAAAAGCTAAGCCAACTTGATTTTGTTGTTCCCCTAGTGTGGAAGGATTCTGCAAAACCTAGTCTGACTTGAATGCAGACATACAAAAGACAAGTGAAAACATTTCCAATATTACAGTGTTCAACTTGAGCTTTTCTTAAATTATCCTTTCTCTCAAGAGAAATGCATAACACTTACTTTCCAAATCAGATATGATAAGATTGTCATGAAGCTTCACAGCACGGTGCTGCTCTACCTCATCCTCCAACTCAAAGATGGTTTCTTTCATGTCACTCCTCTCAGTCTCTTTTTCATCCAGTTCTGTCCGAAGCTTTTCTAGAGTCACATTGAGATCCTCAATTTGTTTCTTGGCTTCTTCTTGGAACACTCGATATTCATCTTCAACCTAAATTAGAACAGATCTTAGTTGCATATTAAACATACTTTTAGTTTTGTAATTACTACACTTACAATGTATTTCTGCAAGCAGAAATCACCAGGAGAAATGTCTATATTTGACTATACATGGTTCTAGTGCAACTCTTTTCCTGGGCCAAAGTTAAACTTTTTTTATTCCCAGGCTGGACATATGAGGATTCCCAGCTACTCTAAGAGCAGTTTCATACCACTGAAGCAACACCACCACTGTACCAAGGCTGAGGTTTCACAAGCAGCTGATCCAATTTAACATCCAGCTGCCATGGAAAAGGGACAGGGTTGGGGGGAAACTCTTTACCCTTCATTTCTTTTGCCAAAAAATAAAAAGCCTGGTCTCTTGTGCATCAGTTTCAGTGCTTGCTGCACCTGTGTGATGAGTGATTTCCTTCAGCAAGTGTCACATTTGTGTGTAAGGTGTGTTAGTGAGTTGAAGCAGCTCTCAGAGGAGTCTGTCAAACTATTAAGTTGAAAAAAAAGCAAAACAGGGAAGGGAAGAAGTGATTGACTTCTCCCTTTCAGGACAAGGGGAAGAGGCTTTTTTATCCTGCTTCACAAAACTGTAAAATAAGTGATAGGCTGGGACCAGAGGTACGGGAACATTAACCCAACAGCAAAAACAGGGTGTCAGAAAAACAAGAGGAATTAGGTTGTGGCTTAGGGTGGGCAATGCTGGCAGGCACCAAGTTTAATAGACAAAATACCCTGCTTTTAAGTCATCTGTTTAAGTGTTTTTTATTTTAATAGCACTCTCCAAGTTTAATTATTAAAATTATTTTAGTGTATTTTTCACCCCAAATTAAGATTGATGCTAACAGGCTCGTGATGATGACTAACATGTTGATTTGCAGCTAACATACAGTTCATACATTATATTTGGCATAAATTGTCTCTTCAGGAAGATATACCTTTAAATGCATATGTAAAGTTACTAAGTAAATTGTGTGATTCTTGCTTTTATAATAAATTATGGTAAATACTTTTACTAGGCACAGCTACTGCATAAATTAGAAATTTGGGTCAAAACAGAACTGGAAATAAACATTTTGATCCGAAACCTAACCAGCACATAAAGTCTTGCAGAAGGTGTGTAATCTAAGCAGTAAATCAGTACAGCATCTTAAATACTGCCTAAGTTTGGCCACTGAAATAAACTGTGGAGTTTAAATATTTTTAAAAAGTAACACAACAGTTACCCTATTACTCAATGTAGCCATATAATTTTTTTCAAATGCTGACATAATTTTCATAACAGAAGTCAAGAGAAAGTAATGAGTCCTAACACTACTGTAATCCAATTGACCTCAGAATTAATCTTTTACTTCTGCAAGAACTACAGAGGCCACTAAGTCATTGTGTGCATGGGATGCTGGAAGGCAATGGTATTTTAAGCACTACCTTAGCAATGGCATCTTGCAATCGATTGGCGTCATTGCGGGTGTGTGCCAGCTCTTCCTGCAGACCACTGGCCAAGGTCTCTGCCTTCTCCTTATCCAGCCTGACACTCTCCAGCAGGTCCTGTATATCTGATTTATCTCCAGAGTTGTGTATAGAATACAACTCGGCCACTCTCTGCTTTTCGTGCTCTAGCTGAGCTTTCAGCCTGTTCATCTCAATCTGGTCACTGGCTACTGTGGCTTTGTACTCCTCTAAGGTAGATGCCAGAGCTGTTTTGCTTTTCTGCTCTGACTCAATAATCCGTTCCATGTGGTGATTCCTTTCTTTTAATGCCCCTATCATTTCTTGGGCCTCCTTGTTGTCTTGCTCTGCCATCTTCAGGGTGTTGCTCAAGTGCTGCTGAACCCCCAGCAGCTGCTCCCTCTCGAAGCGAGCGTTCTCTGCCAGCTCCATGTAGCGCTGCTCCAGCTCCATGTAGCGCCCACTCTTCATGTCTTCATCAATCACATAGGAAATGTGGTGTTCATCCAAAAGGGACCGGAAATACTCGATCTGACGGCTGAAGTGCTCCAGCTTGTCACTCTGCTGGCACAAAGACTCCATCAGGATTACTTTTTCCTCTCCGAGTCTTTCATTCTCGCTGTTCAGCTCTTGTGTTATTTGCTGCAGATCTGCAAGCTCTTGAAGCGTGGCTTGGAGCTCTTCAGCTGTACTGTGCTGGTTCTCTTCCATCTGATGGATCCGTTCCGTCAGACAAGCCACGGACACTTCACTTGCATTGCCACTGCTTCCCTTCCTAGACCTTTCTATACTGGGTACTCCTTCAGATTCTGAAGATGATGGAGCATCTAAGGCATCATCACTTGATGTCAGTGGCTGATAAACTTCACTGCACTCACTGTCTAAATTATCCATGGAATTACTGTGTTGGTTGTCCATGAGAGTGTTTTCATCCTGACTTAACAAGTCTTCCATCGATCCAGGAGCAGAACCTTCCACTGAAGATGTCAGAGTGCCCCCACCATCGCTGTGGTTGCCAGCTGTAATCTCTGGGCTCAAAGACTGATAGCCAAAGAGCTTTTCAGAGTTGTCCAGCCTTTGTTCCAAAGAAAAGCCCAAAGCATTTAGTCTGTCTTTTAGCATTCGATTCTCATTCTTCAGCTGGTTGAGCTCTTCTCGGATGGCAGTGTTTTGTTCCTGTAACTGGAGCAGCGTAGACTCTACATCAGTTGGCTGATGGACAACAATGGCTTCTTTCTCCTCAGATTTTTCATCCCCTTCAAGATGATCTTCGTTGAGTCCCAGCTGAGCACGCATGTCCCTTAATTCATTCCTCAGATGCAAGATTTCCACATCTTTAGTTTTGGCTAAGGTCAGGAGATCGTTCACCTTAGCCTCCAGTGCAGCTTTGTCGCTGATCTGGTTGTCTGACTTGGACTTGCTCATGCGGCCATCGGCGTCGGCGCGGCTGCGGGAGCGCTTTGCCAGCACGGCGTCACCGGGGCCCTGTCCTGCCGCCGGCTGCTTCTTGCTCTGGCTCACACGGGATCGATCCCTCATCCTCTCTCGAGAAGAGCTCGACTCTTTATTGCCACATGAAGTGCCACGCTTAGCTGTGGAACTTGGACCTGTGTGGTTTTTGAAAGTTAGGAACGTGAATTTAAAATACAGTATCTGGTACAGAAGGCTGCGTGCTTTGTATCAGCAACACAGTGGTTGATTTTCTCAATCACACTGCTAAATACATCTCATAGAAAATACTACGAGTAAGCATTAACTCAGCATTCAGCATTTTCTGTTTTCTGTATTTTCATCTCATTGCATAAAAATGAAGATAGATTATTACTCCTTTATTTCCAGATGCTTTACAGCTTTGCAAGCATACTGAACCCAAAACACACTAAGGGAAGGCAAGACCTATTTCAATCTATATCAATAACACACTAAAGGATTTCACTTTTCTGAACAGTTTCTGAAAGCCTTCTTACTTTATTTCTATAAAGCAATACAAAATGTCCAAAACGTTCACTGTAACAAATCATCTTAGAGATTTAGTGCTTGTGTCATGGATTTTTGAAACAGACAATCTTAGAAAAACCTGATTCTCTAAATTAATGATATTATTTCATTTTATATAATAGTTGCATAGTCAGTACTGAAAAAACTAAGAGGAACACCCTCCAAGAAAGCAATTACATTATTAAAACCAGGAAAAGAGCTCAGAAGGTGTGTGATTTGACCATTTGAGCACTTCAGTAGGCAATCTGGATCCTCAATGCATTAAATGAAAATAAAAAGCCCCCCACCTTCCACCTTTAAGAACAATATATCCCATTTACCTGCAATAGTTTTGGGTTTGTTTTCCAGACTGTTCATTGCTGTCCCTGGAGCTGAAGATGCTGTTGATACACAAGAGTTCTTCTTGGCCTTGACACCGTTGGTCATTGTCACTCCACCACCACCAGCCATCCCTGCTAAGAGGTCATCATTACTCTTAGTCTGAAAGAGAGGGAAGAAGCAGCTTTAAGACAGCTGGCCCAGAAGTCTGCACAGCCAACGTTTCTACTGTTAAAGATTCCTTCAGTTTAGAAAGAACATATTTGACAAGTCATGTGTCTGTGCAAGAATGCTGAAAAGTGTAAGTGCACTGCACTGAGCAGAGTTGGTAAATTGAAGTGGAACTTTAACTCCTTACATATGAGTGAGTCTTGGAACTGAATCTTCTCTCTCTCCCCAAAAATTCTTAATCTTTCAGTATCAAGCAGAAAAAAATTAAAAAAAAAAAAATCAGTCAAAGCACAGTAATGCATCATAGCAAAAAACTTCTCCACTTTGACTGAAAGTTTGCTTATGCATAAAAATGAAGGCGATTCTTAGATAATTAAACCACCAAATACCAGGAAGTTAGTACAATATCCTTCAATTGAATATGATCAAATGTTTTCTGGTGGACAAATTCCCAACAAAAAGCTTAAATCAAAGAAGAACAAAAATCAATCCAACATTAGCAAAATACAATTTCTAGCTCAAAATACTAAGCTACAGTTTCATTAGAGACTAGGACAGAGGCAGGGAAAAAGCCACCCTCACCATACATCCTTGCCTTGCTTTCAAGCTCTTTCCAGGGAATTTTAAGAGATGGGGTATTTCTTTGATGGACTTTTTGTCTAACCTCATATGATTGTTCCTGAAACTACTGTTAGCCACAAAAGCTGCCTGGAATGTGACAAGGCAGCAAGCACAGCATTCTCAACAACGAGACTCCCAAACAGAGAATACATCTTTCAGAATAAAGCAAAGTCTAGAAATACTAAGCTCTTAAGCATTAATTGGCAGACTTTATACTCTTTAAAACACAGTTTTTCAAATGGTGAAAATCAAAATATGCTCAACATTTTTCCCATTATATGAGAAAAAAAAAATTAAAAGAAAACAGCTGTGCTAGCAGCATTCCTTGAGCAACTGTATTATTCAGCTGGATAACACATTTGAACTGTCCTCCAACATCCCAGCTAAAAGGTAGTGCTCAGAAGTTAACCAGCTGCTTTCCATCATGTCTGCAAGTTATAACTTCCAGCTCACACACATCCATGTTAAAAACTATACTGCAGACATTACAATTCTATACATTTAGAATAAAGGTACACCTGCTTAATTAAAAAAATTAGTTGCCTGTCACTCTGTTCTCTACAGTCTCTTTCTGCAAGTGCCATTTCCAGAACAGCTAGGAACACTGATCACAGCACTGTGGAAAGACCATGGATGGGATCTGTGCCATTTACAAAGAGCAGCTGCAAAACAAAAGGGAGCTTTGGGAGGAAAACATATTTGCTCTGCATGCAATTGATAGAAATACAGAAAATTTACAGATAGAAACATCTATTTTTAAGGTAAAACCCTCTAGGACAAGAATGTTTTTATTGAATCATGTCAGAAATGGTGTAGCCTTCTGAAAAGGTTTATAAAAGGCTGGAAGAAAACACATCACTCCAAGGATCAAGTCTAATGTGCATTTAAAGCTGCCTTTTCTGCTATGAAAATGCCATTGCTGTTTGCTGTGCAAACAAGGCTTTTCCAAGGGCTCCTTCCCCCCAGGAGTCAGCCCAGCTCCTTGCTCTGCCATGTCACACAGACATGCCAACAGGCACAGGCAGTGGAAATACCAAGAGGAAAACAGAAATGTTGGAGGGCTATAAAAGCCATAATCCCACCCAAGTCATGTGGGGAGGACAGGCTGAGCACAAACTACTGGTGTCCAACAATCCTGGTCTGATCTAATTCGATTTTGGCTCTAATTGAAACTAATTTAGTGGGCATGGGGGTACAGGGGAGGGAAACAACCCTGTGCAACTACTGCCTAAACCAAGGCATTAGGAAAGTGATTTTCTGCTTTGCTGCTGGATCTGCCCACCTGCCTGCAAATGTGATAGCTCAAACAGACTATGAGCTGTCAGTATTTTTACCAGGCTGAAAGAGTGGGGAAATTAGATTAAGCTTTTTAGACACTTAGAGTATAATTACATGTTATCAAGCCAAATAGGTCAAGATGTGACTCAGCTTGAAGAAAAAAAAAATGCTAAGTAAAATACACACGTTCAGACATTAGTCATCTGCAGTCATTGCTGAACAAAGGAATTTTAGACAGCCATTCTTCTTCTGACTTACCCAGAAACTATTTCTGGTCTGGGTTGGAAGGCACTGCCTCCTCTGCAGCCAATTAGTAAACAGTTTCTCAAAGCTGTAACTTTATATTCTTGGCAAAGAAAACTATTTAGCAAAGCTTTGGAAAAATTACAAACCAGCAGCTCTCATCTTAATGCTCCACAATGGCAACTGTTCAGAACTTCTAAAATCAAAGTAATTTTGTAGCATATCTTTTTAATTGAAGTAAAAGCAATGGTGTATATTTATCAAACAACTTTTTCCCATTTACTAAGAACCATGCCATCCTGCTTAGCATTAAAACTCCCACATTAAAATATAATTAGAAATACTCATCCAGACCTATTTTGACTTTCTATATAAAAAAACACTTTATAATTATACAATTCATATTCTGTTTTCCTCTCACCACTTTCTTTCAGTGCAGCGAAACTTGAATAATGACCTATACAATTCATTTCATCTTACCTTCTCAAAAGGTATATCCTATTTACTGCATCTCATTCAAATCCCTTTATATATATATAATTATTCCTACCTAAGATTTTCTTTGATGGTTGTTGTTGCTGCATTTGAGTTTTTCAAACATCAAACTTCACAACAAGCTAATTAAGTTACTGCATTTTGCAAAGAGAATAGCAGCCTAGACACATGAATACTGAAAATACACTCTAATTTTTAATATTCAAATATTGGGCTCCAAGTCCTGGCTTTTCAGGGACACTGGATTTTGCAATTCATCTGAAGTACAGCTGCTGTCTAATTACAGCTGGGAGTGTTAGCAGCATCACAAGCTTGTCAGCTGAAGAAGTAAAAAAAAAAAAAAAAATTTAAAAATAAGAATACATTATTTGCAGAGTATTTTTTAACAAATTAAAAACTAAAAGAGGCTGGCAGTTAAACTTCTGTAGTAATAATGTGTGTGGGGTGCTGAACATTTATACAAGTGCTGGGTAAAGTGGGAGACAAGAACTACAGAGAAGGAACCGAGCGAGGGCCCTGGGAAGCAGCCAAACAAACAGACCCTGGGACAGGCTCAGCTCTGGGTCCCACAGCTTCTTCCTGTGCTCACTGTCCACACACTTTGAAAACTCCACAAAAAAGAACAAATGTATGAAACAATGCAGTCAGAGAAGCCCACTCAAAGCTGGAAACTGGCCTAGAGTTATATCATTAAGAGGATGCTGTAATTTCAAAATGGTTTTCAATTTTGCAGCATTACTGATTGTTTTAATACTGTATTTCTACTCTTTAATAGGGGCCTTTCACTCAATATCCAACTCAAAGGACTGAATAAATTAGTAAGCATTGCAATAAAGTTATTTAATGCCAGTTGGTTTTTTTTTTGGTCAAAGAATATTAAATTAAATACAGAACACACACCAATTCATCAACTCTAAGAGAATACCCTACAACCTCTATGAAATGCCAAATGCTTAATCAACAATATCAAATATAAAATTATATTAAAAAATATTTTAAAAAATATTACTTCTATTGATATTTCTTTCAAGCCAGAAATTATGTGATTTGTCAGTATCAGTAAACAGAAAAACCCCACAAACAACTAATTTTGTTATTTAAGCACAGAGCACACAAAGAAGATTCATCACTATCATTAAGTCACATAGTTGGCACAACATTACCACAACAAGTAAAAGACATCCAGTGTATGAGTAAGCCTGGTTGAACATAAACCTGAGATAAGCCTTAGTAATCAAGAGAAAATTTTCATTGTGCCTCAAACTCCTAAGCTGTCATGAATTGTAATCCCACACCAAAACATAGCCAGGAGTGTTACTAATATAAGTAAAATTGTGAAAGCATACTGGGTCAAATCTGTTCAGTGTTAGATCATCCTCCTCATTTATCTCCCTGAGAGGTATGACATAAACTTGATAAGTAAACTACAAAGGACTTCAGCTGCTTTGAGAGGTTTCTAGAAATATAAAGTAGTGTCAACAAGCATCAAAAGATTATTTAAAGCTAAGAAAACTGCAAGATGCATTGGGTGATGGAAGAAAGGAGGGGCAGTGGGAGAAAACCTCCCTGAAACCTGGCTTGCAAGTTCATCAGCAAAAGTATTAACCATTCTTCCACAAAAGAGAAGGAAGAAGAGAAAGAAAACACACACACACCTTTTGACTTCAGTAATCCTGCAGAGCTATTACAGAGACCTCAACTCTTACACTTCTTTAATTTTGGATCTTTCTTTGCCAGTTATTTAAATGGCCTTTGTGGCTTCCTGTGTGCCAGTGACAGTGGTTCAGGTCCCAGCTGGACACCGTGTTCCTTGCTCTGTTCATTTGTTCCAGCAGCACAGCACAGCACACTGGGCTGCACAGAGCAGAAGGAGCTGGATCCAGCCACGTCTCTGCCAGGAAAAGGAGGCAGACCAGGCAGGCTCATTCCATCCATCCAAGCCAGATGTGGCTGCTCCCAGGTGAAAACTGCACAGCAGCACACCTCAGTGTGTCTGACTGTTTGTTGGAAGCCATATGCTCCTATATATACTGCCCTGTTTTGCTACTGTAAGAGAAAACCTCTACCTTTGAACTTGTTCTGGGAGCAAGAACCAACTTGTGATAATTCAGCTCAAGCAGTACTTCAGCACAAAGCAAAAGCCAAAACAGCCAGAAGAATTCAGCTGCACTGACCCAACACAGATCACTGATATAAAGAAGTTCTCATGTTAGATACTTCATTAGTTCTTTTTTCAGAATTAGTAAACAACTCTTATCAAATCTTATTAGTCACTGACACCATTCAAGCATAACACCAAACAAATAACTGGTGAAAACAACTTCCACCCTGCTCCTTTTGCAGAACAGCCAAGTCCTGCACAGCACACTGCTCTCCATCTCATCCTGCAGTATGAAAGTACAGCATGAATGACACACAAGATCTGTCACCCTGCCCAGTGCTCTATAACTACCCAGATTCCCTCCAGCTACCCATGCAACATCTAGTCTAAGCTGCATTAAAGACAAGCCTTGAAATTCTACCCTTTTTAAAGCTTTATTGCAAAAAATACAAATAATCAGAATGTTCTACTGGTTATTACCTTCAAAAGAGATGCTGTTGTCCCGGTTTTGGAGAGTTTTGTTACTGCAGACACTGAGGAGCCGTTTTCTGGTTTGGCTTTTTCACTTGTTTGAGCTTTATTTACTCCAGGCACTTTGGGCACTGAGCCAACACTCCTGCTTGCTTTCTTCATTCTGGGCTGTCTGTTTATGATGCATTTACAAACAAATCTACAAGCAGAAAGAAAGAGACTTTAAATATAAAATACAGATGAAAAGCAATGTCTTCTTTTATAACGTTCTATTTAAGACCAGAAATCCAGAAGAGCAGCAAGAACCACAAATTAGAGCCAAACAAAATGCATGTGACTGACCAATGGTTTTTGCCTTTTTTTAAAAGGGATTTTTGCTAAGGACTAAGTACTTCCTACAGCTCCACTCCACTCCAAATTATAATCTTTTATTTTTTTTTTAGTTCTTGTTCCACAAATGGCATTGAACCGAGGATATTTTATAAGTGACCCATGTTGCTGAGTTCACTCGTTAGCCAGCAAAAGAAAGGCTTATTAGGGAGCAATGTCCTTTATTTCTGACTGTGGGAAGGAAAACACTGTGGGAGTATTCAGGCAACAGCCTAACTACCAACAACACTGGATCTGAGATTACCATCAGCTCTGTAAATACAGCACTGAGAGAAAAATGGCAGTCACAGAGAAAAACTTTAAAAAAAATCCAAAGAAACTGAAAAATTCCGATTCCCTTGAACTAATTATTAAAAATCCCGATAATAAACACAAGGAATTTTACAAAATTTAACATGAGTCATGTGATTTAGAGGATTATCTGCAAGAAGAAAGCAGAAGCAGCTCACTGAGTCCCATGGCCCACAGTGAGGACATTCCTGCAGCTTGGCCCAGCCTGCTGTCTCTGACAGCAGACCACTGCCAGCACTGCCATTCCACCCACAAGCACAGATGAAAGTCCAGAAAACAAAGCTGAATTTATCCAAACCAGGAGCAGCCACAGCAAACCCAAGAGCTGTAGGTATTACAACAACAACAACAGCTAATTCCAAGGAAGCACAGACTAGGAGAACAGCCACAGAACAGCTATAACTTGAAGCATGGGCTACCAGAAAGACTAGACACAGCAGGATCATCTCCTCCTGCAAGAGTGAGAGCGGGCAGCTGTGTGCTTTATCAGCCCTGAGTCAGATGCCATGGGATGGAAGATTAAGAGGACAATATCTCCACTCTAATTTCAGTCTTACGGATACCAAGTGGAAGTAAGTGCTCAGGTTTATCTGAGCCCAATATCTCACAGCTGATTGGAAACATGAAACATGTCCATGAGCACTGAAACGTTTCCATCTCTTAAAATTGAAGCGTTTCAAAGGCACAAAAAGCAGACTGCTGACTGTATGCATGAGACATTTGACATAACAACACAATGGTCAGAAGTACTAGATAATTTCACCTAACAAAATTAACACTATACCCTTACACACACTCCTTCCTTCTGAGCATCACCTCAGCTGCACACAAGTATTTTTAAATTCTGACTTCGATAAAAACTCAGTAAAATTCCAGGAGTTTTGTCTCCTCAGATCCCTAAGTATGTTAAACAGAAGCAACAGGAAGCTTCATCTTAAGACACTGAAAATATTTGTTTATAGCTTCCAGATTCCCTTTAGCTCTGAAAGCTGCCACGAACAAACACAGAAAACTTTGTTTGCTGTTGCAGTTTCATCATCACAATGTCAAAAATGCACCAGTCCTGCCGTGCAGCTACAAGGAATCAGAACGCCTTCACAGAAGATTAAATAACTGAGAGAGAATTTGAAATGAGAGACTCCTTAAAAAAACCCAAAACCCAAACCAGAAAAGCCCCATGAAGGTAATATGTTTGCTATACATACATAATATTAAGTGGTACAACTGTCTACCAGATTCCAGGAGCAGATGGTAACACTGGTTACCATCAAAGTTGCCACACTTCTATTTCTTCCCTTTTTCATGTTTATGAGTCAAACAGTTACTTGTGCTTTTGATCTTATTCAACTGAAAACTAAATCTGAAAATACTAAAGTTCTTTAGGAAAATTGGCATCTTTACTATTAAATGGTATTTTTGATGTTCTACAGACATAAATAAATTGCCCATAGCACGCTTGAGGAATAACCCAAATGAATTTTCAGAGAGCAGTTTGTAGTGAAGCTGACAGCATTTAGAAAATTATCCCAAAGAAGAACTACACTCCTGCCATAACCCCAGTCCATCAGAACCATCCCTTTTTGACAGCTCACAGAGTGAGAAGGCCAGTGCTCCGAGGAGGGTTGGGGCAGTGGCAGTGCCATGACTGTGGAACATTTGGGCAAAGCCTGCCAGCCTCGCCTGGCAGTGCAGCTAAAGCTTGGCTCTGGCTGGCACAGAGACACCCAGCCCTGGCCACTTGCAGGGCACATTTGTCAGGTCTGCAGAGCACATTCGTCAGCCCTGACACACCTTGCAAAGCCAGACACAGCAGCGTGAGCTTTGCATGCACAGCAAACACAGCTGCATGTGTTTATTACAGCAAGGAAGACAATACCATAACCCACTGGATGGACGGCCCCAGGAAGAGATGCAGCCTAATGTTCCCTTCACTGAACAAACATTCATACTGCAATCAGTAATATCTCAGGGGGTCACCAGTGACAAGACTCTGTGAACTCAAATGTTTCTCCTCCATGAGAAATGCTCCTGAAAATATCACAGCGTTTGCTTCAACAACAGCAACTACAAAGCACCGTGATGCAAGCGAGCAAAACCCAACAATGTCAGCTAAGGATAATCCTCATGTTTCATCACAGCATTACTTTAAAATATCCATAAATTTGACATTCAAGACCACTATTTTTGATTCACTGAAACTCAAAGGTAGAACCACATTTACAGAATCTCTAAAGATGCATAGAGGACAAGAAGGGTTAGGGACAACTCTTCCTGTTTTAATTCCAGAGAAACTAAGCTTTAGTAGTTACTTTCCTAATGAGAGAAGTTTTTATAGTTAAAAAACTGAGAAAAATATACAAACAGCTCACAAAAAATAAGAACAAGACATCAATTAGCATTACAGGTTCTAAAAGCAGCTGCTCACTAAGAATCCTAAAGTGAATTTATGGCCTCTCTGTGCCAATTTCTCCCCTCCTGCCTTCTCCAGGAAGGAAAAAGAAGATGGGGTTTCAGCACTGAAAACAGAAGACATCAGTATTGTGTGACTGGAAGCAGAAAAATCCCTGCTTCACCCAGTTTCTCAAAAGGCAGGTATGGCACATAAAAACTACTTTTGTGCTTCTGAAGAACACCACCACATTCATTAGGAAGAAACAGTATTAAGAAGCAACAATAATCTTGTCTCTGCTCAACAAGAAAATTTAACAATAAATTTTAAAATAAGAAATAAAAAACTCTCTAACCAAAGGAAACTTTCTGAAAAGTAACATACAGCACTAACAATTCAAATGAGAACTAAAATATTATTTCACTATTGTTTAAAAAAGAAAATACTGCATATACAACTGTATTTTATATTTTGCCCTAGGGAGAAAGAAGGAATTACTGAAGACTTCCTTTCCCTTTATACACACTTCCTTCTCCTCAAAAGAAAAAAAAAAAGAAAAAGGAAGAAAAAGCCACTACTAAAGAAAATATTCATCAACAGGCACAAGACATTACTGGAAAACATTTGATTAATGATAGCACAAACAGTATCAATGAATCAAAATGGAAAAAAAGCCAAAGCAATGCCAAAATATCAGACAGAAAGACTGCATTCCTAAAGCAAACTGTAAGTGCTGCCCCTGACCTGTATCCTTTGCCAGCCGTGTCTCTTTCCACAGCACACATAGTGCAGGAAACTGAGAACCTTGCTCAGGACTGCTCTCCTGCTCTGTTGGAGGCATGTGAAACCAGTCCTGCACTTTATACCAGCTGCAAACACAACTGCATAAATAATAATTTCAAACTCTTCTGCCCAATAGCACGGCTCTGCTCCTGAGTGTAAACTGATATGATACATCCACAGCCAGCCTGCAATGCCTTCAGCATTCCTCTTCACAACCCTGAGCACTGCAGCAGAGCAGGGAGGGGATGATTCCTTGCTGTGATTATTTTAATCTCATCCATTATTTCATATGTTTGTTTATGCTAATATTGCTGTCACAAAAGTAAAGCTCAGTTACAAGAGCACAGAATATAGTTTCCTGTGCCTGGAAAACAACAGAGGGTTAAACAGCAAAAGTTTTTTTTTTTGAGAGGTATTGAGCAGTGCTACCTACTAAAAATTGTGAATTATTAAAAAAATTCTAAATAATCTTAGAATTATCTTTTAAGAGTAAAAAAAATACAGAAGTAAGTAATCCTTAAAATATGAGGATATTGAGCTCTTTTGAAAAATCAAATACCCAAGTTACAAAAGAAATGGCTCACATCTCAGAGCAATAGAGTCAGCACACTTTCACTCTCTATTTGTGCAAATTCTTTGGTTTTGATATATTTAGGGTGACAACTTTGTCCAAATAATTAGGGAATGACGTTTTCAGGTCACTTATACAGTCCCAAAACGCAGAAAAGCAAAGAGATTATAAAATACAGCCTCATCAACCCCCTGTAAAATACAGATACAGAACTTTCCCAAGTCTCTGCAGACAAGACAGCACAGACACCAAAAAGTTTCCTATGTGGAATATGAAATAAGCTATAGAGAAAGACACACAGCTCTCTACATTTATAACTTTCAGCCTGCAAGCTGCACAAGCACTCTACAACAAAGTCTCTTGCTCAATAATTCCAAAAACATGATATATAAACCACTGGATTCCAACAGCCCAGAGCAAATAGTGCATTTCTTTTATTGCTTAAGATCAAGTTTTAGTGACTTGAAAGTTTGCTGATGCTAGTGGGTAATTTAAGATACCAAGGATAACAGCAGAGTCCATGGAATCACAAAGACCCTTGTGAGACTAACTGGACAATAAAAACAGCAAACAAAATTAAATATAGGTGAACACAAACATATCTATCTCTCAGGAGAAAGCAACCTCAGCTTCAAATATAAATGTGCTCTCAGTGTATCAATACTGCTCAGCAAGACTACAGCATTGTGATTCACAGCTTCACTAAACTATCAGTACAGTGTTTGGAAAAAGGAAAAGAAAAAAAGCAAAGCAATTCCAGAAATTATTAAAGAAACTAACAGAGAAGGAACCATCAAACACAAAATCAATTTTTTGCCCATCTATCCACACTTTAATTGCTATGTGCAGTTCTCTCAACCTCAAAAGAAAAAAAAAGTTTTCTTACAGATCTTAAAATGATCGAGCAGGGGCAAAAATAAGATCAAAGGTATATAATAGCTCCCATGAGACATCTCACAGGGAACATGACAAAAGCTTATCAAATCTGCAATGGCATCGAGGAGGCAGACTGGGAGTGGCTGTTAATCATCTCTTCCAGCACTAAAACTAAAGAGCAGCTAATGAATTTAGAGCCAGGTTCTAAATTAAAAAAAAGTGAGTTATATTTTTTAATGTATATTGTGTGAGAAGATGGGGAGACTGGCCATGCACAAGGTACAGAAATTTCCTAATGGTGTTAAATATCTGAGCACAAAGGGCTCAGAAACCCTTCTGAGCCAAAACGACTTGCAAGGTGGGAAAGCAGTCAGGGTAGGAGGGAAGACTTTGGGTTTGGGTTTTTTCCTAAGGCATCAGCCCATAGCTCCAGGTGGGCTGGATCCCTGTGCCAGTGTGGGCAGTGCCTGCTACTCCTCGTGCTGGGAGGGAAACACAAACTGTGCATTGCAGTGCAATAGAGATGGAGCACACGGGGCTGCACTCCTGGAACAGCAGTCATTTAGAGAGAAAAGACCTTTTTATTACTTTCTCTCTTAAAAATTCTGAAGAGCCTTTACAGTTTTCCATTACAAGTTGTGGAATTACAAAAATAGGAATTCTGTAAATTATGCTACTCCATCCACTGCTTTCAAGCCCCATTTGCTATTGCTCCTTCTCTTTCAAACAGAAGGGAGGAAAGCCCAGAGCTTTGGGTAAGAATTGGCTGTTACACACCTCAATTCCTCTACTCCTTCTTTGGAGAAAACTGCAGAGCTGTAGCTGCTTCGAGCGATGTGTAACCGTTGCAATACTTAACATTCCAGACAAGTGACAGGAACATTTACAGAACTCCTGAACTCACAAACTGTGCTCTAAAAGCCTTTTCATAACAAAATTAAATTATGTAGCCTTGTTTTCAAGCTCCTATTTCAAACAACAGCTATTTCAAACCACTGCCAAGTAAAGAAAAAACAACTCTGTTCATCAACTAGCATGGGGAAAGTGATCCACAGGGAAGGGGAACACTGTCCCTAACATGGTCTCAGCATGAGCTTCTACACTGACTGCAGCTTCATAAGATTTTTTTTTTTTTTTTAATTATAGCTTTGAAAAGCAGAGTAACAGACCAGGTAAATCCATACCTTACTGGCATGCATCGTTGAGCTGATTAAAAAAAACATTCCACGTGGGCTCAGTACCCTTAGCATGCCCACTAACTACAACTGCTCACAGCCCAGATCAAAACACCATCCACACTACTATTAAGTAGGTTTTGTTTCCTTGGTGTTGAAAATACAGGTAATTTGGTTACATTGTCATTTTTCATTCTTTTTGGTAAATTTCAGTTGTATCCAAATTTTAAGCCACACACTAAGAGATGAGGCAGCATATACCTGTTTCCTGGGTAGCAATTACACTTCTATGTCAGATTTTACATGCTTGAACAAACAGCAGACACGTCAACCTTCACTGTAAAACCCTTAGGTTAATATTCCAATAAAACAGAGCCAACTCCTACAGTGGCACTTGTTTTCCAGGAAAATTTAAAAAATTAACACACTCATTTTCTCAACCAAAGGCCAGCTTTAAGTATAAACCCCATTAATCAAAAAAGCAACATTTGATCAGTTAACTCCATTAACAGGAACTGCTCTTACCTGTTATTCCAAGCACACTCTAAAGCAAGTGTTATTCCAAAAATCAACAACCTTCCAGTTACAAAGGTGTATTGAGTGTCCTATAACCTTCAGCATATGCTGTATTCCTCACACAGCAATCAAAGTCCACTGGTGGAATGCTTACACTGTTAATTGCTCTGATTCCTACAGCCATGAGTTCTACTGACAAACACACATATGGAAATTCTCCTGGCACTGCCTGGCAGTACTTTCAAAAGCAGCCATGGCAATTTTAAAACCAGGGGAGTTGATAGAATAGCACAACAAAAGGTGTACACACAACAGCTTCCTTCCCTCCCCAGCTGACCCGCTCAGCATACAACATTTCACTGCAGTGTTCTCTCTCCAGCACAGCTGCTCCCAAAAGTGCTGCCTCCAGCAGGTGACCAGTGGCGACCTCCTCCCTTTGGTCCATTGTAAATGCTGTCAGCTGAACTCAGACATCAACAACTGCAGCAAAGGCTTCTGCCTGCATCAAGTTCCCAGGGAGGAGTAAGGCAGGCAGCAGCCAGGTGCCCATCACAGGAAGGGGACAGAAAAATGACACACCATGGGCCACTTCAGGAGGCAGATCAGTGGCTCCCAGCACACGTGTTACAGGTAAAACCTGTAAGAGAAGTGATTAACTTGGTCTAGGTCTCATGCTCATCCAAAACACTCCACCAGATCTTCAGCTCATGTAAAATCCAAACACTCCAAGTCCTGATACCAGGATGGTTATGATGATAGATCTGTTCCAATCAGCAGTTGATTAATTCTCAGCTTGAGGCCTTTCTATTGCCTGGACGTCTGGAACTGGGAGGTGACTGGTGCTCGCTATGTCCACCACCAGCCTGGTCTGACAACATTCTTGAAGGCATTGCAACAATAAAGTCCCAGGGAACAGAAGAAGCAATAAAGACATGCATTACCTAAGGACCTTCCCAGGCCCCAGGTGCTTACAGCTCTGGGATTCCCAAGCCCAAAAAGACCATCCTGGTCTCAGATGCACCAAGGGAATGGCCTGAATGGGAATGGCTCATGCACAAGGCAATCTTGCTAAGGCTGGGGGAGGGAAGTGCCTGTTGGGGATTGCTTAAGTTAGTCATGAAAATAATTTAATTGTACCCTGCCACCTAAAGAGGCAGTCCCACCCCTTCCTCGGTCCTCTCCCTTCTCTCCATTCTAGAGATCACAGCTCATTTTTGATGAGTTGGTCTTTCAGACAGATCAGGACTGACCTGACTCACCTTGTAATTGCTAGATACTATGCAAAGGAAGCAGCGGGACTGGGAACGGGGAACAAGAAGGAAGTCTCATCCTTTCAGAGATGGTGTAGCTCCACATTTGCTTTAATTCAGTTTCAGGCTGTTGGCTGCTCAGCAACAGCCCTGCTTTAAATGAACTTCTTAGTGCCACCCACCAAACCCCACTGGTCCAGGGCACAGATGAACAGTGTTATTTTACACTATCACCACATGACAAAACAGGGCACTGAGGGGTCTGAAGCCTGGCTATCTATGGATTTCAGTTCTGTGCAGTGGCCCACATCTTTCCTCACTCCAAGACCTGTCAACAGCACACTCATAACATAGTTTAAAGTCCTTCAGGCTTGGCAGACAGAGCAGAGACAGAGCCACATGCAAATCCTTCCTAAATACTCTCACTAAGGGAGGAGCAGTTACCGGCCCCAGTGTGGAAGCTCAAGGACATAAATTTGAGTCATATGGAAGAAAAGTCCTTGCAACAGGATGGAGAGATTCCCATCTACTGGTAATTTTTGATTTCCTCAGGGAAAAAGGGTAAGACTATTTATCTTCCAAATTTTATTCTAAGCCTTCCAGAAAAGGGTGAATCATCAGACAGTTTATGGAGTCACTGTTCCCTGGGACAGTTTGCTGTTGGAGCAATGCAGGGCTCTACACGGGACAAAGCCTGGGAAAGCACTAAAAGCCCAGTACAGCATCCCCAGCTGATGTAGCTGTTGATGTGCTGATATCCTCACGGAATGCCAAGTGCACTTTCCACTGTGAAACACCTGTAAGGTATTTCTTTGAAAAGCTCCTGTATCTCCAGGTTTCCTGGCAAGCCTTTGATGTGTGACTGAAGGCCTCAGAATAGTTCTTCCTCCAGAAAAACGTAGCCTTTCTAATAAAAAAGGCTATACTGAAGTCTTTGTCTTTTCTTTCAAATATCCTTTGTATTACAACACTAACGTTCATAACTGATTGTCTACAGAAGAAAATTAAGTCTGACACTATTTTTTACAGGTGTGTATATGAGAAAGATTTTCAGCAAACTGTCAAGAAGTTTTTGTAACACGTATTTTTACGATTTCATGTTTTGAACATAGCAAATGTAGTTCTGAATATGAAACGAAGCAGACTGAAATTTCATCTGCACACTTGGATCGATACCCTTTAAAATGTCTTTAGTATTTCTCCTGAGTTTTCACAAACAGAATTTACATTGTTTACAGTAATATCTATCCCAGCAAACTATCAAAACCTTTGGAGAATAGCATGATGGTATCTTTAGACTTTTTCAAAGTCACAGGCATGCCCATGCTAAGGTTGAAGAAACCCTCTCCTGTAGTTCTGTATAAAACTAGAAAGAGCAGCAACAGTAATGGGGAAAAAGTTTATGTCACAAAGTTTTCATTTTAACATGTTAATTCTTGATGATCTCAATATAGTTAAATACAATGGTATTGCCACATTCGAGGATGCATCTCATATTTACAAATCCTAAGTCAAGATTAATTTGATGACAATTACCAGCAACTGTATGTATTTAAGTTCATCATTTCCAAAAGAGACATTAATTACCCATCTCATATAAGCAAGTGCACACACAAAGTAGCTTTGCATGATCCTGTCACTTAAAGGGAAGAAAGTTTTTTTTTGTAACAGAAAGAAAGAAAAACAGAACTAAAACTTCAAGTGTACACAGTTACTCAGATTTGTGGAAGGAATCATGTCTATAAAAGTAGCTTTAATTTTCCTTTTCTCTTCCAGAAAAGTCTATATTCCTTCAGGGACTTGAAGGAAATATTTGCCATTAACCATTTAAAGTGCTGGTCACTTGTTAGGGAAAAGCAAATTAAAACAGGCAAGACCGTTATCTGAAAAGACTGCACAGCAGATGATACTGTAAAAGCACACCCATTATCACCCCTCAGCGTCATTTACTTCGCAAAATAAAAGAAAATTTTAGCTCAGTATAACCTGACAATTCAGTAAAAAAAGGGGGAAAAAAAGTTTAAAAATCCTATGGCTAAATAGAGAAAGACAAACACTAGGAGATGATTTTTACAAACTTGCCCATGTCACTGAAGACCTGTCCATACAAAGACAAACATTCTAGCAGTGAAATACACTGAAGGAGCCTCTGCAGCACCAACCCTCACACAGCAAGGAAATTCTGTAGCCGAAACTTCAAGAAGGCTCCATCTGCCAAAACCACTGTGTGCTTTTAATTAAGGGCATCCACAGAAATGTTTTAAGCAGAACACAGAAAGTTTCAGGGAGTGGTAAGAACACCAGGCTCTTGGTCATGCTTTCCACCCACCTCCCCAAACACAAATCCCACACAAAGTCATTACTCACTGCATGTACCTGTGCAGAACATGTATCCCACACTGGCCAAATGACCAACTCAAGGAACTGCTTTCAGCATCCAAAAAATACAAATATTTTCAGACTGATGTCATCAAATACATCACTCGAGTACTTCAACTCTACCTTAACTCTTTTTTACTGCTATTTAAGTACTACATGTTAGGTGATCAGTTTATTTTCCTGAATAAAACTGCATATCTAACAATTAGTTGCAGCAACCATTACCTTGGCTCCATTCTGGCATGAAGCAATGGAAAATAAAATTCATGCAGGATTTATATTTCAAAAATGTCAAAACAAGTTTTGAAGTAAGTAAAAACTTGTTATTTACCCTTCTGAAATTTTGCTTTAGTGGCTTTATAACCATTTAATATGCAACGAGTGACTAGTTCTAAATTTTAAATTTCTTTGTACTGAAACCTCGTGGACTGAAGAAACCCTTCATGAAGCCTCCTTCCACCTAACTTCAGAATTTATGCTTATATTATTCTTCCCTGCAATTTGGGAAGTTACTAGTTCTGTCACTGATTTGCAACACAGTGTCAGTTCTTTGCAAACCTGAAGTACCCCAAGACATTCAGCTACAAAGATGAAGATCAAAAGTCATACTGCCTGGTAGGTGTAGGACAGTGAAGTCGTCTTTCCCAAAGAAAATCATACAGATATGTGAAAACTCTACTAATTATTTATGTTCAAAGACAGTATCCTGTGACTGCTTCCAGGCTGCACTACTGCTAAATGCTCCAAATGGTGGCTTCTCTGATTATTTCAGTTGGAATAAACTCAAAAGAAACAAGTAATAGGTTCCTTGTAACTAGTCACCTAGGGCTACCATTACATAAACCAGCTCCCAACACTTGCTCTTTCTCCCTTTTTCAGTATAAAGACCAAAAATAAGACTAAATGGGGTGACTTTTTAAGCTAGGAAGTACAAGCCTGCCATTTCTTATGCTGTTTTTCCCAATGAGCAACAGTGATTCAGTCCCATTAATAGCATTTTACACTGCTAGGACTGGCTTCTTGTTGGCAAGACAGGCTCCAACATCACAAGGTCAAAAAAGAATTTTGAATTATATTAGTGAAAGATGTCTGAAGGAGTTTCCATAGCCTCCAACTACTGAGAATCTATTTTCCACTTTTATACCGATAGTAAAGCAGAAATGGCACAAATTTGACTTCAAAATGTTACTTCTAAGTATATATCTATTAATACATAAAACGTTGACTGCACATCAGATTTATTTTGTACAATTAAACCTCTGCAGCATAAAAAAATATCCATCCCAACATGCACTTAGACAGAAACTTCTAAAACTCAAGAAGTTTTAGACCTGGCATTTGCCACCTTTAAACGATGTCCAGGTATGACTCAGGAAAATGCCAGCATGACAATGAAGTGGCCAAGCACTGCCAGACCTCAGCCTAACACCCAATGTGTCTTTGATTTGCTACTGTGGACACACTGTCCACTGAGGGAAACCTTAGCTCCAGGTTGATGCAGAAGACACCTTTGGCAGATGCCTGGAAGGACACAGAGCACAGAGGGAAAGGGAAAATATCCCTGAGCTGCAAATCACAACAGAAGCTAGCAGTCCATGACACCTGGAAATCCCTGCACAGAGGTTTTCCCACTGTGATGCTCCACCATCATCAGACTTTAATATAACAAACCTTCATACAATCTAAGAGAGAAGACAGAGCTTTACGATGGTCACACTAAAACAAATGTCAACAATCAGCTTGAGCAGATAAAGTAACTGGAAAAATGTGGGCTGCATTATCTAACTAGATGGCCCTTTATTTGACAGAAATAGAAAAATACGTTAAAAATATTGGAGATGTTTTATTCCCAATTATGTATCTTATTCAAAAAAGACAGAAAAAGACACGTATCTTCAGCCATACAAAAACATCTGAGAAATCAAAGGTTTTTTCCTTACTTCACCTAGTTTACCAGCCTGGAATCTGGTTTTTCCATTAGCTGAAAGTGAAGTGGCAGTGTTACAAGAAACATGAGACTACTCCCGTCTCAGTTTCCCAGTTTTAATCTCAGACTATTTACAATGACCTTCTCTTTTCATTTTTGTTAGCAACTACTTAACAACACTCAAGTAGGCTGGTGACGGAGAAGAAACTGCTTCTCTTCTTCTGAGCTACTACAGCTCTATATTGTGATCCACAGTGTCCAAAGCAGCCCCCGGATTTAATTTGCCTATATTTCAGCAGCCAAAGTCCACATCATTAATGAAGCAGGAAGCAGCTCCAGAAGGTTTATGTTTGCTTTTGGGGTGAGCAGAGCTTGCAGACTATGCCCTTCAACAGAACCCATGGCTCCTTAGGGCTTTTTTCACCCCGCAGAACCACTGACATGACACATTTTCTGCTACAAGAGAACTGCGTTTCCCAGACCCCAGCACAGACAGGCACTTCGTGCAATCACAGACAGTGAGATGCTGCTGTGGAGAGAAGGGTGCAGTTTGCTGAGCATCAGCACAGCACTGCATTGTTTTTCTCTCTGCAGACAAAGCGTACAGAACCTTTCAGAACAGGCTGGTTTTGGCCCAGCTATAGGAACCTGCCTTGCTACATCCCTGCTAATAGGAGGTCATGACAGACTTGGAAGCTAAAATAGTGTGAAGCACAGGAGAGCAAACAGCAGGCACAAAATTGGAACTTAGAGGCTCCTTCAGCTATGAAAAGGCAGAAAAACCACGCTCCAGAGAGGCACGAGACCAGAATGCAGACAAAGGTGCTCCCAAACACACCAAAATCCAGCTAGAAAGCTGCTGAACGCGGGCACTGCGCCTTTCTCCTCAGGGAGCTGCACATGCACCCACCATTCCTCTCACAGCCAGCAGCGTGAAGCGAACGATTCCCCCGCGGGATGCGAACGCGGGCCAGCCGAGCCGGGACCGGCTCCGCTCCCTCAGCGCCGGCCCAAGATGGGTGACAGGGCGGCCGGAGGGTGCGGGAGGCGCGGGGATACCCGAGGCGGGCGCGGGGCGGTGTCACCGCCGCGGGGTGACAGCGCGGTCCCTCGGGGGGCGGCGGTGAGGAGGGGCCGAGCCCGGGGCTTCCCGCGGCCGTGAGGCGCCGCGGCCGGGGCGCGGGACACAGGCCCTACCGGAGCCTGCGCGGCCGAGGGCGACCCCCCAACGGGCGGGATGGCGGGCGGGGGTCGGGGCCGGGCTGTGCCCGCCGGCGCTCGGCGCTTACCGGGGCAGCCGCCGCCTCCTTCCCGCTGCTTCGCAGCCCCGGGTCCGGGGGCGCCGCGCGGGCCGGGCCGGCGGGAGGGGGGGGCGCGGAGGGGCGCGCGCACGGCAGGGACCCCTCCGCCCGCCTCCGCCCCGCCCCCTGGCGGCACCGCGCACGCGCCCTCCGCGCGCCCGCCCCGCGCCCGGGGGCCGTGAGGGGAAAGGGCGGGGCCGCCCCGCGCACGCGCCGCCCGCGCCCCGCCCTCACGGCCGGGCTGATCCGCACCTGAATCCCAGGAGCGCGGGATGCCGGGCTCAGGTAGGGAGGGACAGACCTTGAGGTGGCCGAGCCCAACCTGTGACCCAACACCACCGGGTCACCTAGAACATGGCCGTGAACTGATCGCCAGTTTTCCGTAAACGCCTCCCGGCACGGTGATTCCATCGCCTCCCAGGGCAGCCTGTTCCGATGTCTGATTAATCCTTCTGTGCAGAAATTACTCCTCATATCCTACCTGAACCTCCCCTGGCGCCGCTTGAGGCCGTTTCCTCTCATCTCTTTTCCCGGGAGCAGACCGGGATCCCTCACGGCCGCTCCTGCTGTCAGGGAGTTGTGGAGGGACAGGAGGCCCCTCCGAGCCTCCTTTTCTCCAGGCCGAGCCCCCCCAGCTCCCTCAGCCGCTCCTCATCACACTTGTGCTCCAGATCCTTCCCCAGCTCCGTTGCTCGTCTGAGGGCGAGAGGGCGGCAACAGCCCCGGCCCAGGGCCCGCATCTGGGACTGGTGAAAAAATCAATTATTTTGTGGGGGTTTTTGAGGCGGGGGAATAAGCATGTATATTTTGAGCTCTGGCACCAAGCACGCACAGTGCAGGAAATGTGTGAGTGGGGGGCTGTGATCTTCTAAACGTGTGCCTTACTGTCCAGATCTATAATTGTAGCTTTTCATTCGAATGAGAAGTAGATGTTTAAATGTGTGTCGTGGCTTCAATGGGCTAGAGTTTTCTTCACTGTGTTCAGCACAAACCCAAAATATAGCCCGTACTAGCCACCTTGAAGAAAATTAACTCTACCCCAGCCAAAACCAGGACATTGTGGTAGGAAACAGATTTGCCTTCTTAGGTTACAAGAACTCATGTGCACGCAAGCTTTCGGAGTCTGAGCTCCCTTCAAACACACTAAACTAAGCTCAGCTTTGCAGCCCATCACTGTGCAGGATGTTTGACTTGTCACGAATAACCAGAAACTGAAGCTAATAACCCCAAATTGCAGCGTGGGTGCTTTGGTGGGAGGTACAGCAGTTTGTACTTACAGGCACTGGCTGGGAAGTGCTGTGAACACAGTAATGAAGAAAATGTGCTGATTTGACATATCTCTGTAAAAGTTTCCCTCTGTTTAGCTTAAAGCTTCTCTCCCAACAGCAACTCAGCTGTTTTAGCAAAAGAAACATTTCAGTGTAAGATTGAGTTGCGTGTTCTCCCTTGAGGTACATTCCTTCCTAGAATTCATAGGAATAGAATTCACAGGAATACGGAATTTATAGGTTCCAGACTGGTAGGGCAAGTATGATTTACAATCGCTCATTATCTTCAGTGAAGTTAAATTTTTAATATTATAAATCAAAATAAAAGATCTCTCTATTATGTCAGAATTCCCTTTAAAACTGGCAGGATGTATGCTGCCAGATATTGCAACATAGTTTGATTTACATGGTGGGAAAATTTTTCTGTTTACGTGTCTTACAAAGTCAATTTTATTGAGATGTCTTTCCGTGTCCATTTCTTTGTCACTCTGCTTGCTCCTACCTGGCAGGTTGCACTCGTTTGACAGTGAAGTGCTCCTTCATGCTTAAGTAATAATCCTGATGTTTATTTTCCTACAGTCTGACCGATGCCATTCTGCTAGATTTTCTTCTCCATGACACCTTCAGCCAAATGTTGTCCTGTGTTTCTACCTTTGGATTGATTTTTAAGTTATCAGCTAAAAAATGGATTTTCAGTGGCACTACTTCTGTATTAGGATGTGAAAAGTGAGTGCATTTGTTTTGTATAATGTATTTCTCATGGTAGCCCACAAAGGGCTCAGCTTTCTGTTTTGCAGCAGGAAGCAGTCGCTCAGCTCAGTGAATTAACGAACAAGCTGCTAGCTGACAGTGCATATGCCTTGGATCTTCCTTCTGGAACTTTAAAGGTCACTGAAAAAAATGTGTAAAATTTCAGTATTGTGTGCTGTAATGTGTGCGAGAGTGGCTCAGCTGCCTGCTAGGAAAGCTTTCTCATTGTGCTTACCTTCTGGGCTCGGCTGCCCCAGAGGATCACGGAATCTCCATAACTGGAGGCTGCTAACAAAGAGCAGACAAAAGTCTCTCCAGAGTCAGGCAGGGAGGCTGACCGTGCCTCACACTGGCAGCTGTATCCCCAAGGCCACAGGGGAGCTGCTGCCCCAGGCAGCCCGTCCAAGCCTCGGGGCTGTCTGGAAATTGGAAAGACACTTGCTCAAGTGGAGCAATTTGCACAGAACATCCGTGGTTATTATACTCATGTTCTTTCTCATCCTGCTCCTGCCTTAGATTTCATTCTCTGCCTCTCATTCCAGGTGCCACAGGTGTGTGCTGCCTGCTTTGCTCAGGCCTGCACACCAGCTCACCTCGAGCCCGGGGCAGCTTTGCTCACTGGGGCCTTGAGTCAGGGAAAAGCACCCAGGGAAAGTGGCTGGGACGCCCCAGGCTGGCAGGCAGAGGAGAGCTGGACACGGTAGGAGCTGGTTGTGAGTGCAGGACACAATCCCTTCCAGGCTCATCAGGGGCTGCTGTTCCACATGGCTACACTTCAAGGGTTCACTTTCTGGGAGAGGCAGAACCATTTGGCAGAAGAATTCCACATTGAAGCTACTGGAAAACTATTTTATATTCTACAGCCACACCATGGTCTGAAGTATTAGTAATAGTCATTGAGTTTCCCCTTCTTTGCCCACTTCAGGATAGTTTTAAACACTGCAGTTACATTTTTATCTACTCCCAAAGTTGCAATGCAGCCCTGTAATTTTTGTGATCCACACTTAATGAAATGGGCTAGAGAGCTTTCAAGCAGGTGTCTTTTTATTGTAGAAAGGTTTATATATTATATTAAATTTGGACTATATTCAAACAAATGTACTTTAATTACATTAATAATTTAAACAATAATTAAATAAAGCACCGAGTTAACTTGATTTAAGTAACTGATTCAGCTTCCACACTGATTCCTACAGAATCCCACTAATTTCATGCAGTGTTTGAAGAACTGGAGGCCAGGGTTGATTTCTTAGTAAATACAAACTACAGTTCAAGTGCTCTGCACACAAATGGAAAGTTGACAAAGTCTGAGATAGGCTGGGTTTTGAAGCAGAACCCCTACAAAAGGATTCATCCAGATCTGAACATGGACTGGGTTACTCAGCTATTTCTCTACCTTCCCTGTAAACTATTTTCCACACATTGAAGTTGTTTCAGTTTAGTTCTCTGTACTAACCTCTAAATTTTAGGTGATACAGCTTTTACCTTGGAAAACAAAGAAACAGCAGTGTAAAATTCCATGCCCCAAGCAAACTCAGCTGAATGCAATTCACACATTCAGTGTAATGTAGCCCCACTTTTATCTAAATAAGACCAAAAGAACCTGACAACATAGATACAGGAGATTTTATTTAACATTGTGTACAAAGAAAGGCTACAAATGCCTTAAGACATTTTTCCCCCAAATACAGTTTTTGGATCCCTTTTTCATACCACTTTTCTCAGAAAGTTAAAAAAAAATCTAGAATGACAATTTTTCCCTTTCCCCTTCTCTTTGGGCCTAAACTGAGAGATGTTTAGTAGCATGGTTTCAACACCTTTCCATATTAAACTATTAGGATTTGGTTTTCTTTCCCCAAAACAGAGCACTAGGAGATACTGAAGCACTAGCAACAGCAGGATAAGATGTCAAAAACTGACTCCCTAACATGGTAGTGTTAAAATAATGCCAACAGTATTAGCTCTGATGAAACCCAAAATTATCCAAACAATAACAAGTTGTCTTCTACATCTGATAATTTAGGACTAATTATATAATTTAATTGTATTTATATTTAAATAAATAGTCTTAACTCCTTGGAATTCTTCATGGATTATAAACATAATACTAGAGATAAGAACAAACTACAAACTTACATAGGCAAGAGAAGGCTGAGTTTTGGTTTGTTTTTTTTTTCTGGACAGATACAGAAAGGACAACATTTCAGTGTCCTGCTGTGAGATAGTTTTTAAATTCACCATTTTATTGTGATGCTTTTCAGTTATCCCAACACAGTAATTCCTTACCCTCTTTTTGCTACCTTGGTAATCACTTCTAGTATTCCTGAAACATTGGTCCCTGCATAGCTAAGTTTTATCCAGGATTCTGCAAGTTTTGTATGTGGCTGTGAAACCCAAGACAATACTTCTCTTAGGCTGTGAGAAGCAGTAAAGAAGGCAGGGAGTAGGAAAGGCTCTTGTGGAGAAATGACCTTTTGCTATGGCAGCTTTTACATTGCCATCTACACATGAAATAGGTTTCAGATATAGATCGGTTTTCAGCTATTTATGTAATCCCAAATTAGCGTTGTCCTTGTTTCTCCCAAAATGGGACTAAAATAGAGGAATTTTGAGCTACTCTAGATGAGCATTTGATGACTTGGTTGGGTGCAGCAAGAAGGAACTCAGAGCTGCCTTCTGAGCCCCATCCCACTGCCCCAGGGGAGACGGCAGCACCCAAGCAGCAGCAAGGCCTCGGGGTCATCTCCAGGAAGCTGCTGCCGTCTCCTTGCAGGCAGGAAGCCGTTCTGTACACAAGCCTGCCCTTTTGTACATCCACAGGGATATCAAATGCTGTGTGGTATAAATCATTCTGCAGATTAGAGAAACGGTTCATCTGTAGAATGTCTCAGATTCTCAGAACATCCTTCCACAGGGGAAAAGACCACAGCAGTTACACAAGCAAAAGCTCTAGTGCAAAATAAAATTTTCTCTATTCTGGTGAACCATTTTTGACAAGAGGTTTTGAACGTGATTGTGATTAAGACAAAACAATAGAGCAAACACTTCTGCCAGGCTTGGGTACTCTGTAATTATATTAATTCCCAAATATGCTTGAACAACTGTAAATAATAGAATTTTACTTAGCTCATGACACAGCCCTGAGTGAGCCCAGAGCTTTAGCAGTACCTAGTCCACTCTGCACAAGAAGACTGGAAATATTTTAATTATCTCCAGGGCTCTGCTCTGTAGCTGTGCTACAAACTGAACCTCTTGGTGTGGTAGTTGCTGGAGTGCAGAAAGATGTGAAGTGGTTCTGTTGGGGTCTGTCTTACTGTGAGATGAAGCATGGCAGCAGGAAAAAAAATATGTAAAAACTGCTGCAGGTTTTGCAGTGGTCTCCAGCAATGTCACTGTAAGATGGTAGCACAAAGAGAATCAACAGTGGAGGCAAACTAGGTAATTTAATTATTTTCTAATTCTTGACACGAGCATTTAAGAATTTGCTTGTCCTGAGAGGCATAAATCCAATGATACGGTCACAGAAGGGAGAATCAAGACAACACATACACTCAGGTTTGTTTTGGTCCTACTGCCCCAACCCTTCTTGTCATTACAGCTGTTGTGGCATTTTATCCTTGCAGCCCAAAACCAGACTTCTAGCTTAAACAGCACTCCAGCTTTGTGGTTCTGGGAGCTTTTTACTCCCTCCTCATGGTGGTGGTTCATCTGTGTTAACATACAGGTGCTATAGCTGCTTCCTCGGGGGGAAATGGTAGAGAGCAAGAGATAAGCTTTGCTTTCTTAGCACTGAACTGTCAATGTTCACTGGCAAGAAACAGGGCTTGCAGCACATCAGAACTGTGAGGCTGCTGTAGCTAAATTCCTGGCATTCTGTATTCATGTTTATTTACTGGCAAGAGAGTCTTTGCTCAGTTATCTAGGGCATGAGCCACCTTCTGTAACTCAAAATGAGAACCTCATTCTAGTCCCAAGCAATGTGACCTTGAGCAATTCCTAATTTTGCTTCCCTTTTCCATTTGTGTTGGTTCTGTTCCCTAAGGATTGTTAAGGAACAGTCTATTAACTGTCAGTGCTTCCTTTATAGCTTCTGTTGATTTTAAGGGCAATCCATGGATTTAATTCTATTCAATTAGAAAGTTCACAGAACACACATGAACATTTATTTCATCCTAGTTCAGAATGGAGAATTGCTAATACTAGTCCAAGTCTCCAGTATCTCAGTTGTACAGGCCCTGTGTTAAAGGAAGGGAATGGTACAATGTTTATTTTTCACTAAGAGTAGTAGGACAATGTTAGCAAAGTCTACAAAGAAAAACATCCCTGGAGTAGAAATTTAAGAGGGCATAAACAAGTGACTATCTACAAGAATTTGATTAATTTGATTGTATCTAGGAATTGCCCTTTCAGATTTTTCTTCTACAAGGAACAGAAATAAATTCCCTCCCCCAAGTTCCTGCACAAATGTATTGGTCTTCTGATATTACAAGTCCCTGTCATCATGAATTAAAGTAAAAAGAGAAAGGGGAAGCTTTTTTCTTAAAACATTTCCCATTTTATACTAAAATTTCCATAAGAATGCCACATCTGATAAAGTTATCCCAGTAGGTGACCAAGCACTGAAACAAAAGGATTACCTAGTGAGGAATTGGAGAAGGTTTGGGTTTTGCCATCAGACTTTAAACAGTTTTAAAACCACATCGGTCAGTTCACATTTTATACACACTTGAAAGAATGGCACATTAAGGTAAATGAACACATTGTGATGCCTTCCAGTGTTACACAGCTGACAAACTAATCTGGAGATCCACATCTGCCCTAAGGAACAGTCCATTTATTTAAATAAACTCATAGAAAACGAACAGGAACATCCATAAAACAGTTTGAAACAGGTAAAACGAATAAACTGTAGGAATCCTGCATCTGCCATAAGTGTGCTCTGTGTTTGCAGCACCACCAGGGCGGCGTGGTGCCGACGGCAAGGACAGGCACCACACTGCTGGATTGGCCCTCAGCTAGACACTGAAAAATAGCAGCATTAAAATACAGCCTGAAATAGCTTAGCTACTACCTCAACTGGTTAAAAATGTGCAAGAATAAAGAACACCAGCAGCATTTGAATGGATGTTTTTCAATTTGGTTTCTTACACTTCCCTCCTGTACAAAGCATACACAAACACAAAGCTGACTCTGAGATAGTAACTTATTTCTTGTCCATCTTTGAAAACTTTTCCCTTCATTTGCTTAACTTTTAAAAATTTTACTTAAAAACCTATTCAGTGTTAAAAAAACCCACGAGAATTTTAAGGTAGTTTCTAAATGCCAGGAAACTGATGCTTATTCCCCTATCTATCCTAATCACCTGAATTTCCTTAGCTGAAAATGGAAACGTTTCAGATTCCTGTTCCTGAAAGCGACATTTGTACAAAAGTCTCTCCAATACATCAGAAACTGAAGGAGCAAAATCCCCCAGTGCACACATAAAGGGTAACTTTTTGCTAGTTTGCTCTTGTGTTGTTTATATTGTACCTTTTAATATAGAAAATTAAAGAGTTCCGTTTTCTGACACAACTCACAAGGGAATGTATAAGAGGAGAAATCAGAAGGCCTTTTCTAAAGCCAAGTTTTTCATTTCCCTTTTTGTTTAAGTATGATAAGGCTTATTAAAAAAAATAAAGTAAAAATAAACCCAAGACACAAAAAAAAACCCCAATCAACATCCCTGGGGAAAAAAACATAAAAGCCTTTTGGAAATACTTAATTTCTGAAAACATAAGACTACTGGAAAAAAATTAATTGCAAAATTAAAGGAAATTCAAGAAATCAATTCTCGTATTTCAAATCAGTCCATGATTTCATCTTCAGCAATACGATCCACTATCTTTTCCAGCCCAAAATTACCAGCTTTGGGGAAAACATATACTTAACAGAAATAATTAATGGGTTAAGTTAAATTAACTTTTTTTTCCCTGATCCACATGCCTGCATGTTAGATAACATTACATTAGAACTGAGCATTGTAATAAGAGACTGACAGCAACAGCCTGTCACAGTAACCAAAGCAAAAGCAATTTTCTCATGGTTACATACTATAGATCAGTAATTTAATATTAAAATTAACTTCCTATATAAATAAAAATCAAAAAGTTGGGCAAAAGTAAATTGGCACAGTCATTATGATATTGCTTTCCAGTTTCAACACTGCAAGGAGCAGCCACAGATTCCAAAGACCAAAGGAAAAGGCTGTCACCCAGCACCAGGTGTAGCTTGGGTGTTTTGCCTTTTCCATGAAGTCATCAGCAGTGCTCCTGCCTCAGGTCCATCCCCCCGGCTGGGAGCAGGCAGGAGTGCAAGGATTGCTGTAGAGCTGCTGGGGAAAAGGGAGAACAAATAGAGAGAAACAAACACAGAGAATGCTTTACTGCTCTGCACTACATGGCTCAAGTCAATGGTTTTTCAGGACTGTAACTAATTTTTACCTTCAAACAGGCAAAAAAACCGAAAATAAAAATTAAAAAGATCAGTATCTTAAGCCTTCAAGTTTCCTTGCCTTCATTCCCTCCCTCCCCCATAAAGCACCTCCTACTACAGACAGTTTTTTCTTTTTTGCAGGTTCAGAAGATGGAATGTCATGGAAATACATACAAGAGAGAAGGAATTTCTAGTTGTACATTACATTACAAAGAGGTTTGCTCCCAGACCTAAGGAGGGAGGGATACTAAGCAATATTAAATTCCTATAAGAATCCTTACAAAGCATGCAAAATATTGATATACTCACAAAATTGAAATTTATATTTTTCCTTTCTGATTTTGCAACTTCACAGTACAATAATTTCTAATATTCTGCAGCAGTCAGATTTACAGTGACTACATAATCATTTCCCTTTATTTTTTTCTATTTGCTTGAAACACTCCTTTGCTATTTTTTTTTAATTGAGAGTTTGCAGATCACCCATCAGAAAATGTGCAATTCAGCACAAGAGGAGTTGCTTTCTGTGTCATATTTAGCTGCAAATGATATTGACAACCTGACCCTACAAATCTTTCAAAACCTGTCCCTCCCTCCCCTTTTTGTGCCAATTCCTTCCCTTGTCTTCCAGCTGTACTTTTCTTCTTGCCAGGATGATGATGGACAGATGCCACTAAATGGATGCTGCATAGCTGGGTAGGAGTAGTGGGGGCTGGAATAGCTGAGGAAAATGGCATCACTCCCACCCCCAGGATGTTTGGCACAGCTGCCTCTGGATACCAGCACTCAGATTCTGCAGTTTCCATTCCCTGCACAAATACTGCTGCCTTTTCCACCCCTGGAGCTTCAACTGATCTAGGGAGGGAAATACAAAATTGGTGTTTGGCCAGACCTTTTGTACTGCTAGATGGAGTTCCACAGAAATTTCTCCACTGCTCTTAATTAAAATAGAGTTGGAATTTCTGAAGAATCCACAATGCATGACACTTGCTAGATTGTCCATAAAGTACATTCGGGAATTTTTTCAGAGCATTTGTATCTATCAGAAAATGACTCTTGTAGAAACAATGCACAAAGCTTCCAAAAATTCAAGTATCAAAAAAAGAGATGTTCTGATAAAAGTCTGGAGTAAGCAGCCAGCCAAACTGAGAGCCATTGATTTTTTTTTTTTTAAATCCAAAAATTCTTCAATTACTTTTGCAGAGATAACATATTTTCTTTGGAGTGTTGGGAATTAATAGTCTTTCCAATTAATTTTCATTAAGTTTGGTGGTCTAAGGAATGTAGCAATCCCTCCTGGATAATATTGCCCCTGCTTTTATAGCAAACAAACAACAGAATCACTGACTGTTATCCTCCCTGCCTCTCTTTAATTTGCTGTATTTATTTATTTTATTTTGTTGAGTCTGTCTCAACCCAACAAAACCCATCAGAAGTGCAACATAGGCAAGAGCAGGGCATCTCCTTCCCTGGGGTGTACAAACATTTCTATGGGAAGGGCTGGGTGAGCCGAAAAACCATACAAACAACAACAAAAAAAACCCAGCCCCCAACCAGATAACAGTTCTAGCTGTACATAAAACTCTTTGATTTCTTAAGAACCATATTCAAATCAAGACTTGAATTTCTGTGGAGAGAATTTTAGATCCCAGACCCTTCTCTTCTCCTTCCTCTTGCAAAGCAATGCTATTTTTTGTGGCCTCGAACAGTACTTGAAAAACAGCAGTTATTAAAGACACAGTTGTGAGATATCCTTTAACGCCCCCTCTCCCAAAAAGGGGTGTCCTATCAAGTGGTCCAGTAGAAATCTTGAAGTTTCTTTATGATAAATTAAATCCATAAAATGAGGAATACCTTCTGTCACATTCCCAACAAGAATAATCGCCACACTCAGTGGTGCTTTAGTCCAAGTGTCTATTGCTCCTTCTAGTGGAGATCCCACACAGCTCCAGCTCTGCTTAGTTCTGGTTCTACCAGCACAAGGTCTTTCTCCATTCTCTCCAGCTTATGTCTGGTTAATAAACAGCAGAAGCATTGAGGGCTGGAATTCCCCAGCACAGGAACAGGCCAGTCCAAGGAAACACCAGTCATCTTTTACCCAGGGTGACAAGTTATGCCAAAAGCAGTTTGTGTCCTGTTGGTACCGCAGGCACCTACACCTCTGTGGAAAAGAGAATGCTTTGCCTTTTGCTGTCCGGAGTAGGGATAGTCTCTAGCTGCAGGAAGTACAGAAGAACTTGAACCTGGAAAGAGAAATGACAAGGTAATACTAAAGCCCTGTAAAAACTCATTCTCATCCTGGTTGTGTGAGAGCTGGTGATATAGCTCTGCAACATCTAGCAGCTGTGCATAATGCACTGTATAAAAGCAACAGAAATAGTAGAACTTGCAGTGCTTCAGAGACACTCTTCTTAGATTCCAGGTGGGAAAATGGTGCTGCTGGTTCCAGCACTGAAAAATCTAGAATTTGCCATTACTCAACGGAGCAATACAAACCAGTCTGACTCAGTGACATGGGCTCTGTGCTCCAATCCTCTGCATAGCCTTCAAAGGCAGCAGTGACCAAAGAATTTTGTTGTGCATCAGTGAAGGTGGTTTAAGTGCCGAGGAGCACTGTGGAAACACTGCCAATTCTTTTATCCCAGGCCAGCAGCGTGGTGCTGGGACACAGCTCCCCAAAAACTCTTCCCATGCATGAGCAGACACAGGATACACACACACACGTTCCTTCATGAAAAGCCATATTCATACAGATGCAAATTGACCTGCTTGAAGGAACACTGTCCTACAGAAAGACTAAAATGTCTGTGTGAGGGCAAAAGTTGTTTTATGTTTATCCAAAAAATGACCATGAAAACCCAGCAGGGTTGCTGAGCCAGGCCTGCCACAGGATTGTGCTTTCCCAGAAAGCATCTTCACAAGATGGAATGGCACATTCAGGATTTTACCTGGGACATGACTTCTAGTGACCAGCTGTCAGTCATGGTGATGGGCTGTGTTGGGTTAGCAGGGATTTTACTGTCCTTCTCTGAAGGTCTGAGCAGTGTTGGTCCAAAGACAGTGGCAAGATTATGCAGGGACATCTTGTTCACGCTTTCCCTCTCAGCAACCCTGGGAGAAGAAACAGTGCATAAGGCAGACCTTTATAAATGAGAAACTGAGGCACAAAGTTTAAGAAATTTGCCTAAGGGGTAGAAACATAAGCAAAGCCCAGATTTCCTGGATTTTAATCCAGAATCTCAATCACAAGATGATCTTTCATGTCTCCAGGGACAGTCTCTGGTATGTACAACATACTTATGCAAATCAACACATTGGGCAAGCATTAAGTCAGCTTATTGCATTAATGTCAAATGAATGGCAATACTTTTTCACAGTCACAACCATATTACAAAGACATAGACAAAATCAGAAAGACTTGACTACAAAAGGAACTGAAATTGCAGTTAGGCAAAGTGATGCAATTTAGAAAATAGATCATAGTGGATTTCAGACACCTTCTGAGACAAGGTTCCCTAGACCTTAAATATGGCCAAAGCTTCAGGGTTTATACAGAAACCTTTCCTGGTCTTTGTATCCAGATGCAGGTGCAGTCTCAGTGACACTGCAGCAGGAATTTGCATTTGCGATAGACAAGCACTGACTCTTTTGTTACCCCTTTCCTCCAGTTCTAATCCTTTTTCAGTATGAGTGGGAATGGAATTCAGGATTTACTGCCTCACTAAGTGAGTATGAGACAATAGTTATCTGATGGGCATTCACAGCAGATCAGCAAATACTTCTTCATTTCTGTGATTCAGCAGGTATTTAAAGAAAATGCTCCACTTTTCCAAATAGCCAGTGCTTTACACATTAAATGCATTTCTCAAGGAACCACATATTACCTTTTTAAATGGTCCAGAAGGAAAAGGAATGTCACAAGGTTGGGTTCTGGAAGCGATAGCAACAGATTCAACATACAGCTCTCCTTTGCAACAGGATCTGAAAGTGCTACAAGACAAAAAACAAGACATCACCACAGGCAGCAAGTTAGAATCTGAGTGAGCCATGTCCCAGAACAGCCAATACAGATGGCCCCAAAAGGACTGTGACTACATCATCATAGGCTGGAAGGTCAGAGTTGCACATCAATACCCCACAGTGTCTTGCTCCTTTATTTCACCAATGCATTAAGAATCCTTTTCTCTCAAGCAGTTCAAGTGTTTTGAGGCTTTCAATCCTTGATGTTTTTCTCTGCATTAAGATAAGATGAGGTACATATCCCCCTCCCCTCCAAAGGGGGCTACCCTGAAGCCTTCCTGGGTGGTGAGTGTGCACAGCCCCAGCAGGCAGGCTGACAGGAACCAAAACCTGGGCCTTTGCAGCTCACAGAGCAGCACAGCAGGCACCCACACTGCACCCCGTGGGAAGGCAATGCCATTCTGAGCTCCATTCCCCTCCCCTCCCAGCTCATTCCAGGCTTTTATCCAGCACTGTAAATATGGGGTTTATGATGCTTTAAGAGCAGTCTCCATTATCAAGGGTTCCTTGTGCTGCACCTACCGATGCCCTCAGCAAAGTTGGGGTACAGCTCATCTGTGAAGAGGGGTTCTGGCAGCTCCCGGAAATACAGCTTGAGGGTGCCTGCAATGGCATTAACGTCCATCTCACTCATCATCACTGACACATCCTTGTTATCTGAAAGAGGGGAGAGTAGAGGAAGGGTAAAGGAACTGCTGGCCTTGCATTCCTTCTTTTCCTCGCTTTGGGTCTGTTTATCTTTTGTCTCTGCCCAAATAGCTGAGAGTTTTCCTGTTTACATTTCTCTGGATTAAATGAGCAACCTTCCAGCTGAGAAGCACTGCACAAATAACTGCAAACACTTCATTGCTTTACATCAAGCCAGGGAACCTCACCCTCCCAGGACTAGCTGTGCTGTGCCAGTGACATCAACCTGATCTGAACAAGCCTTACTTGACTGTATTTATATGCATTTCAACTTTTATTACTGACAGCAGATGCTACTCCAATTCTCTGCCTCTAACACCTTAGAATAAGAAATTCTGAGATTCTCTAACACCCCACTGAGTGTAGCTAAGGCAATTCAGGGCTTACTCAGTTTTGTTACTATTAAGAACAACAAAACCACCCCCTCTCCCTAAGCTAAACACCAACCAGCACTGGTTTCATAAAGCAGTGTAAACCAGTATTTATTAGAAATGAAAAAAGTTGTTTTTCAAACTGTGAAAGACCCTTACTTGCACTAGCACCATTCATCAGTGGTTTTTGATAGCTTAGGGTGATTGAAAACACAAGAAGGAAATCTCCCTAAAAACTGAAAGAAAAGTGCAGGGAGGGTGAATTTGGATGTCTGGCACAGATCTTATGACTTTTGGAGTGTGGCTTGAACAGTTCTTGGACCATCACATGGAAGCTGGAAGTAGGGCAAAATTTCACTTTTTGTACTTCAGCAATTTGGAAGTGTTTCACCTGCTTGATCTCAGGTGCCTTTTGGGACAAACAGGCCACTCTTTTAAAAGCAGGACCAGTAAGGAGCCTTTTTCTGCTCAAGAGCAAACAGAGCTTTGCAGAGGTTGCTCAAAGTGGTCTAATTTTCTAAGCCTGTGCACATCAGTCCAGGTGGAGTTCAGTCCAGATGGAGTTAGGGAGAGAAGCCCTGACCACTCAACCCCAGTTTCATAAATGCTTCTCCTCGTTCTAAGGAGCATGGGCTTTCACAAAAAATACTTTAAGGACTTCTATTAATTTGGACACTTCACAACAGTGAAGGAATTATGACTTCTGATTGCTGATGTTTCCCCTTAGAGAGGTGTTTGCCATTTACAAAGATTTGGCAAGGCTTTACTTTCATGTCTGCTGGGAAGAATAAAAAAAGCATGGTTTGGTACAAGGATCCATCCTGTTGTATGTCTTGGGTTATATCAGTAAACAAAATATGCAGCCAGGGTTAAAATTATTTTCCCTGAGTGAGAATCTCTACTTTTTAATGCTTCTTGAGCAACAGAAGATTAAAAATAGCACAGCCACCTGACAGGGAGCTCAGGCAGGTTCCCACAGAGCAAAGAGAAAAATCAGACACAAATACTTACTGACATCAAAGGCAGCTTTCAAAGCCTGGATGTCGGTTGCAACCCCGGAGACGCGATAGATCCCCACCTCCTCCATCCCGCGCCGCTCGATCTCCTCCACGCACTGCCGCACGATGTACGGCACCTTGGACCTCTCCCTCCTGAGCAAATCACACACAGAAGGCTTCAGTTCAGCCCAGGCCCTCCGTGCCTGTTCCCAGCATGGCTACAAGCACCCCAACATTTCCCTGTGCAAACCTCTTCTGGAAAATGGGTGGTAGGAAGTCTGAGCAGGCAGTCAGGACTAAGCTGAAAAACTCCTTTTAGAACTTCTCTAGTTTTCTAGGGTTTTCTGACTGCCTCAGCCTGGCTCTGGCTGTTCTGCAGCTTCCCTGAGCACTTGAGCTCTTGGCCAGGTCCCAGTGCCCCTAGAGCCTGCGACTCTGCCCAGGTAATCAGAGGATTCCCAAACAGCCCTTGGATACATAACAACTCTGTTGCTTTCAAACTCATGCAATTCCATGGGGAGGAAATACCACACTTCCCAAACCATACAACAGAACAAACAGGTTTCTGCTGGCAAATGATTCATGACAAAAGATCAGGGGTTAAAATAATACAATGGGATCCAAAGACCTTGAACATTTTTGATTATGGAAAGGAAACACCACTGTTCAGTGGCTCTGGAAATTTGTGACCATGTCAGCTAACTACAGAGAAGGCAAGGGCAAGGGGGATTTCCGGAATTTGGAAGAGTGATAGGCTGTCAGTAAAGAGCCTATGTGCACAGTTTTTTATCTCTGTAAAAATGAAGCTCAGGGATTGTAAAGCATCTCCTGTCTGCAGCCACATCTACACTCCTACACTAGTGGAGCAGGCTGGACTGCCAAACCCCTCCGGGGGACACAGGCAGGTGCACCCCACTGGCCACTTGTCTTCCTGAAACACAAGGGGGACAAATGTGACCCATGAGCTCACTTGGTGACAATCGCAATCTTGACCCCAAACACGCCCGTCTGCTTGCGGGACGGCATCCTTTTGAGGCTGAACTCCCGACTGGTGAACTTCACTGACAGCTTCACTTCCACCTGAACCAAAGACAACAGCTGTTACTTTTTAAACATTTTCTTTTCTTTTCTGTTTTTTTTTTTTTCATGCTGCAATGAAGAGCAAAGAAAGCCCACAGGAGGTACAGAAGCAGAGCTAATTTCTGTTTGCCACACTTACCCCGTTCATTGAGATCACTGTGCGCTGCCAATCTTTGTCCTGCAGTGCCTGCGGGTCCAGCTGGAAAACAGAAGTTACCCATGAGCTAGGAGCAGACTTCAGAGACACCAGCTAGCCTGGAAGGCTTCTGCAAGTGAGCAGAGCACAACCACTTTTACATTGTTATTTCTTTTCCATAGGAAAACCCACATTTCAAAGTTTCCCCGGTTTCAGGGAAACCAAATTTTGGATATTGTGAAGCTCTCCAAACAGGGCTGATGAGGAGCTGATGAGGCTTCATACACAAAAACCCAGCAACATGAGAGCAGTGTCTGCTCAACAATAAAGACAACCTCAGCGAGCACAACCAGTATTTGAATCTTCTGAGAAATCATGGAAAGTTGTCCTTCAACCAGCCTATTCCTTTTCTATTCTATTTGAGAACAGAGGCAGGAAGAACACCAGGGCCTGCTACTGCAAGCACTCATTAAACAGAAACAAGTTCCAATCTCGAATTTTCAGCTTTGCTTGATCTCGAGTGGACAGTTGTGAGGCTGGGAAGCAGCTGACTCAAGTGCTAGAATGTCACCCAGCAATTCTACTACTGCCTTGGGAGAGCCCAAACACATCCAAAGGCCTGAGAAGTGGCACTCAGCTCCAGGGAGACTGGCAAGAAAGAGGAGGAGGTCTGCCTGGGGGCTTGATCAGCCATTAGAACCAGTCAAAGCAAGAATTTGGTGCCTCCTGAGACAGCTTTGTAACACTTGGCTCTTGAACATGGAGAAACAGTAAGACCAGAGGCAACTGCAGCAAACTCTGTTTTGAGTTTACTGCTGTCAGCAAACAGACAGTCATAACCAGAGCTGCTTTGCAGCACAGCTCCCCCCTCTCACAGAGCCCCGTGCAGGGCCAGAGAGCTCTGGCAGGGAAATCCTGGAACAATGGCAGCTGCAGGAAATTCTGGGAGAGCTTAGACACGGTCACGGTTGCATGCAGATCATCAGCCCAGTGCTGCTGACAGCTACAGAGACAAGTCTCCCTATGCCCTCCCCCACTCCCCAAAGAAAGGCAAGCAGCAGAGTAAAGTTCCTCCCTGCTTTCTCCTACTGCACAGACCCCAAGCAGCAACAGAAAAAGCGAGGCCAACCTTATCCCTGCGCACTCTGTTACGGACGTGAGCCCACAGCGGGATGCTGCCAGCACACACACGCTTCCCTGCCGAACTGCACCGGCTCCTGTAGCTGCAGCGCCGGCAGAAACTCCTGAAGAGCCCTTGTAAGGAATTGTCAGTAACCAGCAGGTCCCACATTCCGGGACTGTGCAAAGTTCCAGGGCGCCAATGGGCAGCAGTGCTTGGCTTCAGTGCCTCAGCGACCCCAAACACAGGACTGCTTGCCAAGGGGGTTTGCTTTTAACTCCAGCAGAACAGATCCGCCCCCGCTGTGGGGCTGGCCAAGGGCCCTCCGAGCTGGCCAGTTTGTAGGCTGTTCTACCCTGAACTTCCGTGCTGGAAGTTTGATTTCTTTCAACAACTGAATTCTTTCCCAGAATCAAGAGGAAACCATTTCTGAAGTGTCTGGTTTCCTATGAGGAGCAACCATGCTAAGAATTCCTGAAAGCTTGATCTCCAGCTCTGAAGAGTCATCTGGTTAAGCTGCCAAAATGGCCCTGCTGATGGACACAGTCACAGCCAATCCTCTTGCTGGGAACCAGTTTTCCATATGCTTTTAGAATGGAGTCACTGAATGTATTATTTATAGCAAGGAGCTATATATTTATAACTGAGGACTAAAGGGGAAAGAAGGTTTGAATGTTTGCCAAAAACTTTAAAGGGAGAGTCCAGCAGAATCCAGTTACAGTTTATTTAAGCTAACAGGTATTACTGGGTATGTGTCAGTAATGACCAGGGAATTCCTGCCACTGCACAAAACAAAAGCAACTAAAAAGCTATTAAATAATACAAGCCAAACACCATCCTGTTCTGTCTCAAGAGTGACTTTTATGCTGCTGCAAAGGACTAGCAGAAGCAGAGTGCTGGAGCTGAGAACTCATAAAGATTTTTCCTTGCTGAAGCTGAGAGCTCACAAGCTGAGAGCTTGCTGGATAACTGCTGAGGCTGAGCCAGGACTATGAGTAAACCACCATGTACCTGCTGCTGCCTCTTGCTCCCTTGTTTCTGTACTCTCCTGCTGAGCTGACAGGACCCCTGCACTCCCTCCTACTGTTTGACTCCTGCTGGAGAATGCCTTCTACTGAATGGGGCTAGCCAGGGACAGGCACCAGAGCTGGCTGACCCAGCCAACCCTGCATAAATCACTGGCAATAACAACAGCAATTAAGGGGGGGAAAAACCCAAACTCTCCCAAGGTGCTTTCTAAACAACAAAGCAAAATGATGGAAGCTATTAAAAGAGCAAAGCTTGAATAAACTCTCAGCAACAATAAACTCTCAGCAACACTGAGTGAGACAGGAAGATCAGGTCTAACAGTCTGATAAGTCACAGCAGGACGTAACAGAGTCAACAGGAAACCAAGAAATGTCACTGAGACTTCAATGAAGCTTCAGTCGTGGTCCCAGCTGATGACCAGCCTTCTGAGACCAGCAAGAGCAACAGAGGGAAAGGGCAGCTGCAGCAGGCAGGGAGAGAGCACACTGAGGACAATGAGCTAAGCAAGAGTGATGCTCCAGCAGAGGACAAATGGGGCCATGCTGTCTTCTGGCCTGATTTGGAGATCAGTGACCTGAAAGAAGGAACACTGAGTAGAGGAATGCAATCCACGGCCAGCATGGCAAAGGGAGGCAGCTCAAGCAGGAGAGGCACAGTGTAACTGCTGCCTCTGCATCTGACAGTGGAATTTACTGCTCCTCTACACAGCTGCTCCAAACAGTTGCTTGGTTTGAGTGACCTGCCCCATCTCCATTGAAGCAGAGCCACTGTGTGTTGTTTCCATGCTCTGTGCAAATAGGACAGACCTGCTAAAACCCTCACAGACTGTACCACATGGGCATGTTTGCACAGTCCCCACCAAAAGCTTATGCTGAACAGGAAAATACAAACCAACCACTCTGTCTGTTTACTGCTCCCTCCAGACACCCTGTGGCCTTCGGTATTTGCAATGGCAAGCTACAGCCCCAAATTCACTAATGAATCAAGCCAATACCTCTCTGTATCCTGCCCAAAACACAACAGAACAAAGCACCACAGGGGTTTCTGAGTGCAGCTCTCTGGCCTTTGTAGCAGCTCAGCACTGAATCCAGACAGTGCACAGCAGTCAGGAAAGGCTGAGAGTGCACAGCAGCTGGTGAGAACCTGGAAAAAGGCAAACTGGGGATGCTGCTCTGGCAAATGCAAGCCAGGCACTAGGAAGGGTGTCTATGCTCTGCCCTGGGAAACCACCATAGAGAGCTTGATCATGATTTCTTTTTCCCCAGAAAGAAAAGAAAACATGCAGAAGAAGGGAAAAACAAAGAAGCCTCAGTGGAATTAAAAGAGCATGGACTGTGGAACATTAAGGTTAGTGTGTTTTATATATTCATTCACATTACTTTTTCTCTTTATTAAATTTCCCAGGCAACTTTACACTCCATCAATTTTGAATTGTAACTGATGTGACATACATGTTGTCAGAGTCTCACTGCTGCTGGGAACTCCCAGTCCTGCCATAACCCCATTCTTCTCACAGCTCCCCACTGACAGGTTAATCTTTCCTACCATCACCCTTTAGCCATGACCCATTGCCTTCTTCATTTCACCCCTATTTTCATTGCTGGGACAACGTTCTGCTTCAGCAAACTTAAAATAAGCTTGAGTGAGTAAAAGGTTTCCAAGTCAACACTCGGGAGCTACTGCATTGGACAATCTGGTTTACATGGAAAACAACTTAATGCCTGAAATAGCCATGGGCCCTGCTATGAGACATCCCAGATAATTAAGATAAGAGTGATTGTTTTGCAAGGCAACAGAGGAATGGTGCTGCTCCACAGAATGAGTGATCTAAGGTCACATCCTCCCTGATTTTCCAGCACTGCTTTGAGGGAGAAGGAAGTATTTAGCTTGAGCTGATCATGCAGAAAGAGAAACAGCAAAGGAAATGGCATTTCTAGGAGGCACCAGTGGGAGGAGCCGGATCCCAGGGTGAAGAATCACTTCACTCACGCACTGTTCCCAAGGCACAGGCTGGTCCTGCTGTGCCCACTTAGGTACAGCCTCAACGCCAAACAAAAGGCTGCTGCACTCCAAACACGGGGATGTGTCTGCCATGTGAAGTGCAAAATGCCATGAGCCGAGGGGCCGGCCCAAGTGCCAAAGATGGGACTGCAAGGTAACAACAGAAGGAAAAGCCCAGGGTGCCCACAATGAGAGGGGCTTATGTCCACAGCTGAACTAAGCCTCACGTCTCCTCCCATCATGTGATGTCCACTCCATCCTCCCCCAGCTGCCCCAGTACTTTCAGTTTCACAGTGCACCCAGGAATAATATTCCTCATGCCTGAGGTGCACCAGGAGTCCCCAGCCACGTGTGCCAGTCAGTTCAACGCTGCACACCCAGCACGACTGTGCCCAGGCCTGGTGAGAACCTCACTTGTGCATTTACAGGAGGTTCTCCCAAGCTAAAACCTCATGGGTTTATGTTTCAGAGATAAAAAACTTGCAGACTGGCAGGAAAGAAACAGCTCTTGCATCTGGCTATAAAGACAGGCAAATAAAATATTCCATAGGAAAAGAAAATATGAGCAATGGGAGCTGTTAAAATTGCTGCCCATTCCTGGAAACTTGTGACGACATGGACCAATTTCCAGCCTTCCTTCCTTCACTGCCATAATGTAACGGAGAGATTTAATAAACATTTTTACAGCCAAAATAGTCTCCTGGATTGTCTTCACCACTGAGGCTCAGTATTTGGTGAGTCAGAATTCCCAGTAATGGGAAGTTGCATATTTACAATAATACATAACTTAACAATGCACTGCAATTTAGCCAACAGAGAAACTTCTCTGCTTTTATCCACAGCAGGATGCAGGCACGACTCTTCATGCTCCCAGAGTTTTTAACTGAAGGGAATTTAAGAAACAAAAATCCTCACCCAACCTCACAGACCTTGCCTTTAGACAGAAAGATCTGGGCTGAATAATGACAGTGCAACAACAAATCAGAAAGCCCAGGATAAACTACAAACTCGAAGGTAAACAAAATTTGATATAAAAGCACCTGGGAGAACACAGCCAACCTTCAGCCACAGGCTGTAATCAGATTTTGTTGTTGCATTATTATGGTTTCTTTAATAGAGAAATGGTGTTTACTTCAAAAATAGAAAAAACCAAAATCAAAACCTTTAATAATTTTTAACAATCTAAAATCTTACCAGACTGTCATATGACTTCTCTTTGATTCAATAGTGTTTGAAATTCATAATGGGACAGGAATCACTAAAAATTAAAGAGATTATTCAGGCAATTCATGAAGTTTTTTTATAAATTCTGAAGAGGATTTGCAGAAAGCAAGAGAACTTTTGCATATGCCTTTTATGATACAATAGAATGCAACATTTGTACATTAATTAAAAACTTTTAAATTGAATTTTTAACCTTCCCACTATTTAGGTTTCTCTAAAAGAATCAAGATGCAATTAATACTTAATTGCCATCAAAGAGTATATTTATTTACTAAAGTATAAAATATATTTACAGAATGTACAATTGCTGAGCATAAAAATGCCCATGGCTGTGAGAAGGAAAAAAAATTGCCAAAAATTTAAAAGATTTTATTTGGTTTTTTTAATCTTTCTATGTAAAATATTTGTAGAATTTAGTGGGTCAGTGATTTCAGGCTTCTCTATTATGAGCATACAAATCTTCAGGGCATTTTAGGGCTGAAAACTTGCTCTTTTGTAGTTGCTCAGCTCCATGGAAAATAGCCTTTGTTAGCTGAAGGGACACAGGGATTTCTGGTCAGCTGAGACACACACACAGGAGACACCCTGTGCTGGCATTTATTGATCTGCACACAAGCTCCCTTCCAAATCCCCCCATGCATTCCAGACAAAAGCTCTCCCTGAAAACAGCAGAGAGGGAAGGAAGAGGCTGATCAAAGTCATTAAAGCAGTGAACCCTGCCAGCACAGCAAAGGTGGGATGTGATCCCCTCTCACCCCGAGCTGCTTCTGCCATGCCACAAATGGCCTTGGCCTGCATGAGCATCCCTCCAGTGCCAGGGAAAGCTGTCATCCACAGGGAGATGGACAGCCACACCTAGATGGAGGGGAACTGGTGGCATCTTTAAACATGCCAGAAAGCAAAAGGTGTCTGGGCAGGGTCAACAGCCAGTCCAACACAAAGAATGTGTCCTCAGAGCAGGCATTTAAACACTCTCCTAAAGTTGTGGACAGACAGTGCAACAAACTGGAACAAAATGCAGAACATACGTTCCCCATCCTTTCCTCCACACATGGCCTGATTTCTCCTACATCCAGCTTTAGTCCTCTATCACACAGCAGCTCCCCAAGAGCAGCAGCCCTTTGCAATCATCACCTCCCCCACTGTATTAAACATCTGCCACACAAAGTGTCCCAGGCCAATTCTCTGCAGTGGAAATGTTCCTTGGAAGCTGTCTGCTGTCATGGACACCACATTCTGGGCATGGCAGTCATTAGGACAGTCAGGCTGTCCCAGGGCCTGGCCCACACATCCATCAACTTCAGACACACAGATGGCAGCATTTCTGCACGAGTTACAGAATAGAGAGAATATTCTTGTGTCCTCACAAATGAAGCAGCCTCAGCAGTGCTCAGTGCCCAGGGGCAATGCAGTTCCTATATACTGGTGTGGAAATTTGGAAGTTAATGGGAAAATGAGAGATCAGAACAAGCAGCCATTCTATAAGGTGCTGGAGCAGGCAGAGGGCACAAAGCTGCTGATTTCATGCCTGTGAATCATACTGTGCACTCATTATCTGAGGGAAAAATCTTCAATGCTGAGACAATCAGAAGGCAGAAAAAACCTCTGCAGTGAACATCAAAAGTCCTGTGATGTTTTGCAGTGAGGGATCAGGAATGAGTTGAGCACAGTCTTACCTGGATCTGTCCTTTCCCCATTATGCGATCTGTGCTCTCTCCATCCTCTTTGGTGAGCTTGGTTTTGTTGTAGCACTTTTCATAGCACAGAATCCTCAGTGTCTGGGAGCCCTCCAGCTCGATCTCAAACTCCTGCAGGGCACCAGCAAAGGAAAGAGCAAGGGCTGTATCACAACAGGACTCCAGTCTCAGAATAATCAATACAGTCTCCCTAATACTCACCAGAAGAACACTTAAGGACTGGCCAAAACCTCCTCCCTGCTGGAATTTAGAAATAAGCTGAAATTGTATTTTGTATCTATAAGGTGGTCAAATTGGATACTAAGATGGTTCACTCCTTAGTCAGGTTTCACAGGTCTCAGCAAAGCATTATTCAAAGACACAGATTTGCTCACCTTCCTTGCAAGAAATTTTGCTCATCAGCAGTTCTGAGTTGGCTGTAAATAGGCAAAATGTCTATAGCTAATTCTTCCCCCTCTCAACAAATAAACAAAACCATCTCCTTTAACATATTTTTACTTGTGTCTTTAAAAAATATATCAAGCATGCATCTGTTTAAAAAGTGAAATACTGGACAAGACTCATGTGTATCAAATTGTTTGTTTAAGTACTGCTAATCCAAGAGTAAACCTTCTGCAAGCCCTGACAGCCAAATGAACCTGGCAGAAAAGTGTTTTCTGAGAAACAGCATATGCAGCACAAGTGCTGAGCATGCAGCAACCTCTTCCACTGGCAGTTCTTCTGGTCTTCTGCCCATCATGCATTGATGTTTGGCACATGGAAAAAAATCACATCAAGAAAAATCAAACCTACCTCGTTCCAGTTGGGCTCTGTGGTGTCTCTGTAAACTCTAGTTTTGGCCTTGTTCACAAAATACCCAAAAGAGTCCACCTCTAACGTGCAGTACAAATCTGAGAAGGGGAGACAAAAACGTAAAAAAAAAAAAAAAGAATCTAGAATCTCCTAACTTGCATTAATCACTTGCACAGGGTGCCTTCATTTCCATCATCTCTGTATTAGTACCAGTAGCACCATCCCATACAAATCTCACCACCTTGATCAGCCCAGCTGTCCTTAAGAAGCTCTGTCACCTTTTTTGAACCTTCTGTCAAGTCATTCCCCTGAATTTTAACAACACTTTCTTCCCAACAAAAATTCTGGATGTCAGAAAACACCTTCCATTCTTTCATTTTAAAACAAAATGCAGCTGAAAGAATTCAGGATAAGGGCTGACTTGTTTCTAGAAGAGCTGGGTAATCAGCAAACACTGCTTAAAACCTCAAACAGACTAGGCCTAACAATCAATGCTGTGTGCTTGATCCTTGATGGGGATCTTTTCGGGAGTTAAGAGCAGAACTTCCAGTTGCCCAAAACACCTCTCCTCCTCACCACCATCACAGATGCTGCAATCCACACCCAGCTGTCCCAGCACAAGGCTTATCTAACTCCTGTCTGTACCTCTTGTGTGCCACAGAACTGCAACTCACTTGAGCTTTGCTTGAATCCCGTGGCAGAGTGGACAATGACGTTCAGGAATCCATAGAGACCTGGAGATTCGTCATCTGTACAAAAGACCCAAGGGATTTTGTTACATTCACAGTGGAGCCAAGAGTGAGAGTGATGAGACTGATGTCACACAGGTTAATGAGCAGGGGGTGAACTGTCCCCAAGGATGGCAGGAGCACGTAACAATGACTTCAGCAAGGCAGGAGACTGTTCTACAGTTGGCACCTCTAATACCTTCTGGCACTGGGGGGCTTTTACAGTGACAGTTCTAGGATCAGCAAGACAGCATGGAAGAAATTCAAAGGAGAAAAAGTAAATTATAGAGGCTAAGTCTACACCAGCAGATTAAGTAATAATTTAGGATGGTCCCTGACACAATTTTGGCCAACTAGTGTTGTTCAAAAGGATTCTCAGACGTAGCTCAAAGCTGTCCCAGGCTAGGGCTCCACCAGGCACTCCAATACCTTGCACAACAGGTGCATGCAAGGACCATTTAACAGCTGGATAATGTATAGTGGGGGATACCTGCAAGCTGTAGCAAAAGGGAACAGTAAGAGCAGTGCTTGGGGAAAGCACACAGTCAGGCAAGGGCAGAGTTTCACTGCAGCTGCACCATGTGAAAGCAAAACCCAAAGATCTTACCTTCCTTATTGATAGTGAGGGGAATGTTGTGGACTGTCTGAAGCTTCACACAGGAGTTTGTCAGCATCTGGAGCTCCACTGATGTCAGTGAGAAGCTTTTAAAGCCTGCCATGGAGATTGAGAGAGGGAGTAAAAATTCCAAGGAGAGGCTGGGTGCATGAGCCCTCATCCTGGGCACCCATGGGACAGAGCTCCCAGGGCACTGCTCAGCAGCAGCACCCAGCTGCTCAGGCAGTGCTGCTGCTGCTGCAGCCCAGCTCTGCTGGGGGCATAGTTACTCCTCCAAGGAAAGTCTCAGGATGGCTCACAGGAAATAGCTGGGTTCTTAGTACCTTGCAAAACCAAAAACACCACGCCATAAAAGTAATTAAATTTCTTTTGAATGGAGCCAAGGAAAAGGATGAGGCTCTTCCCTCTCAGTGGAATTGCACTGAGCTCTGATCTCTAGGGTAAACGAGAGAATCTCTAAACACATTTACGTACTACATATATGACTTACTACATACTAACTTACTACATTCCTCACATGTTGCTGCAGCAGAAATTGCCTGAACAGCCTCAGACAGGAGACACCCATACTGCACTGTGGATCTCAGTGCACATCTCTGTTTTGTCAGGGAAGTCTGTCCCACACTCATCCTCTGGAGCCCTGCTCTCTTAGGATCACAGTACTTGTACCAACAACAGCTGAGGGATACTCACATTTCTTCTGCTGCTCCCGGATATTCTCCCTCCACTCTGCCCTTTCATAGTCCGATGAAATGAGGAATGTGTAACTCTACCCAGGAACACAGCAGAAAATTTGGTATGCATTAGTCTGATGCACCACTGAGGGCAGGGCCTGCCTGCTCCCACCCTCCCCCAGTGCACATTGCTGGACAGACTGTTCTGCTGGCACTCCTGCCACTCATCCTGCATCACATCTCTGTAAAGACAGGCTGGGCTCTGGCAACGTGCCCATGGTACCAACAGGGACAGTCAGAGCTCACAGAGCCCCTCCCTGCAAAGGGCAGCTGTGGCCCTGCAGCAGCTCCCATGGCAGCTTGTGCTATTCCTCACAATAAAAATTCAGCTGCACCAGGAATGCCAAAAACCTCCAGCACAGGCCTAGACACTGATGAAGCAGTGGCAGTCAGGACGCAGTGACCAGCTCATGGATTTTCACTGAGCAGTAACAGTCCTGGGAGACTCCTTTGCCATGTGCATGAGAGGTGCCATGTGCCCTGAGTGTGCCAAGCCTTGAAGCCACAGGGCAGTGTAGAAGGAAGCTGCTGCAGAGCTGGATCTTGGGTGAAGGGCTGTTCCCATTGCTCCACCAGGACTGGTGCTGAGACAGAGGATTCATTTCTGTGGTTATTTCTTAAATGTCAGTCTTGTATGCAAATTAGTCACAGCCTTATAGGACACCATCATAATCTTTGGCACAGCAAGGGTCAGGTGTCTGCTGCTTGGAAAGTGTTTTGAGGACACACAGCAGAGGCCCCAGAGCCCGCCATGTGCAGTCCCAGAAAAGCCCCACAGTCTGTGGCCCCTGAGGGTGACAGGGGATGCTCTCACCTTGCCATTTCGATTGTGCACCCGGAAGGCCATGTTGGGAGACATCAGCAGGAGGAGGGATTCCTGTTCTGAGAGCTTCTTTTTCAACCTCTCAATGACCTTGCTGCCCTTATTGGCCCTCTGAAGGGTGTGGGAAAGAGGGAGCAGAGGACACATGTTATTCTCCAAATCTGCCCCCATTTACACTAACTGCTATTTTAAAATCCACAGTCTCTACCCTGTGAGTAGGTAACTGGCCCCAGAACAGAAGCAATGCTGTCAATAGGATCCAGCTGCTCAGAAAGGTGTCACTTGCAGATTCTCTACACTTTGACCAGGCTCTGTTCCCCAATTCCAGCTGTCCCAGCTAAAGTACAGAGGTGTGTGGCCACTGTCCCAGCTGTAGCCTGTATTTTCTGTTCCAGAGGCTGCAATAGCATCATGTCACTGGGCAGCCACAGCACTGCCAGGTCCTCCAAGTGTCCTTAACTAAGCACACTCCAAGGAACTTCTTTAAAAGCTGCTCAGAACTCTTCCACTCACCACCCACTGATCCATTTTCACCAGAGGTCTGCTAAAAATACGTTTTTTCCTGGATAAAATCCAGTCCCAAACCCAGCCATGTGTATTGTTTAGCACTGATGCACTAAAGCACGTATCTCAGACACCTGCAGCTGGTGAGGAAAATGCTTTCACAAAGTGCTCTTCCTAATACCTTACTTTTTCCAGGAAACCCTCTTTGAAAGCCAGCCAAAGCTGAGAGGCAGAATCATGTTCTCTGGAAATGTGGGGAATAACCTTCCCATACCATGATCAATGTTATTCATATCCTGCTCTACACACCACCACTGTTCAAAGCCTTATTTCTCTTTTAGGGTCCAGGAAGCCTTGGGATCTAACAGCTCTCAGAAGACATATCTTGCAAGCAAAGAGACACCATGTCCCTGGCTGACTGTCCAGTCAGCGTAACTGCTGTTTTCTATACATTTGCTGCTGCTTTGACATCAGTGAAGTAAGAAAAAGCTTCAAAGGCATAACTGAGCCTGCTAAAATTCAAGAGTATATGGCTTCTGACCAAAATCACTGGCAGGATCATAATTTAACCGCCAGAAATTGGCAAATAGCACCCCCAGTCCTTCTCATGTCTGCAGCATAAAATCCCTGCCCTTCACATGGATGCTCACAGGTGGTTTTGCTGAGTAGAGGAGCTGCTGGGTACAACCACGGGGTCTCTTTGTCTCCTCACAGGGCAGCACCACCCAGGCTGTGCACTTGGATGAGCAAAGCACCTGGCTATCACAAACCCCTGCTGAACAGTCTGTTGCAGCCTGGCTCCCCAGACTTCATCTGAGCACAGACCCTGTGTCTGCATCGCCATGGAGAGCTCAACTCCTTTACCTTTTCCCGCTGGATGTCGTTCTTGATCTGGGATATCTTGATCTTCATGGCATCCAGTTCCTCATCAGGTACCAGTGGGATGTTGGGCACTGCCTCACACTCATCCACCATTTGGAAACTGAGGTCAGTGAGTGGGATGTACCACTTGCAGTCATATTGTTGGCTTTTTCTGAAAGGCAATAGGTCCAAACCTTTTACTATTACTGGTGTTTGGTAACCCAGTCCTTCCCACAGGTTCTTCCCTGCTATAGTGCAGAAGATGCAGATAACTGGCCCACTGTACTGTGATTCCCATATGGAAAAAGTCTGGCAACAGGCTGCTTTTCTGCAAGACAGCATAGCAGGGCCACTAGCTGGTACAGCACATAAAAAGGCAACTCATTTTGTTATCTAGTTCTTTTCATCCTCAGAAACCACATCCATCTCCTGCAGACAATTTTGGTCCTGCATGCTCTCTCTTTGAAGCCTCTGGTGTGGCAAAGTTCTAAAGCTGTGCCACACCTGTGACCTGGTGGCCCCCTGGGATCTGAACCTGGGTCTCACCTGCCCAAGCTGGGGCCAAGGTGGGGCAGGTGAGCCAATGGATATAAACCTCTGTGTAATCCAACCAGGGGAGAGAAACTACAGCTCACAGGTGCCATTCTCCAGAGATTGCACCAAGATAAGCAGCTCACTTTTTTAATGTTTTGTGTAATTTATTCCCTCTTCACCACTGCTGTCAGGAACATCCACTCTTGGGAATGTCCCACTCCTTTGAAGGCTCATTCCTCAAAAGCATGTACTTTGAAAAGGGCAGGCATAACTTTTTGCTTGAGGAGGGCAAGAAGATAAGAGATGTCTCCCCAAGAAGAATGTTTACCAAATAAAGAGAAGCCCTGTTTGATGCAAGTACATTGGTAATGGTTCCTCCCTCCTCGTTTGTGAAAAGATGTCAGCAAAACTGCTTTTAGCTGCACTTTGGGGTTGACACATAGTCTGTTCACTGCACCTTTGCCATTTTTCTGTAAAACTGTTAACAGGCTGTAGCTACAAAGCCAAAATTAACAACCTTGGTCATTAAAAAAGTGAAGAATATCACCTATTAAAAGAAAAGGGAAGTAGAAAAATAAATGATAATAAATTTCTCCAGAATACCAGCAGCTACAAGGTATCCTGCTCTCCTAGGAAGGCTCAGGGCAGAGATGGGAGGAATTACCTTTCCTGAGGGGTCAGGACTTATTCAGCATCTCACACACAGTAAACATTCCTATACTGCTGATCATTTCTTGTCTAACTGCTTCCAGTGGGTTATGGTTACCCAGGTCTGGGGTATCCATATGCAACTAAAACTGCAGGCTAAACCCAGGATTCTGTTGCAGCACAGGGGCAAAGCACAAAGCCCCAAAAGGAAACTCTCACCCTCCAATCTGCTTCTTGAGCTTGGCACACAGGAAGAGGTCAGTAAAAAGAAAGACGTGACGTAGTTTGCGAGCCCCTTCCACCAGCTCCACCATGAAACTGTCCTTCAGCAGCTGCCGGTGCTGGGGAAAAAACAGGAAAAACGGTTCAGTGCAATGTGAGCTCCAAATGTGGCACTGGGGCAACACAGTCCTTACACATGACTCCTACCAGAGCAAACTCAGGACATTTGTCTAATTCAGAAAAATAAAAAAGCCTACTAAATACTCCTTGCTGTCAACTCTTCTCCTTGCTGCAGCCCTCTCTCCCAGAGGCAGGAAGAGCCATGCATCTTCTCCCCTGCCTGCTGCTGGGTCAGATTTCGTGCTTCATCACCTGTTCGTGAGCACTTTGGTGTGAGTCACTGCCGAGCTCCTTCGTACCAGTCCCTGAATCCCTGCGAGCCGATCGTCCCCTCCCGAGCCAGCAGAGAGCAGCACACACCGCGTCTCCCAGAGTCACTTCAGCCTCTGCATCGGCTTCAGCCACCCCAGCAGGGACAGCAAAGCTCTCCTCGACCCCTTCCTCTCCCATTCACAGAACGACTTTGTCCACATTAACAGCTGAACGCCATTGCTGCTTCTTCATTACAAGTGCTGTTAAGGGAGAATTGCTGAACTTGTGTATCTGGCAAACTTCTCAGGAGACCCTTATCAGCCTGTGCTTTAAAAGGACCATCTGGATGTACCCTCACCATGTGCCTATTGGAATCTTCTTTATATACCATATAAAGATTCCCCAAACCTAGAAGATGCAAAGGAGCTGCACAATTCTGACACCTTTAATCTTGCTTCTATTTCCATGGAGTTTTACAGCCTCTTAAAGAAGGGGCACACATTGGTAAGCAGAACCATTGCTTTCCTAATTCCCTTATGGAGGAGAGGTGGGACAGACGACTCCATAGTTAAAAGCCCAAAAGGCTGGAATGCTGGCATGTAGACAGGTGGCTGTGTGCTCCTTCCAGTGACCATGACAGGAGTTTCATGCCCTGCTCTGTGCTCAGGTCCTCCACTGTGCTGTCAGGACCAGCAAGACTCAGTGCACACCTGGAACAGACACCTCCCACTGATTTTCAACCACAAGTCAGGGCATTCAGCTCTGGGCAAGTTTTATTTCCACCAACATGTGCAACTGTCAGTGTTGCCTCACTTCACAGCCAGTACAAGCAGGAACCATCAGTTTCCCCACACATGCTAAGGAACTATTCCCTGACCTGCACTTCCTTGTGATTTCAGCCAAGAGGATGCTCCTCTGCCATCACTAAGTGACCTATCAGACATTCCACATCTGCCCAGACAGCGCTGTGGCTGGAGACAGGAGAGTTCTGCTAACCCTGGCCAGGGCCAGGCCTCACAGCCAGCCTTGGCCAGCCCCATGCCCAGGACTTGTCCCTGCTGCCCTGCCCTGCCCCCCCCATGGCTGGGACTCCCCACACTGGGTACAGCCACAGAAGGGTCTCCATGGGGCAGCACCACGAGAGCATCTCCCCTGGGCAAGGCCAGCACACCCACAGCAGAAGTGATGCCTCCATTCCTCAGGTGATGCCCCTGGGTTCTGTTGGTTACCTGACATAATGAACCCCGAACATATCCCCTGCCAAGGGTGTGGGAGTGCAAACTCCCCATGCTGCCTCTCCTCCTGCCTACCATTCTTCCCATCTTGGCTCTCCAAAATGAAAACAAACCACATCAGTCCTGAGCCTAGCAGGCATCATGGCAAGGCACACACGACAAAGAAACGCCCCTGCAGACATAATTCTTCTTTCCACAGTCTGTCCTGCAGCACCCTACCCTTCCTGACAGGGACTAGGAGCCTGCATTTTCCTGTCTGCAGCTACAAGACCACCACAGCTACCTGTGAAAGCACGTGGAGCAGTGACAGCAGCACATCTTGGTGCTGCCTTCCATTACATGAAGGTCCTGGAAACCTGTGAGCAGGACAGAAAAAGCTGCACCTTTCCCAGAGCTGCAGGAAGCAAGGCTGCTCCCTGGCAGACTGCTGCACCATCTCTGGGCAGGACTCTGGGGAGATCTGGCATCCAGCAGTGATTCAGCTCACAAAGGCCTGTATGTATGTTAGTGTTTATTTTTAGGTGGGTGTGATCCTCCTGGCTTCTTCTCAGTGGTTTTGGAGAGAACTCCTGCCTGCACTTTGCCTTTGCTGCCGATGGGCACTTGAGCACACCTTCCCCTCCCACCTGGGAGAGCAAGCCCCAGATAGGAAAGCAGAAACACTGAGCTTTGAAAATAAATAAACAAACAGGAGGAGGTATGTTGTCAGCAGCAAGAACACTCTCCACTCCTGCAAAGAATTTCACTTGGGAGCAATAATAAGCAGGGAAAGACATTTTCTGAGCGAGCCAAACCCCTGATCTCAGGTTTCTAGATCTGATGCATATTAATTACACTGCAAATCAGCTCAGCTCCTCTGGAGCAAGGAGAATAGCTGCCTGCTGCCAGCTCAACCTCTGCTCATTGTTCGTAGGTGTAAAGATGTTCTCACAGCTTACTCATCCCTGCTACCCAGAAGGATGTGGCACTGTCCTTTCCCTGCCTGGCAGTGACAGGCCACAGTCCTGACCTGACCCTCTGTCTGTCTCTGCCAGGCACTGGCAGTGTGTGAGATGAGCTCGGGCCCCAGCCCAGCACCCTGCCCAGGGCACATCTCCCCAAAACCTGAACAGAAAGCTCAGCCATTCCATGCTGACCCAATAACCTTCGCATTCCCACCTGGGGCTCAGGTGGCACTGACTTTATTTGGGTTAGTACTCCTGGGAACCAAATCCTATCACTGTCATAGACACAGTGCAATCCTGAGGCAGCAAAAAATCCCACAAAGAGAGTTGGGTGGAAGAAGACAAGCTTGTACTTCCTAGGCCTGGCTGGAACAGAAGGAAGGAGGTCAAAGAGATATAACCCAGTCAGAGGGAAACACAGAGCTTCCCAGAACCCTTCATTCTTCTCATCCTCTTGCTTATGGGAGCTAGTTTGGAAGGTCTCCCTCCAGCAAGCAGTGGGGGTGAACTGACACAGGAGCAACCAAGCGTCTGGGGAGGAGAGTACAGGAGAAAACATTTGTGGATCAAGTCAGGAAGTCTCTCCTCAATACCAGCTTTTCTTGGAAAAGAGAACTTTCATTAGGGCTGGGCAAAACAGGCATGCCCCAGGCTGCTCAGCATCCGTGGGGCTGAGGAGGGGCACTTCCAGCAAAGGGGCACATCCTCTGCTGCAGATGAGTCATCTTGCCGGGAGGTTCAGCAGGTCAGAGGGAAACAATAAAAGGATTTCCCAATGGCTTACCAGATCCCTGCCAAACCCCACAGTGTGGGAGCAAAGGGCACCTTCCTGGACCTCCTGACATGAGTCAGCCCATCCTCTCCCACCCTGGGGGAGCCAGCAGCCCCCTCAGACAGGGCTTGTGCCACTCAGAGGCCTGTGCCACCTCAGCTCTGCAGTTTTGGAACCAACACTTTGGTCAACTCCTCCCACTCAGGGCCACCAACAGCTACTCCTTTGGTGGCCTCCTGTGAAATGGGGTCTCCTGAAACACAGGGTTTTTGGATGGGTGAGCCTGCTGTACGTGACACATAACAGCTCTCACGTGGGAAACCATCTCTACCTTGTTCCTAGAGTTACTCTGTTAAAGTAATCAAAGGTGCTAAAGCTTTCCTAAAATACCCTGAAATAACACTGACTACAGAAACACCAAATAAATATCCAAGAGAACATAAGATTAGGGTGAGAGAGTGACAGTGGCAGGAAAGTGGCAGAGTGATCCCCTCTCTTCCACAGAGAGTCCCCAAGACTGTCAGGTGTCCAGCACAGGAGCTCAGCTCAGCTTCAGAAAGATGTTCCAGGAAGTGTAGGAGAAAAGTCATCATTTTGTGCCATAATAGGCACAAGGCTTGTGCTGTTAACTTCAGTGGCTCTTGCAAAGCTCCTGTACGGGTGTAATGTAAGTTCCACATCTCTTTTCCAGGCCCTGCTTTTCTTTGCATGTTTTCATCTGCTTCTTCTCCCACCCACAGTGCTCTGAACAAAAGAGCTCTCCCTGTACCTTTTCCAGAGCTTGCTTATCCTCTTTGGATTGCCTATTGCTGTCCTCCTCCTCCTCTTACCTCTGTCATGGAGCATCTTCCCCTCCTCTGCTACCAAGCTCACGACTACCTGTGTGCTCATCTATTCATCCTACAGTGTTTTTGTGCTGTTTGCATATGATAAATCCTGCTGCTGTCACAGACTGATTAACTCCAGGAAGTGTGGCCAGCTTGTCTGAGACACATTACAAAAACTGGAATTAAAAAACCTACTCAAGCAGACCCAGAGCTGCACAAAAGGCCATCTCCCCCCTTGTGTGCTGAGGAAAGAGCTCATCTGATGTGGTGACAGCAGAGACCTGCAGCGTGCGTGGGTGAGAGCCCCGGGAAGGGCTGAGGATGTGTGAGGCACGGGGAGGAGGGGAAAACCAGGAGATGGGTATTGGCACATGTCAGTGAGGAAGAGGTGGTTTGGCTTTCTGCAGAGCGTAGGAAGAAAATGATTCCTCGTGTGTTTAAGTGTGTTGCAAGACCAGCACTGCAAAAAAAAAATTAAAAATGCTCTGCCTAGGGAGTTAAACTGGCTGCTCTTTGAGCAGTTTAATGGCCTCTTCCTTCTTCCCAAAGCTCCTGTCACCAGGAGCTCTCTGGCTCCAGCTGTAAGACAGAGTGTGAAGCAGCCAAGATAATTTCTGAGTGCTCTGTTGCCAACATCTGCCCAAGGCTCCAGGAGCAGTAGGCACCAGGCCCCATGCTGTGCACGGCTGTCTAAGCTTTGCTTCCAGCTTTTCAAAGGCTTCAGTTTGCACTTCTGCTTCCTTGCACATCCTTTGTCCTTGCCCTTCTCTAGCATACTTGGTTCTCTACGAAGTCAAACAGAAGCCTAAGGCAATGAGAGCCAGTCCCCTGACTGCAGTTTAAAACCACATTTAGAAACACAGCAGAGCAGCTTGCCAAGCAGCCTCTCCTGTCCAGGGCAAGGACAAAGGTGTACAGTAGCTGATCTGTGATGTGATCTACTGGGCTCGTTCCCAGAAAAAGCTGCCTGTCAGCTCCCTTGTGCCTGCACTGGTGCTGATGAAACCAGACATGAAGCCACAGCCAGCAGTGACCCCAAACTCCAGGCTCCATCCCTCTGTGCCACTGTGGGATCACACAAATATCAGTATGAACACTTCAGAGAGGGTGGAAGGACACGGCCAGGGCAAGGCAGAGTGGCAGCCACCACACTCAGGTTGGTGTGAACTGCCCTGGCACAACACTCTGCAAAGAGCACCAGAGGAGCAGCAGTCATGAAAGGGACCACCACCTCTCAAGTGAACTCTGCCATTTTTTGCTGCTTCATTAATTCCTGCTTTGCACAAATTCACTGAATTAGCTGGAAACACCAGCCTTGACCTCTGGCAGGCAAGGACACAAGCACTACAGTAATTTGTGTCTGGGCTCAGCTAAAAAAACCCAACACACAGTACCTAGAGCTGCTCTGTTAATTAGACTAGAGCAGGTTATTACTGCCCTCCTCCTGCACATGACAGTGGCACATCCTTCATCCCAATGCATTTGTTTTCCTTCTTTCCCAAGGCACCATCCCCAGTAGAACCTTAACCTCATTCCCTATTTAAACCAAGCCAACAGTGGTGCAGAAGGATAAGCAGTGACAAGAAGATGCTTCTTCCATGGCCCCAGGGGCTGGGTGACTTCACCACTCACATTCCAAGGCATGGAGTACAGGGCTACTGAGACTCCCTTCCCCTCCATGCATTTGCTTGGTTATTTGGAGGGTTAGCAAAGTGGATACCTATAGATAATTCATTAAAAACCAGTAAAAAAAGGTTAAACTATAAAAGCAGAAAGATGGGATGAAAAGAAGGGAGCAAGAGAATGTAGTGGATCAAGCTGAATGGAAACAGACTCCAAAGGGCAGAGATGCCCCCCTGGCTCCCCTGTGTTGCCAGGCTGGGGCTGAGGCTCTGCTGGCTCCTCTGTACCACAGCTCTCAGCAAAGTCTGCTGCAGTCAGCAAGGACCAAATTCTCTGTTCACAGGCTCACTCCACCAATTCTGCCTTCCCTGCTGCAGCTCTTTCTGGCCCTCTGGGGAGGGGTTTTATTCCCTTTGTTCCCATCTCTTTGCACTACCTGAAATACTCATCCAGCCCAGCAAATCAAACCAATGAGAGAAACCTTCCAGTTCCTATGCATGAATCCAGATTAGAACAAAGCCTCTGGAGCCCAGCAGAACTGGGGACTGGAGTGCAGAATGGACACCTGGCAGCACACGGGGAGCCCAGCAGGCAGGGCAGCCTGAGTCACTGCTCCCAAAGCAGGGAATCACCTCTGCAAAAGAGAACAACGCTGTGCCAATGAGCCTGTACTCTCTCCTGACCTGCACTCCCCTCCTTAGCAGCCTGTCACTAGGGAGATTAACAACTGGCTGCTTTCCCCAGTTCAAAGCAATCCTGAAAAAAAGAGCTGGAGCAAGAGGCTGGCAAAGGAGATTTGATTCCTCTCCACAACACACTCAGAGGGAAAAAATATTCCACATAAAAGGCAAGGACTGGGAAAAAAAAGATAACTGAGATCAGCACCTAAGCAATACATGAGGGGAAAAGGCTATTTTACTCTCCTTCCTTTCCACCAAGGAAACTTCAATGGGAGGAAGACAAATAATGAAAAAAGCCATCAAAGCAAGCTGGTGATTCATTAAAATAAAAAATGCATTATGCATTGAGAGCAGTCAATTAGGAGATGCAATCCACACACTGTCCTGTCACCCCAGGGGAAGCACCAGCAAGGCGAGTGGGAGGAAAGGATAAGTAGAAAAGGAAAGATTTACAGGCATAAACAAAACCCAGCTATGACCCCAAGCTGAGCAGCTCGTAGGAAGGAAGAGCCATCACTAACCCACACAGAGTAGCTGGGAGCAGATTTGTGTCTCTGCATTACTACATGGAGAGTGAACATACCTACTCTCACAAAGGGTTCAGCTGGGGCACTACTGCTTTGATTGGTGCCAAATGACTAAAGAAAATATTCATGGTCAGATTCCCAGAGTGGAAGGCAAGTCCTTTTCTCCCCCGGACTCAGGAAAAGCTGTGTGCAGTGAGAGGGGTCAAAAAGGGTTCCCAGTCCCCCCTAGCACAGCCACAGCCCTCTCCTCTGCTGTGTCCTCTTCTTCCCTCCCCACATCACACCTGGAATCACTGCAGGACCAGTGAGTGTGACCAGCCCTGCTGAGCCCAGACCTGCCATGCCTCCCCTTCCTGCTTGCTAAGATCTGACAAATCCACTGCTCCAAAAAGGGATCAGCAGGATCCTCCTGAGCCCACTCCTCTCCCTGGGCTCTGGCACCTCATTAGGATTCTGCATGACACGTTTCAGAGCCTGCATCCTTCTGCATCCCTGCAATGCTGACAGACAACCAGAGCACACAAACTGCTCCCTCCCCTGCGAGGGACATTCTAGCCTGTGCTTCCTGCTATGACTCAACCAGCAGCCACTTTAACGAGGCCATCCCCTGTCAGGGAGGCACCGGTGACTGATGGCTGAGCTTCTACCTCAGCCTCCAATTGCTCGGCCCCTCCTCTTTTTTTCTCAGCTGGAGGTGTCCTCGGTCGACAAAACAAGACAATGAGCAGGACTTGCAGGACAAAGTGCACCAAATTCCCAGAAATGCAGCTTCCAGCAAACCTTTTGTCAGCTGAAAATCAGTTTAACAGCTAAAAGCAGGCATGTTTAACTGTCAGGATTTGGGAATAAATCATGAAGGTTCATGGTATCTTAGCAATCTCCCAGGATTTTTAAGAGATGTTTTTGTACTGGGTAATTTAGGTCACTGTTGATCAGCCCATGTCTGGAATGCTGCCACAGCTCTTCTTACACCTTTACTATCTGAGCTGCACCTCTCTGTGTCCAGTCTCCTACATCCTTCTCTCTCAACACTTCTCCCAGTCCTGGCCTTTCTTTATCAGGAGGGACTGAATCCCTTTTTAATGGAATTGTGAGGCAGCTGAATCAAGCTGTTGAGGAATGCACACTCCACCACAGAGCAGCTTTGTGGCCTCCCTGCACAGCACTGCAGGTGAAAGATCTGCACATCTCAGACCCTTCTGGGTGCAGCCCAGCCCCTTACAGAGCTGAGAAGGGTTATATTACACTCCTAGGAGTCAATCCACTCCCTGGCTCTCTCAGCCTGTTCCATTTGTTTTGCTTTCCAGTCATATTTACAACACTCTCCTTTAGAATAAGGATGCAGAAAATTAATTTTATGGTGAAAATGAAGGTTCTGGAAAACAGCTCTTCTTAATCTTTCATGACTTCTGATGTTTCCTCACCTTTTTCTCCTCCCAGGCTTCCCATTTGGTTTCAGTTTGCAGGTAAAATACAAATCCATTTAGTGCATGGCAATGTGCATCATAGAATGTACATATGATAAATGATTATAACAGTGCTAAGGACAAAACTCTAATCATACTTTTCCTCTCAGTTTCCAAACTGTTTTCTGAACAAAAAACAGAGGGAGCTGTACCACATCCTTTAAAGAACAAGGACACTGCATAAACTGTATCTTAGCAACAAACAGCTTAACAGCATAACTTCCTAGTCAGCTCTACAGAAAAGACATAACCAGTATTTAGAAAGTGAGAAAATATCAAGAGCAGGCAGACTCACCTCCCCCTTCTTTACAGTCATGGATTGGCGGCGAGGAGTGATCTCCTCGTTGATGCTGGACAGGAAGTTCTGGGAGATGCGCAGAGCATCCTGCAGCAGGGGATGGTCAGGGTGGCTCACAGGAGTGTGCTTGAGCAGATCCTGCCAGCAGGAACACAAACAGACAACACAGTCATGGGCAGCACTGGATGGCAGGAGAGCTCGAGCACCCCTAATCAGAGCTACATGTAGGACAAGATGCTCCAGCTTCTTCATACAGATGAGAGCAAGGCTTTATCTCTAGAAGATAAAGTGCACTTCTTGGTGACATCACTGCAAAGATAACAGCACCCTACCCATGGACTCCATCTCCTTAGTGTAAAGGGAAGAGGCTCTTATGCAGCTCAACAGGTTTATTTTTGCAGTCCTGCAGCTTCATGGAAAATGTGAAGGTCAAAGAAAATAAGACAGGGGTCTAAAGTTTGAAAACTCCCCTTCAGACACTTACATGCAAGACGAGAGTGCTGCGGGTCACTCGATCCACTGGCTTGTACAACAGAGCTGTGGAAACAAAGCAGCAGGAGTATCAGGAAGAGTGAGTATGGAAGCTCCTCCTAGCATGGGCTGGCTTCTCCTCATGTGCACAAGGACAAGCACCGTGGAGCCTGATCTTGGCCAGGCTCTCTAAATGGCCCCATAAAACCATCCCTGCTGGGGCTGCATTTCTGCTATCACCGGGTAGCAGATGTTCCCTTAAAATCACAGCAGCCCCGTGGTTGGGCTGGCTGTGCCCAAAGGCACTGATGAGGTCTGAAGTCAGGAGGCACTTCCCCATGCAGGCAGCCCACTTTGCACGAGCTCTGCTACTTTGCAAGAGGGAACTGACTTCCCAGGTAGAGCCAGCAGATCCCATAACCCTCCAGCATTCAAAAAGGAAAAGGGAGGGTGGAGGTTTGGCCACAGCCCCCCCACAGTCCCGACAGACCAGTCTCCTCTCCATGGATCACTCACTTTCCAAGGAATTTTTCATCGTCTGATCTTTAGATTCCTTTGTGCTTCTGGCCTTTAGATTCTAAAAGAAAAAGAAAAACCCATGCAGGAGATGGTCAATCACCTTGAAATAGCACACTGGAACACAACAGACTATCTGCTCCTCCAGGGGAAGGCCTAGGTGTGAAAGGAGGAGAGCCCTATCACAGTGCAAGTCAGTGATGGATAAATGTGCTTTCCTTCTTGGTAAATCCACCACTGCCATGTCAGAGCACCCACACACCTCAAATATTAAGCAATGTTCTTAGGAGCACCTGTCAATAGATATGCAGCAAAGCAGGGAACCACCTACAGCAACAGGGATGGGGGGTTTTTAAATCACCTGCAGAAGAAAGACATCCATAAGGACACAGCCACTGTCCCAGCACCAATAAATGAAGTATAGCATTGGCATCCAATACCCTCAGATTCTACTTCTGGTTCCTGTACTCAGAGTTGGGTGACCTGGGACACGTCAGCTCCCCCACAGCAGCAAAGGAACACTGTGTGTGACTCTGCTCTCTGCCATGGGCCATGCCATGCATTAATGTGCTCAGCTCCAAAATCCTCACCAGGACACAAATGCAGAAGTGCCATCACCATCATTCCAAATACAGTAGATACTGGCATAATTCAAAATTATTCATCAGAAACAGTGAAACTGAGAGATCATATTTTACCTTTTTCTCATAGAATTCTCAAGGGACATGTAAAATAGAATGTACTCAGGAGTTTTCTCAGAGCACTAAATGCCCTTGGGTAGTGCTCAGCTCTGATGATTTATCTGATTGTTTTTAAGGAGACATACATGAAATTCATGTTTTCTTGGCAAATGAGTTCTTCAAGAAATAATCACTGCAATTCAAAGAGTCAATGAGACTATGCACTGCAGGGAAAGATGATGGTCTGGGAAGCCTGAAAAAATATTCAAAATGCTTTGAGACAGGTACTCCTGTGACAGGGAGGAAATTAGAGCAGGCCAAAGAATAGTATTATAGATTTATGACACACTTGCCTTTTTCAAGAGAGAATTACCCTCTCCTCTCCATGCCAGTGAAGCCTGCAATCCCACTGACAGCCACAGTGCAAGCCATTAAGGATGGCTTTTACACCACAGCCAGAATCATCATTAGCAGGAGAAATATTTCAGAAACTCACATAGAGCTTTCCCTTCTAGAAAGGCATGAAGGTGGCACAGAGCTGGAGAAGTTCAAAGCAATGCCAGTTTCTACCAGGTTCCCTGGGTGGGGACAGCACACAGAGGCTGTGTCTGACCAGCCTGAGGTACAATTCAGTGTAAGAACACGAGCTGAAGCAGGGAGTCTGTGGGAGCTCACAACTCCTGCAGAAGTTAGGGCTGCAGAGGTACTTGGAGAATAGACAGGAGTGACATGGCAGGGTATTAGTCAGAGGCAGACAGCTCGTGTGTCTGAACACCGTGACATTACCTCAGAGATTTCAGCAAACTGAGCATTGGCTTGGCAGCATTTCTCTGCTGTCTCCATAGCAACTTCATAGTTATCCACAAAGGCCCGGTACACTCCCAGCTGGCTGGCCTGCAGGAAGCAAAACAAAATATAATAAATGCTGTGGAAGAAGGCAGCTTGGGATGGTCAGTCTTGGTATCAACAATCAGGTCATGTTTCATTCAAACCAAACAACTGCAGGGAATGCTGAGCAGGTCCAGAACGACATCTCTGACCTCTCAACGTTGTCTCACCAGCACTGGTGCCCTATGCACCCAGTCCCACCCTATGCTGAACAAGTTTACTTGTGAAGGATGTGAAAGCCTATGAGAATGACACATCCTTATTTCTGACATCTATTTTTCCCTTCTGAACTGCCAGATTAGTATCTATTAATACTGCAGCTCATTGATGTAACTGGAGCTGCTGGCTTTTTGCCACAACGTATGAATAAGGGAGGAATGATTCAGCCCAACAGCACAAATGCGACCCAAGTAAGCTACTTGTTGGCCTTTGCATGATGGATATACTATATCAAACCCAGATATTACCCATATCTGCATTAGTGAGCATTATTATAAGGGCAGCAGAGTGCTGAAAATACAGAAGAGAGATCCAGAGCACAATCTGTTCAGATGGCAGTGACTGGGGCACTAGGTGACAGAAAATGGCAATTTTTCCAGCAGAAGGAATATGGAATTGGCCCAGAAGAGGATGGAACAGGCCTCAGAGTGCAGTAGTAAGTCATTATTATCACAGAGTCTTAGCACTGATCCTGTTTACTGACTTAGGAATTGCAGCCATATTCCTGCCAGAGAACACAAGATCCAGCATGGGAAATCCCTGGGTAGCCTCCAAGCTTGTCTGGAGTGCAGAGCTGGCTTTGTGCTGCAGAGCTGCCAGGCTGGGCTGGGCACAGCTCAGCAGCCAAGGGTGCAGCAAGGAGACACTGCCAGGGGGCTGCACTCACCTCAGCACCACTGCAGCCTCCCTGAGCCTGCTGCCCCACATGGGCAAGAGGCAGAGCAGGGAACTTCTCACTGCTCCTTCCCTGTCCTGCTCTCTCATAACCACTGTGCTCCCATTCCCCATGGAGCTTTGTGCAAGAGGTGATGGAAGAGAAAAAGCCACTCTCAGGACAACATCCCTGCACAAACTCTGTTAACAGGGCTGAGGAACAGTGAGCTATTTCCTAGGTCACATTTTACTGAAAGACTAGAAACCAATCTCAGCCCTTATACAAATTACACAGTTATGACTGAAGCTGAAGAAAACTGTGCTCACTTATACCAGGGATGACCCCAGCAGCTTAGAGAGAATAAAATGTGTATTTGCCACAGAGGAACAATCCTGTGAAGATGCTGCTGTCAGAATTACTGACCATTTGCAGGGCTTATGCCATTCAGATTTGGATGATGCCAGGCAACCTGGCAGAGCTTTAAAGTTTCTCCATTCCCAAGCAGTTCTTTTATTTCCTGCTACTCCGAAACAGTCGAAGCTTTCATTTTCCTCCTCTGAATGTATCATCACAAAGACATCTTTTTCATTAAAAACTGAGCTTCCAATCAAAACAAAAATGCTCACACACCATTTTTGTACTGGTTTGATGTTTTTTTCAATTTAAAAGAATCTACTTTAAATGAAACAAGTTGGTAGAAATGGCTGGCTTTTGGACTTTTTTCTGTTTCTGAGGCCTGCTTCTGAGTGAGGATGTTTGCTAAATATTTCCTCATTTCTAAAAACAGCTCTAAAGAGTTTCCTTTCTAGCTATAAAAAAATATGTACAATATATTCTCAAAAAAAGAGAAGTGCATTTCACTCCCACATGCCTGGCATCTTTTCTTTTTCTCAACAGGAAAAGGTGTAATAACAGTCCATTTGATGTTGCAAATAGATCGTACTTTGTGCTAGAACACACAAAACTCTAAAACTCTTTGCATCCACTATCTGTAATTTCAATCTACTGTGCTGTTTTTTGCATAAGAGTACAGAAAATTAATGTCCCCAAGGACATCTGGGTATTTCAGTGTTTATTATCAGACTGCATGACATGACCAGGAGTAAACAGTCTGCTCCAAAAGATTTGATGTACATCCAGTGTAGATGCCTTAGAAAGCCTAATGTTCTTGCTGTCTCTCTCATCCAGTTGCTTCCCAGTGCCTGCCAAGAATTATCAGCTTTATCTCACCCAGCAAAGAGTTTGTAATTCCCACCACTGCTGGACCAAACCACCCAAAACTGAAACTGCTATGCCAGCTCAAAGCCTCCTGCACCAGGGCAGTTTGCTCCTTTGTTTCCAATGCTAATCCAACAAACTCAACAACTCTGCCACCAATGCAGAAAAATCAGGGGAACCTAAGAGCAGAGGAAGGGCTGAACTCCTGCACCCGAGATCAGCCAGCAACAAGAATTGGTGTGAAACAAAAGCCTGAGGAGCTGTGCAGTGATTAGAGGGTTCCTGGACAGCCCTGCCAAGGAACAGGTTCAGGTCTTCTCCTATCAGTGCCATTCCCATTGCTGCACCACATGTCCAGGGCAGCTTGTGAGGCTGCCACTTCCAGCAGCCTTGTGTCTGCTTCAGCAACCAGCAGCAGCTGGGTTTGTCCTCTCAAAGCAGCTGCTCAAATTGCATACCATGAACTGTTCACCACGGCACCAACTTGACCCCTCCTGGCTAAAACATGCTGGCAGTGAAAAGCAGATTCCTGCATTTTCATCTTGAGCTGCTGGCATGTACAGAAAACATCATCTTCCAGGCCAGCTCCCCCAGCTCCATAGGGGATGGAGCTGATGCTGGGCTACACAGCTGCTAACAATGGATGGACCCTGGTAAAGCACAGTCCCCAGCCAATAAACCCCTCACTGGAATGTCACTCCTACCCTGAGAACCAGAGGCACCTCAGGAATGCAGAGCTTCTTTTCTTTTCTAAAAGGGAAAAAACAGCTCCTTTAATCCTTTGCTCTCTGCACATGCTAGGGGAGAGGCTAAAGGGACCAAAAAAACCTCCTAGAATGCAAACAATTTGTCATCTGGCTCAGAAACTCAGCAATTTTAATTCAGCCTCAGGAATATGCTGTGTATGTCTTTGTCCTTTTCTGCACTCAGAGAATTTTGTTGAGGTTGCTTGGAGGACTCTCAGCTGCAGGTTGACTGCATCAGCATAACAGCAAGGGGAATTTCTATTCAGGATAGTGGCAGGAAAGCAAAGCCAGTGGTGATGACCATAAATCAGTATCAGGTAGAGCAAAGGACTAGAGAGAGAAAGGGAAGGATGTGTGGGAGAGTTCAACAGTAATGAGGAACACTTCACTATTGGTATTAAGAAGTTCACTTTGTAATACTGCCACTCTCCCATCTCCAGGAAATGCTTTGAGGACTCTGCAGAAACCCTGGAGATTCAACATTTATGTGAAACTGCATTTATTTTACCACCACAGCTTGCTGCAGTCTTTAATTAAAGACAATGAAAGAGCCACTTTTGCTGTAGGGCCTCCACTGCAGTGGCAAAGTGAGGAGGTGAGAAACCTCTCAATTATTCCAGCCACAGACTTTGATCCCTTTGGTCTGTGCAGTCACCAAAGGGACCCTGCAGCTCCTGTGAGGGGTACCAGCACCTTTGGTGATGGCAGCTGACTCACCAGCTTCTGGAAGAGGTCCCCAACACGTTGCTGGTGACTCCACTGCTGCACTCGGGGAAAGAGCCCATCATAGAATTCTTTGTGGATCTCATAGAGCTCAGGCACTTTGAAGAATATTGTCTCAATCTGCTGACTGGTCAGCACGGGCTGGGAGGTGGTGGCAGCAGCTTTCAAAGGCTTCATAGGCTGAAATGAGGGAAGAAGGAAATCATTATCATGAGAACCATGAACGTTCACCTTTGCCACACTGCAACACATCCCTCCACAGACTTATTTTTCATCCTAATAAAAAGTGAGATTTGCATTCACACAACTCCTGAAAGCTAGACATGAACAAGTTCTCTCATGGGGATCAGCCACCACGGTAGGTGGATTTTCCCTGGATATTAATGCTGCAATTAAAATCCTTTTGCACTCCATTTCCCTAATCTCTGTCCAACTGTACAGCAGTGTGTAATAATTAGCACAGGATACTTAAAGACAGAGCTCCTGGATACTGCCACATTAACAACTCCCAAACTCTGCCACATCCAGTCCTACCTTTAAGCCTCTCTCTCTCTCTGGGGGAGGAGTGACAGGTACCTTTTGCACCCAGCAGCTCGTAACCCACGGCACGTGAAGTTCAGGGACACTCTGGATAGAGGCAGCAGTGTTTGAGCTGGCCCCTGACCCCAGCCTTACCAGCAGCAGGGCCTCCAGGTGGCTCAGGTAGGTTTCCTCACTGGCTAGGATTCCTGACAGGACCCATTTTCTCATCTCCAGGCCCTTCTCCAGGTCTGGCTCACTCTACAAAGAAGTTGGTTAAGAGAAAAAAAAAATTAAAAATTAAAGAGCGGGTTGCAGGGAGAGTAAGAAAAAACCCCAAGAATGAGGATGGAGAGTAAAAGACCATTCAGCTGACCAGAGCACACTTGTTTTTTCAATTTACTTTCAGACTAAAAACCAAACAAAAACATCCACCTGAGCTCAGCATCTTGGTTCTAGAAATATGCAAACAAAAAGCACTACATAAATTTTTATTTACCAGCAACTGATACCCTTCGATTATTTACAGGTTTTGGCTTTAGTCATCCAACTGTGGTGTCTCAATTAGGTGCCCAGACAAAATACAAAACACTAAAAATTCAGAATTCATCCTCCTAAACAAATCTCAGGGCCCTTGTTCTGTGCAATGCCCTCCCAAGCTGTGAGCAGACAGGATGACTCCTCTGCACCTGCCCAGGTGTGCCTGCACACACCACAGCCACAGCCTGCCCTGCCTCCACAGGGCTGCTCCTCCTCCTGCTCCCCACTATTCCCTAAATGATTTTTCAGTGCCAGCTTGCACAGTGTCTATTTTTAGTGAGAGCATGGAATAATCAGCATGGCTTGGAATGTACAGGCTGATTTTCTTATTGGGATTCCATGAAGGAGTTCTTAACCAAAACAACTGAAGAGAGGGGAAAAAAGGCACGTGTCTATGTTCAGGGGCTAATGGGGAAGACTATGTTAAGAGAAGCAATAATCCCTGCTGTTGAATTTCAATTATCCCTCCTCTCAAAACTGTCACCTGACAAAGCATTTCACCTGATAAAGTGAAACTGAGTATTTCCAAAAACTCTAGAAAAATTTGGTCAAGCAATGAAGGTTATAAATAATGAGAAACATCTCCCTTTTACAGAGAGTCCTAGTCCCAGTTCTTTTTATTTCTGTCATTCACAGAAATAGCATTTTAAAAGTCTTGCAACCTTTTTATGTTGTTAAATGTCTCTAAGAATAGAGTCAGAAGTTGGCTCTGAAAGGGTACATGCTTTTCTAGGGATTTGGGTAGGTTTTTTGGGGCTCCATCCTACTTTTAATATCCAGAGGAATCTTCAGCTTTTGATTTCACAGTAGGAGGATCAGGAAGCAGAGCAGTACACTCCACTCTAGTGACTGAATATACAGCCCTACAGCTGCCCCCAAAACACTGCACTTAGTTTAGGATCCTCTGCAGATGTACAGATGAGGTACCTGGGCTAGAGGTTCAGTCTGCAGGAACTATCACATCCTGAGTGTGACTTTGAGCCTACGCACAACACAAAGAAAGAAACAGATCCTCACGCTCCCAGATATTTCTGGATTCTGTCTCATCAATAACCATCCTGATTTTTGAACAGTTTCATTAAATTTCACAAGCTATATTCTAGCCTAAAAGACTTGCAGCAACTACTTCATAAAATTTTTGTGAGGCATCAAATACCACCACCTTTTATTTAAAAGTGGCAGACAGAAGCTGTTCTAAGGAAATGAGTAAGATTTACACACATGTTAGGTACTACATGGAAAGAACTTTTTTTTGCATCCCACCTTTCAGTGACATTCAGTGAGAACCACAGTGCCTTTTAAAATTTTGAAAGGGCATCTCAAAGAAGGCAGAAATTTGTAATTCACCAGTCAGTGTTCAGAAAACTTCAGAAAAACACAAGTGACAAACTACATGGTCAAATGAACACTGCACCAGACTGTGCATCCATGGAGCACCCGTGTGACTGGCACAGAAATGTTCAACAAGGCTGTGACCATTGCTTATGGTTTCTGTGCTGGGAGTGCCTGCATGTCCAGCTCATGGACATGCTGTAAGGCATGGTACACACAGGTAATTGAGACAGGCAGCCCCAGGAGGGTTAACAGAGATTGCCTTCATCCAAATAGGAAGGGATGCAGCAGCCCTGGTGCAAGAAAAACACAATTGCTCTTGGTTTCCAAAGATTTCTTACAACACTTACAAAAGAAAAAGTGCAGCTACACAAAGAAGCATTGAGAAAAACTAACAGTGCTCCAAAGTCTGCATTGCTGAGGCTGAGGTAACTGGTCAATATTGACACAGCACTATAATTATCTTTACCAGGTTCTCTTGGAGGAGGTGAGGATTTAAAAAGCAGCTGGGTATGTTTGTAACATCTGTAAAGAGCAGCACACAATGACAAGTTATTTAAATACAACTTAAACTTCCCCATCACGACAGTGGCACAAGAGTTTTCCTCTTCACAAGTAAAAGCTTTAATTTACAAGCCAGCTCTTGCTGGGCACCGTCAGCTGACGGAGAGGCATTTTCTGCTGGAATGTTCATTTCCTCCCGTTACAAGAGATGCACTTTCAGAGAGACAAACATCTCCCAGGACACACTGCAGGCCTTCCTTCCTGGCCATTACCACAAGGCCACTGTGCAAAGCCCACGGTTTTGTCCTTTTTTAATAGGGGCATTTTTCCCAGTGTGATGCTCACAGAAGTGCAGCCTCGGCCACAGCCAGCCAGGACACAGGGCAGGGCCTGGCTGCTCTGTGCTCTGCACAGCAATTGCTCAAGGAGCCCTCAGGGGAGTGGATCCAACAATCACAGGGCACAGTACGAGATCTCCAATGCAGTACCTCCAATTTACATACAGCTTCCTCCAGCGTGAAAACATGATCCCCTGCCCCTGCTGTGCCAGGGATCAGTGCAGCACTAGGGAGCTGCTCTGGCCATTGTGCTGCTGCTCCTGCTCCCTCCTGGGAGCCGTGTCCTGACAAGAGCTCCTGCTGAGGGAGGCCTTTGCTCACAGTGGCAGCTGGGCTGCGTGCAGCACCACGAACATCTGGAAAACAGCCCCTGTGCTTCTTCAGCCTCAGGGTCCTTTTGAGTCACACTTGTTATGAAATGTACTCCAAGACTCAGAAATTCACGTGGTGCCAAAATCAGGAGGAAGAAGAGTAAGCTTATAATTTGGTATTACAACATTCCTCACTTACAGAGCTGGGAACAGGCTCACTGCTCACCCAGAACAGGACAGCAGTGAGCAGAGACTGGGACTGTGCTCCCACCCTGCCCACACAGCAGCCAAGCTGTGATGCACTCTGGGCCAGGGGCATTTCTGCTTTGCCCGTGTCTGACACAGAAGGGAAACAAAGAGCAACGCTGACTCCAAGAGCCTCACTGCCCCTCTGTGCCAGGACAGTTAAGAGGAACACCCTGGGCAGAGGTGCCAACTCCCCACCAGTACAGGGAGACCTGCCAAGGCTGAGGACTCCTTTCCCCTACCCTGGCAAGAAGGGAGCAGCCTGAAATCTTTGAGCTGCTTGTGGCAAGTGGAGGAGCTGGTGCCACATCTACCAGAGCACAGAGTAGGGGTAAGACACCTATTACCCAAGTGCAGATGGGATGCTCCCAGCAGGAAGTGGGAGCAGCCTGTATTGGCAAATCTAACCACTCAGCAGGGAGTGCCAGGTGGTCAGCAGTCCATCCCATGCTTCCTACCCAGCTTGGTTAGCCTGCTTTCCACTTGTACAAGTCTGACTGGTATTTCATGCTCTGACTGTCCCTGCCTCTTTGATGCCCTTTCTCTATTGCCTTCCCATCTTTTGGCTACCTCTCTACCCACACGTTTCAGAATAAATCTTACAGGAATGTACCAGGGCAGCAGTCAGAGCATTCCTGTCTCCCTGCTAAGGGAGCTGTGAGGACCCAGCACCCAGCCAGATCTGCACAAACAAGAAATCAGTGCTTTGCTTCCACTCCTCATGAACTAGGTTTAAAAAGCACCAAAACAATAAGGAAGGTGGAAAGCAGGCTACAGGAAATTACACAGGTATCTCACGCCTGTAAGATTCTGCAGTTCTCCTCTCTTCTCAACTGGGTGGTGCTTTTTGCTATTCCAAAGCCTTAAAAACCAAAAGATTGAGTCACAGAGCAATCTTGCAACCTGAACCACGGTCATTGAGAGGGGTTGGAAGCTCTGGAGATATCAGAGCACACACACTGGCCCCGAGCCATGGCTGGGTTCAATGTGTTTACAGCTTGTCAGCCTAAGTGCTTGAGTTTACTAACCAGGTTGGCATCGTGTGTTGTGTTCAATTACTGTGAGGCTGACATTCACCAGCTCCAAGGTTTAGACAGATTCAGCTCTTCCTGACTCTGGTGAAAGAACTCAGGGCTTCCTGCTTCTTGTTTAAATTAACAATGATTGTTTTCTTGTGAATGTTAGAAGAGCACAGATTACGAATCTGGAAACCACAATACGTAAGATTTTACAAAGAGGTTGCTGCTGGCACAGCTCTTTAACGAGAATCAGGGATTCAAAGTGGGTGTATAAAAGGCACTTTAACTCTTCCTTTGGTACAGGGTGTTCATACACCATGCAATGAATGCATTCAAAGGCAAGCTTTCCCTTAAGGACAGCTCACAGTCTCATACAGAAGCTGACAGCCTACAAAAAGCAGAAAAACATGCAGTTCAATTTATAAAGTGTAAATATGTTTGAAAGCTTCTGTTGGAGGTGTCTCATTGTTTTGGTGATATTAAAGAGGCCAAGTTCTGTAATCAAGCCAATCATGCTGCATGTGGGGAGGGGAAGCAGCAGGGAGAAGAGCCAACATTATTTATAACATCAGTACTGGTGTGCCAGCTCTCCTCAGGAAGGGCTGTACATCCAGGCAGAGTCCTTAAGGAGCAAAGAATTGGAGAATAAAAAGGAGAAACTGCATCTGTTGGGGGTGGTGAGGGGAAAGTGACAGTAAAACAAAACAAACAATTCAAATACTGAGAGGAAGAAAGGAGAATGATTAGGAAGTGCTGGAGGGGGAAGGACAAGCTAGCAAGAGTAGTACCAATAGCAGCAGTAATCCCATTTACTGCTGTAGCTTCAGAGGTCAGCTTCTCTGATCCCCTTGGGACCAAGCTAGGAGCAAAATCCACACCCTGCTCTGCCACAGGCCTGCTCTCGCTGAGCTGGCAGACAACAGGAACAAAGGGATCTGAGGACAGGCTGCACCAACCATGGATGCACAGCAGAAAAAGAAGGAAAAATTCTACCTGAAAGTCTGTAAGTACCAGCCAATTTCTCCTCCAAACACAACTGACAGTAGCAGGTAGCTGCTCAGCTTTAACACTCCTGCCTCCCTTGCTTTGATAAATGCAAGAATTGGAGAGATCTGTTTTGTCCAAAACTCATCTTCTAAATTCCTGAGAAGGGACTCCCCTCATTTCCTGGGGTGGTGGAACGAGCTTTGCTTTTCCACTGCCTGCCCTGCACAGAGCCCAGGCAGCCTCTGAGCCTGCCCCTACTGCTGAGCATCCTGACAGGCCTTTCCTATTTCTGCCCTTCCAGGGCTGCACCCTCTCCTCCTATGAGGAGCAGCCAGGATGACAGTGAGTGAGGCTTCCCCCCTCTCCCAGCCTTCTTTAGCCTCCAGGCTGCAAGCCACCCACTCTAAAACTCCTGGCAGTAACTCTTCCCTTCCAAAGGGTGTCAGTCACTGATTTTCCAGCTGTCCCTACACTTTCCTGTGGCCTAAGAACACTGCAGCAAGCTCTCCCTCTGTCCTCCTCTAACTTGACCCAAGTATTTTCTCTGCTCTTCACCCTCACTGTATAGGAAAGACAGACACATTCTTTCTGGGAGTGAATTATCACTATTTTTTTACCAACAGTCTGACACCTTCTGAAGCTACCAGCACTGTCTTATCTGGCAAACGTTTGGGCTGACATTTTCCAAGAGAGGTTCCCAGAATTTCTGTGAAGTTCAATCACAACAGTTCAGCTGTTACAGAAAGGAAGGTTTGGGAAAATTAAATCTCTTCTCAAGTTAAATAAACAAACAACTGAAGCATTAGTGGAACCTATTTCTACTTTTTCCTCTGTCCCTGTAGGCTTGCTTCAGAGCCAAGTTTGGCAAAAGCACTGATTTTATGGCAGGACATGTATCAGCAGCCCAGCCTGAGATTCCAGAAGAGCCAGAAGAAATGGAGAAAGTTGGGTCAGACCCTACAAACATTTATTAAGGGCTCATTTCCACACAAATGACAAGTCAAGGGCTGCTGAGATCCACACTACAAATTTCTGTGCTGCTTGTCCCTCTCCAGGTCACAGATAAAACTAATGCTGGTGCAGCCTCGTGCTCCTCCTTGGTCAGCAGGAGTTGGTGCAGTGGGCAGGGGGATGGGAACACAGCAGCCATGGCTGGAGTGGCACAGCCTGGGGGCAGAGCTGGCAGAGTCTCCTCATGAGATCCAGGGGGGTAGGGGGGAGAAGAAAACACTGCCCAGTGTAAACACCACAAACCTCTGGGAGCCAACTGCAACCCTCAATTGCTGGAATGGAATGTGCTGGGAGTTGGTCTCCCTGCACGCTGAGGGAACAGCAGGAGGCTCCTTCACAAGTCCAGGAGGTTTCCTTCATTCTCTTCTAGCAAGACACGCTGCTTTTGGCACTCTGCACTCCCTGTGGCAGCTGGACAGAGCAGGTGAACCCTGATGTGCTGCCCTATCAAGGGGTAGAGGTGCTCTAGGGAGGTGGAAGAACTCAGTCAAACACCCAGCAGAAAAATACAAAGCCCAGAGCAAGCCCATAAAACATGTCAAAGCAAAATGCCCTCAATATTCAGAGAGCAACAATGCAGTCCCCAAGAGGTCTCATGGAGGAGGCAGCTGAACATCACGATAAATGCTGCAAGGCCTGTGTGATAAGTGAGTGACTTAGATTTATATTTATAAAAAATAAATTTAAAATATCATTGTTTGCTACATTTTTCGTTTTCCGGGTGCCTGACTGGAGTGCTGTTAACTCTTGGTTGCAAAGTGAAATTAAAGGAATTTCACTTTAATGTGAAGAAAGCTGTGTTAAAAGTCAGAACCTGGTTTTGCAGAACATTACACATCTCACATTAAGCACCCAAAATTAGCAAAATTATGCTTTCCCATAACCTGTCTGCCCTGATTACCTGTGGTTCCATACCATCCTCTTATCTCACAGGAACATTGCAAGGACAATTAAGACCTGTGTGGCATTCCAGCTGTATTTGGAGTTAATGCAAATGAATACTTTTGTACCTAGACTGGAGTTTGCAGTGTCCTGTAAATAAGGTGCAGCTCTAGAGATGAAATATTGAATCCAGTGAGAACCATTCACTCCATCCACTGCACTCTGCAGGAGCCCACAGCAAAGATGGGACAATTGAGTAATTCAAAGTTATCATAAAGATTCAAGACTTCTTCGCTTCTGAATCACTTTACAACCTTAATGTTCTGTCACAATGTATGTGGTGCATGCATTGTGTTGCTGCACACAGTTCACTTCACTTCCAGACTCTGGTCATAAAAATAATCTGAAATTTTCAGAAATAACTGCAGGCACCACAGGTAAAAGGGCAAGAAGACAACTTTAAAAGCAAACACATGTAAACAAAACATGTTCTCTGCTAATCAATTTTGTACAAAAGAAAACAGGAGAGACATACATCCTGGTATTTTGGGTCCAACACGTTATGTGTTTGACACTTGATTTTGTTACTGATGTGTTTTCCACTTAAAAGCTGAAAACACAGCTCAGCAAAAGCCAGCTCACAGCTCATGATGGCTGAAGGTTCAACTTGCTTGGGAAATATCTGGATATAAATTGTCTCTTTCTGTTTGTCATCGGTGGACTGATCACACACAGGATCAAGTGAAGCAGTTGAGGTTCATGATTAGAAGTCTAATCTGTATCAGGACACCTCTTTCTTTTGGAAGCCATGAAACATCTTTTTATAATCAGAAAAAAGAAAGCAGCAATTTATGTCAAAAATAATTTTTGAAGAAACAGCCTTCAAGCATTATTAAAGTAATTTCTAAATTAACTACTGTTAAATGCTTATGAGACAATATTCAAATAACTCAAGAACAAGACTAACTATTAGGCAGTGTCTCTTGCAGGCCTCCAGTCACAGGCACTGCCATTACTGGTTCTTTGAAAATAACTCTCAGCCATATGTAGTCACACTGTGTTTTTCTTCATCTTGAGAAACATAACCTGAAAATCTCAAGCCAATATTAAAATGGTTTTGGAGCTTTTTTGAATTTGCTAATAATAATTTCTTCATTCAAAAGCCTCTTACATATCCCAAGAATTCTCATCTTGAGAGAGAAAAAAGCATCTCAAAATGAATACACCAAAGCATAAGCAGCTAACTAGATTCCACACTTTACAGTCAAATAAAATTCAGCAAACACCAACAATAGATCTACTTGATAATGCTTTAAGAGATCTTGACAATGAATTCATAAATGAGAAAGCATGAAGACAGTGCATCAGGAAGGATTCTTAGCCTAGAATTCATCCTGGAAGAAGTAACCAACAGACAGCAGAAGGATGTGGATAATGAACACTGAGCACTCATGGTTTGTGGCACTTCTCAGACTTGCCTTTTGATGCAAGGCAAATAAAAAACTGCCTGATAATGGTGATGGTGTTGATTTACACATACACTGATATCTCTAAAATATCCATAATTATCTTCCATGACATCTTAATTAACAGGAAAGAACAATATAAAGGAAACACATAAGTTAAAACACTTGGATGAGAGATTTCAAAGTGTCATTTACAATGTGGGAATTCAAGGCTGTTTGGCACATTTTCTTTGAAGTACTGTAGGAAGGAAGTGACAGTTGGCTTTGTGCTATTGAACATTTTTATGAATGGTTTGGGGAACCCAAAAGTTTGAAAATGACAAAGATATTCAGGGAAACAGCAACTTGGGACTCAAGTGCTCTGCAATCTATTGCAAAAGGATAAAAAGAAACAAAAGGTTGAAAGTCAAAGAGACTAATCCAAGTTGAAACAAAAACCATTTTGGACTGTGAAGACAGCAGAGCCAAGAGTTCTTTACCAAGGCATGCAGGTGACCCATTACCAAGAATACTGTAAAACCAAAAATAGAAATTTTCCTGAAGTTCCAAGCTATAGCCATGCTACTGAACCTGAAGCAAAACCAAAGCAAGGCAGACTGAAGACTTAAGCCACAGATCAGGCAAGGCAGTCCCTTCTGTATTTTTCATCTATGATAATTGATTACATAGACAGCTATTTAGTGAATAGTCAAATCCATTACAAGTAGTGGCCACCTCCCACCCTAAGTCATCATTTCAGAGCTGACATTTTAATTCTTTTTATTCCATTTTCACAGGGTGAAGAAAATAGGTCTTCTAGATGCTTGATCAAAACCCTTAACCTACCTGAAAATAACTTTTATTTTCCTTGTGAAAGGCAATGACAACTCCCATGCAGAGACATAGGAATGTGTTCTGTTCCACAGTCTCCCTTCTAAAATATTTGCTATTTAGAGACCCTCTCAACTGCAATTAGCCACCAATTCTCTCCACTAAAATGCACAAAGGGCTCAAAAATCATATAAGCAACATTGACCCCTGAAGTTCAGGCCTAGCATCAGCTAAAAGCCTAAGTTTAGCTTTAAATGTGCAACACCAGCTGGGCAGTGCTGTGTTATGGTGGGTGATGTCCCACAGCACAGCAGTCCCCATCCATACCCTGTGTCTTGGGTTCAATACAGGATGTGACCAAATGTATGGATTCTGTCACCAGCTGTTAAACCAGCTGTGATCCTGATCTCCATAGGAGATATCCTCTGTTAATGTTCCAGCTGTTAAACCAGGTAAGGCAGTCATCTTTATCTTCTCCACAACCCACCCTTCCTACAGGAAGATATCATTTATTAATGGGCCATGCAGTCCCAGGGCAGGGCTGATCAAATTCCATCATCCCATTGGGAGATGCTCCAGCCAGGGCAGGAGCCGAGCATTTCCTACCCAGATCAAAGGTGAGATTTGGAACAGCAGAGCAGCCTTTTCCCACTGGATCCCAGAGGAAAACCAGAGCCTTGCACATCATCCCTGAAGCTCTGGAGGAAAACTGCACCTTGTGCAGGAGCCCTGCTCCAGCAGAACCACATCTGTCACTGCAGGAGGATGCAGCCACCATGGAATGGGACTGCACCAACCCTGACTGACTGACGGGGGCACCTTGGATTCTCTGCCAGTGTTTAGGGTTTGTTCTCTGGAATACTGGATTTCTATTTTAATTTTCCTAGTAAAGAACTGTTATTCCCATTCCCTATTGCCTGAGAGCCCCTTAATTTCAAAATTACAATAATTTGGAGGGAGGGGGTTTACATTTTCCTTTCTTAGCAGACACCTGTCTTTCCAACCAAGACACCCCGGTAAGGCCAAGCACCCCTGGCAAACCAGAGGGCTGTGCTGAGCAGGGGAGGGCAGGGGAGGACTCACGGATTTGGTGGATTCCAGAGAGCCCGAGGACAGCGTGTCGCGGCTGCCGCGGCTCTTGGAGCTGAGGTGTGGCGAGGAGGACGGCGAGTCATCGATGTAGGGCATCATGTCATGGTGCCGCCTCTGCTCCTCGGCGCGGTCAGCATCGAACGCGTAACCGGGCGGGGTCCCCCCGAACGGGGCATCTGCAAAACACAACACAGCTCTGCTCACCCTGCAGGGTCCCGCTGCTGCTGGGGCCAGCCAGCAGTAAACACAGAGCCAGTGATGGCGAAACACAGCTCAAGGAGAGGAGGAAATATCATTAAATTCATGTTGTCACCAAAAGTTCATTTCACTTATTCTAAGACCTAAAAGGCAAAGTGCTTTCTTGCATTAGTGGTCATTTCATTACAGCTCTTTCCCTCAAAAGCATTAGCATTAAAATAAATGTCTCTATAAAAGTTACCAGTCCGGGTTTAGGAACCTACTGGGTAACAGACTCTGGGTTTTCTGTCAATCGAGAACTGATGGTGCCCCTGCCAGTTTAGGAAAGATAGGTAACAATAACTCAGGGGAGAACTGTAACTCTCTCCATACCTCTCAGCAACAAGAAGAGGAGGAAAAAAAAGGTCCTACATGTCAAGTGAACCGACCTACTGCCAAAAATAAAATCCCTAAAGGATCTCTTCTGTTGGCTGCCCCTCCTCCTATTTAGAGCTTAACCCCTTAAACAAATAAACAAACCACCACACTGTTCCCTTCTTTACATCCCGTCTCCCCTCCCCCAAAAAACCCTAAAACAACACATCCAAAACACAAGCAGAAAAGGAGGGTGGTACGAGGAGTCAAGTTAACCATTACTGCATGAGACAGCAATGAACTTCTGCAGGAAAAATGAGCAGCAAAACTCGTTATGGCATCTTTAGTTGCTGTGTACAGAGACTGCTCCTGCAAAAATCTGTGACAAGGACACACACTGAGCAGCTCCTTCTGCCGTAAGCTAAAAGGCTTTTCACCTCTCTGCACGAAGAAATATCCACAGAGGAGCCAAATTTGGTGACACAGTGACACTGCACCACGATTTCCATGGGCCTGTGAAGCACTTTCACCTGCCAATGCCCAGAAGTGTCCTGTGTGTGACAGTAACAGACATGCATGGGCCACTGTCCACAAAATGGTAGAGCTGTTGTTCTTTCAGCCACAAGTCACAGAATGCCATCCTTCTCCCCAGACTGAAAAATAACCCCAAGGAGATAAGCTAGATCTGCCTTTACAGAAGCCAAGGAGCCTTATGGAAGACAAAGCCATCAAAAAAGGAAAAACAGTTACACTTGAACACAAGTAGAAGAAATTTCTTGTTTTCACAAATATCCAGGTTCTGTGAAAATAATAAGCAGCTGCTGCCAAGCATACTAATAATCCTGTTATACATCACTAAGGCAGGGTGGAGGAGTAACATTTTAGAGCCCACTTTCCTCCCTCACAGTAAACTCAGTTAAAGCATGACTCATTTCAGTAAAAGATGTGAACTTTATGTGGAACAGAATAAAACTTGATCTATGTGGCTTTTTCAGGAGGGAGAGCTGGTCTGGGGAATTTACACAAACAATATACTGAAAACCCAACAATAAACTCACTGTAGATGTGAGACTCTGTCTCAGTTTGTACCAAATGCCACCCAGCTAAGTAACAGCCTGGTACAAGGCCTTTAGGCTGCTGAAGGACTATTGAAACATTATTTTAACAAACTCAGTGAGTTTTATGTGGCCCACCTGCTCGAGTTATTACCTTGTGCTCAAGCTCTCAGAGCTCCTCAAAAGACTTGTCAGATTGTGCACAATCACAGTAACAAAGGGCAGAGGGAAGGTGGTATCTGTTCTCTGGAAGGAACCTTGGTCTAGAAGTTAGAGGTTTCCAGAGTCCACAACCATGTAGAAAACACCATGTAGGTTGATTTGCTAAACAGCAGCTTGAATGGGAGTTGCTGAAAACAAGAACTTCCTAACCCAAGAAAGCTGTGATATATCACTGACAATTGAACACGGGTGTTATCCATGGAGGAACTCTGCTGGCCCCAAGCCCACTCAAGGAAGAGTTCCTTTTTCCTGCAGAAGTTTCTCCAAACTATTCTTATCCAAACCAATTTCTCCACACTCACACAGTAACAAGACCAAGTCACTGTGCAGAAATTAAGGCAGGAATATTTTTTTTTACTCCCAGTGCTCACTCTCAAAATGAATAGTTTGCTCCACTTCTGTTAGTGGGGGAGTAAACGTGGACTAAAATACATTAGCAGAAAGGCTTGCAGTGAATAACAGTATTTCCACTTTCCTCATTTTCTCCAGCTAAAAAACAGCTTCACATTTCTACCTCCCATAATGTGTTCTGTCTCCTACTGCACAGGCAAACCTCTACCTGAAACTGGAAGAAACATCAGGTGGAGGATCAGCTCAGAGGGATATTTATTTCTAGCTTTGCAACAAGATTCAGTCTACCTTCGAATCACTTTGTCTCCCTAGCCATAAAAAAAGAAAGTCAGTCATCTTGACAAGGCATGAATCTATCAGTGTCACGACTGCTATGAGATCTGTTCATAAAGCCCCACATAGAATTTAAAACTTTATTTCTGTATCCTCCAGGGATTCTTCACACATTAAAAAGCTTAGAAGTGGTGATAATTCCTCTTCTTTCTATTATTGCTGAATAAAGCACTGAAATCCACCTATGGAGATTTTAATTATCTCAAAGGCAGAAAGACCTTCTTGCTTTTATTTGCCATTTTTTCCAAGACAAGCAAAGTATTGCCATAGCCAGCACACAAGCCTGAACACCAGGAACAGAGGTAGCCTTGTGTCTGTGTGATTAAAGAGCCCACTGTTGCCAGGGAAACTGGGTTATCCACATCTTCTCAGCCCAGCACAATGCTCACAGGCTGCTCACAGCCTCCACCTGGGAGCAAAGGAAGCAGAGTAAAGAGATCAGAGCCAGGAGCTCACCTGCTCTGACACTTCCAGCTGCTCCAGGTGTGCAGTGCTCCATGGCAAGTGGAGACAGCACATGGGCTCAAGCCAGAGCACTCGGTTTCTTAGCCAGTGCCTCTGTTAAAGTCAGCATTAAGAGGGTTCTTATTCTCATTTTAAGGCCAGCCAGTCTCAGAGTTACTATCAATAACTTTGCCACCAAGGCAAAGAGGAAGATGAACCACAGCAATAACAGGTAATTGCTGATAAAAGGGCAACCAAACCAGGCTGATGGGCCCCAACACGGTGTGCTGGGAGACACTGAGGACACAGCTCCACGTGTGCTCTGCTTCTCATCTCACAGCAGGCACAGCCCTCTCTGCTCCTCCTGGGGTACCCTGAAAGAGTTCTCATCCCACAAAAAGCAGCAGCTGTGACCCACAGAAATGAGGTCTCTCAGTATACAAGAGGAACTATTTCTACCCCTGGCTCTCTGACATTCCCTTACAGTACCACTCTCCTGCCCCAGCACGGGGGCAGTGAACCAGCTGTGAACTACCTGGGGCTACAAAGGCTCATCGTTAATTCACAAATTCTGCAAAAAAATGCTCAATCATTTACTTCCATCTTTGCTTCTGACAGCAACAGCCTGGCCTTGCTTTGCTTCAGCTTATAAGAGTCTGTTCTAATATTTCCCTCCTCAGTTACCGCTTCCACCCTCTCATCTTGTTTTTCATCTCTGTCCCATTTTCATTTTCTTTTTGTTTTTCTCAAGCATAATATTCCTTTCCTCTGTGACCTTGTGCCTCCCCTCTTTTAAACTGCTTCCCTCTCTCACTGCTCCAATTTCACCTGGCTGGGGGGTAAGGAAGAACCTACCAAATTTAGAGTTAGGAATTCACTGGCACTCTGAGTGAGCACAGCAACACTGCTCCCTTGTCCTGTTGCCTACACCCTTCCTGCTGGGTGCCACATTCATTCTTTGGAAATATGAAATCATAGACCTAATGTGAAAGCAGGAAGGGTAAAAGAAATTAACTTCTAAGTAAAAAGAAAGATTATCTGCATCTAATCCACAGCCACACAATGACTCAAATGCACGTGTCATACTTTCACAGCAGCACAACATCCATAGCTGCTTGAGAGGCTTAACAGCAGCATGCAGAGAAGATTCCAAAGGAGCTGTGCTCCAGCTAATCCTGCTAAAAGAGCAGTGAAGCCACAGCAGCTCAGACCTGCTTGCCTAAGTAAATACCTAGAATCCTGGAGGGGGAAGGGAGCTGTGCATCCTGCCAAAGCCCCACATCACTGTGGCTTCTTTGTGAGTGGTACCAAGGCTAGCACAAGTTTGTAATGTCTACACTCACTCCAAAAACATCCCCACAGCTGCAGAGCAGAGCTAAGGCAGTTTGCACCCCTGTGTTTCTATGCCAGGGAATGTGTGAGGCCATAGTTTGACAATGCATTGTCTTGGCAGCAATAGGGTTTTAGGTTTCCCCCACCAAGCCATAAACCACTTCACTGTCCTTTTTCCTCTTATCCCTTTAGTTCTGCAACCCCACAGATGCCTGTGGTCCAGATAAAGAACTCAGCCAGCTCAAAGAAAAATATCTTTGACGCTTCCCTTCTAAGCTGGATCAGCTCTGTGATCTAGTTCATGGCTCAGAAATCCAAACTGGAAGGATACATGCACAGTAGATATGGGGTGGGTACACTTAAAAGCTTCTACTGCAACTGAAGAACACATTAGCAAAACACTGCTTCATTTTCCTTCAGGCTGAAGCTTAGTCAATTCCTGGGATTTACACACGGCTGCTTCAGGGAGAAGTTACCGGAATGCAACACCCCTTCTTTTTTTTTTCTTCCTTTGTAACCTTTAAGTTACTAATGTGCCTTCCAACCTTAGCTCCAGCTTTTGCATATCACTGTTTACTTGGTGATAAACAATACAGAAACATGTCATTTTATTAGTGCTGGCCAGGCTACTTGGAGAAGGATCAGGGATTCAGGCCCAGTGCTGAGTACATGTAGAAGGTACATCAGTGTGGATGGGCTGTGAATGCAGCTGCCTGGGGAATACAGCACCATTCTCTAAAAGATATAATAACTAAGCTATGGAAAGCTAAACATCTTATTTCCTTGACATATACCTGAATCATCATCTCCAAACTCAGGAAATAGCATACTCGATATGTACAATTTCACACAAAACTGAGGTTCACAAACGATAATTATGGTGTTTACCTATACCAGAAGCCTGTCCCCTAGGCCACAAATATCAAAAGAAAAAGAACAGATACATTTGCCATGTCAGTTCCCTACAATTTCATTTTTCTTGTACGGATGAAGAAAAGCTTCCACTAGGATGCTAAACAAATTCAAAACAATTTTCTTCATCCTTATTCTCTCTTCTCCATGCAAAGACAGTACAACTACATGTAAGGATGTTCAGTGAACCCTGAAGCCCGCACTCAAGTACAAAACCAATTCATTTAGCAACAAAAAGTCCCATTAATTTGCAAACTCATTGTTCAGTATGAGGTAAAATCAAAGACAAAACCATCCCAAGTTAGCTCACAGCCCGCCTATGGCCTCAGACCGTGTTTCTCCTTTAGGCACATGAAGTGAAGCCAGCTATGAGTGCTGACAGACTCTTACCAGGCACCCCATCACTGGCCACTGAACAGTTCCAGAGGATGATCCCTCACACTGCTGAACAAGCTGGCTGGGAGCTTGGGCTGCAGAAGCACAACTGCAGTGAAACACAACACAGCTCACCCCAGCAAACAGCCATCAGCCAAACCCAGAGTTAAACAAGCAGTTTCACACAGGCTGCACCGTCCCTTCTGCAGGAGACCTGAAACCCTCTCCAGGGAACAGAACAAAAGAGAAACAGCACCCCAGGAAGGGAGGTTTCTAAATGCATTGCTGGACACTAGAACGACAACTACATCTTATGCAGCACGCAAAAAAGGAGTTTGGGAATCCAAAATTTCAGCAGGTTTTTCCACAATCACCAACATCCATTTCAGTTTTGCATCCTCTGCTCTCTAGTTCCAGTAAGTAAACTCTCAATCATGTGGAGTGGCTGCAGCAACAAGACCTGTCCCATGTAAATTTTACACAATGCTTCGATGTCTGCTAAGGATGGGTAAGACCCTCACACGAAAGTTAAACGTGTGTGCATGTACAGATTGAGAACTGCATCTTATTTTTGAGATGGAAGGAGGAGAAAGCAATGTACTTTCCATATGGAAGCAGCAGGACAGCTGGTGGTTGTCTGCACCCTCCCTCCCCCGGGGGATCCCAGGCCATGGATGTTAACCAGCCTCCAAGAAACTTCTGTCTCTACCACAGATGAGCTTTATCCCCACAGCAGACAGCGCCTTTAAGTCTTTAGGAGATGAATTAACTGCAGTCCACTTTTAATCTTTTAGGTGTGTCAAACTCAGATCATTAAACATCTAAAAAAGAAGATCAGAGTTCTTTAATCTGCCCATGTATTCCATGAAGAGTTCATGCAGAGACCAGAGGACAGGTCGGATCTGTTTGCAGCAGTCTGTTACTGAGACGCTGCATTTGCTCTCATTGGCGTATTTGTGGGGACAGATTAAACATCCAGGCACATCTAATGCCCATGCAGAAGAGGCTCCATCATCCACCCATAATGTGAAAGCTGGGGCTACTGAGGCCATTCTCCACCTCAGGGAAACCTAAGGCATCCTCCCACAGGACAGAAGGAGCTGCTCACTACAGCTACTGAGAGTCATTAGAAAAATCCAGGAAGCTAACCTGATTATCCAGCAGAGTCCAGACAAGACTGCTCTGTAGCATGCAAATTCCAAGGATCTCCCTTCTGCCAGCACAACTTCCCTGCTGCTCATCTTTACTCCAGCCAGCAGCCCTGGAGTGCTGCACACTGAGGAATCACACACACCTCACACCCAGCCAGGCAGCAGGGCAGGAGCAGCAGAGGTGTAAATTCCCATCTCTCCAACACATCTGACACGGAGCAGTTTCAATCCAGCTGAAATACTGGGAGGGAAACGCCACAAACCAGACAGGGGAGTCCAACCCATAACAACAGCTGTGATTAGGAGGAGAACAGGTTACACCTTCAGGAGATGTGGCCTTTCAAACACAGGGTGTCTCCACAGCCACTTGTAAATTTTAGGATATACTACAAGCAGTGGGGTGTGACTAACATTAGGGGATGAAGTTACACCCATTGCCACCGCAAAAGGCAAGACTTGAGCGGGTCTCTGTGACAGCTGACTGTGCCAATGTCCCAGTGGCTGCTGCACATCCTCCCAGGCACTTACAAGGTTTAGAGCCCTAAACAGCAAACACACACCTACACCAACCAGGGATGTTCCCAGCATGACTGACTGCAAATATCTTGCCAACAGGTAAAGACAGAGAAATTCGGTCGAGGCTGAATTACACAGGCAGCACCCATGCAAGGAAGAGAGTGTGAATACTCACACTGCAGGCCAGGGCCCAAAGCAGTAAAACTCCTGTTACCTTTTTTCTTTTTTCACTGTTCCTCCTGTTTACCACTGAGTGATAATGGCACAACATTACACCCAATAACATGGATGAATACCTCAGTTTCCTGCCTTAAGAGAGAGCAGAAGATGAATGTCTTTCTTTACAGCATCTATGTCTTTAGATTCCTCTCCTGTTCTATGTTTTCTCAGGCAAGTTGGAAAGGTTGCCATGTTCAGTTCATATTGGCAGTCAGGCCACTGGATGTCCTTGGCAAAGGAAAGCCCAAAGCACACTGGAACACCTTTGAACCTTAGAACAGTTTTCTTTTCCTCTCTTTACTCAGGATTGTCCACCAAGTTTAGATGTTCTCATTTACTGCAAATCCAACAGGCAGAAAGCAAATTTTAGGCCTGGTTGTTCACATATGGAGACTTTTGAGCACAGAGATACATGGACAGGGAGCCACATTCAGAAGTATGTGTGGCTTTGTGCCAAAGGCACCAGGACCTTTAACATTGACTACATCAGAGGTGCAAACTGACTGAAAGACAGAAAAAGTTTCCATGAAAAATAAGGTAAAAATCATCAAGAGCAAAACCAAACAAGTAAACAACCATGAACCATGCACAGCTGTAAGGAGAAGAACCTGGAAGTCAAAAATATTTCCCAACAATAGCAGGGCCTTCATTATGAGGGCTGAAGTTCTAGCATTCAAGCAGTTTCCCCTGTGCAGGTTCCTGTCCATGTCCACCCACTGTCCTCTAAATCACATTTGCAGGGACCATGGCAGATGACAGTAGGAGCTGGCTAAGCTACAAATAACTGCAAAGAGTGTTATTTGACAAGCCAGAGCAGTTCCTATTCCATCTCATTGATCCTCTCCACACAATGCAGCAGTGTAAGAGCACAGAGGTGGGATGCAGCAAATATGACTGCTCAGGTCAGCACTACTGCTGTGCTAAATCTACAGCCTTCACTTCAGTTCTAAAAAAAACAACATCACTAACAAAGCCCAAGTGGAAACTGCATGTACTGACTGTACTGGGAGGGCTGCTGCTCTCATACCCAGTGTGGCTCTGTCATCTGCCAAGTGAATGGAAGAAAATTCCAACCATGACCAGCATACTATTTATTAATTCACTCTTCAGAGTTGTCTCAGAGTTTTACAGTCACTTCAAACAACAGTTGGCAACAGGAATCTTCAGAGAAGCAATTATAAAATTAATTGAAACAAAATGAAGCAATTCTCATCCCATGATCTCTTAAAACCCCTCCCCATTTCTATATACATCTTTTCCTGTATTTAACTAGAGCAGACCAACAGTCCTGGCATGTGGAGAGGAAAGGGCCTGTTCAAACAAGAGTTTAACTGAACTGACAGTTCTGTGAGAAGGGAAGGGAGGGTCAGCCCTAGGCAGTGGGGGGTATTAAAGTCTATTTAAAAGAAACAGTAAAATGTCTGATAGGAACACTGTTCTGTTTCTAATCTTCAACCTCTTTCAGGATGAGTTGCTTTGGCTTTATTTTTTTTGCAATATTGTTTGGTTTCCTCACTAGTGCAGCTGGGACACTAAGAAGCCAATAAAGGTAGCTGCCCTCTTCCTGTTTACACTGTAAATCTATCCATTGACAGCTTACTTGTAACATTGTGAAAAATAAGCTATTGATTTACAATCTCGGCCTAGAAAAAGCAGCCCAAGCTAAATGCCTTGGTAGGCAGATGGTTCTGCCTACACCACTGACAACCCTTTCTGAACACAGCTGCTGCCCAAGCTCAGTGTCTTCCTGTCATCTGGCTGGAGAAAAAAAACACTTTTGTGTCATTCATAATCATGGCAAGGTAGTTATAGGAACTTCTTTTAATTAAAGATGCTGGAGGTGGAACACAGCTTCCTACCAGCAGTAATAAACATCGTCTTCTCCCCAGTCTCTTTCCCCTTGAAACCACTAGTTTAAGATAAAGGTCAAGGTCTGCTCTGGGTTAGGAAGTTCTCAGCTGACATACCACACCACAGTTTTTTCAGAAACTGTGCTTCTGTGTGGAACCTGCTTTTAGAAGTCCTCCTCTAATTATTATGAAAAATAAATGTAGAAAACCACAATTCAAGAACAAGTAGTGGTGCCAGAGTTCTCTGAGAAGGTGCACAGCAGATGAGAGGAAAGACTTCTCAGTGTGAGCTCATGGTGTACTTCATCACACACCAACAACACTGCAGCATCATTGACTGATTCACTGCTGTTCAGATTTTATTAAAACATAGCATAAGAGGGAGCTTCTTTTGGTAACACAGATGTGTTACACCACCACTTCATTAAGCCCTGCCATCCCACAGCATGAATGAGCCAACAAGGGATTCTGAGGCCAAGCCAAGGGGAAGCACTAAAATGCCAATGAATTTCAGCCAAAGGAAAACAGGACCACATGACAACTGTGAACCAACTAAGACAAAACAACCTGTGTAGATGATGGTGTCCCCCAAGAGCTTTGTTCTGTACCCAGACTTGTGCAAACAAAGCAGAGCTCCTGCTCAGACAGCAGCTCCCAAAGCAGACTGAGTGTTCTCGTGCCCAGCAAGTCACAAAGCAGTTTCACTCAGTAACTTTGCACCCAGGCCAAGAACTGAGCTCCTGCAGCTCCCCAGTAGAGAGGAGCTGTGGATATGCAGGGATGCACAGAGGCAGGCAGGATCAGAGCCTGGCTGCCTGAGCAGACAGCTGTGACTGCTACACACACACACACATTCTTCAAGGACACCCAGAAGCTGCAGTTCAGCTCGCTGGTGCAGGAAAGGGCAAAGCAGGAGAAGGACTTACCTGTGAAAAGAGCTCTGTCCAGAGCAGCCTCTGCACTATGGCTGTACTGCAGGTGATGGAGCCAAGGATTGCCCACAGCCAGGACTCACCACCAGGCAAGTCACAAAATAAACAGAGTTTCAGGGGAGTGTGATTGCACATCCCACATCCTTGCACAAGACCTCTTTCCCTTGAGGTGAAAAAAGCTTGTTAAGGAAACACTCTAGACACAGAGCTAAAAACCACAAGATATATACACCAAGTGTCTGTATATAAACACACACACACATATATATATATATATATATATATATATATATCTATATACACATACACCCCACAGAAGAAGACTGATTAGTCGTCCCAGCTATCTGGGAGCAGGATCTGGTCTACCAAAATACAGACTGAACCCAAGCAATCCACAGCAGACCCCTACTGAGCAGTGTGCACAGCAGGGTAAGATTTTAAAAGATTAAGCAGTACAGCATGGACACTCACACTCAGAGCACACACAGCCAATGATGATGCTCGCTGTGTTAACCCCCTCATTTCCAACTTCCACTGCTTCATAAAAACAGGTGAAGAGTCCAAGCAGCTATTCCAGAGCATAACATCAGCCAGAAGCAGAGAATTCTCACAGGAGCTGGTTTAAAGTAAGAAAACTTTAAAACCAATACCGCAGCAAAAGAAATGCTTTCTCCATATGGTTTTGGAATTACTTTCTCCTTTTATTTCCAGTGGCACACCCCTCCCAAAAGAGCCAGACAACTATCCTTCAAGCTGAAGCACTGAAATTCCATGACTGATAATCACAGTGGTCTGACACTGGCACTTAAGGCCTGCTTCTGATTTCAAGCCTGAAAAAAAAAAAATCAATTATTTACCAGAATTACGACCTACTTAGCAGATAATAGCCTGGGATCTCCTCCCTCCCCCCTTTACAAGCAACATTTTGCTAGAGAACAAAGCATTAAAAAGGAAAGTAGGTGGGAGTAGCAGGGGCAGGGGCTGTTCTCAGGAGCTCTCAAGCCCCAGTGCACCCACATCACCCAGGTAGCCCCAGGGGCAGCAGGTGAGGGGAACAGGGACCCCTGAGCCCCACTGAGCCCTTGGCTTTGGCTGAGTGCTGCAGGGAGCTGGCCTGGCACCAGTGCCTGTGGAAACCCTAGCTGTGACATGTTCTGCATGAACTGACACTGCAATCAGTATTTGGAGAGGAGAGCAGTTCTACAAACACACAAACACAAAGAGAAGCTCTATGGAGGGCAACCTATAATTACGAAGAGAAAAACTTCAAATATTTGAGACAAGATCCAAAATCTTCAGGACACTGAGCTTCCAAAAGCCCTTTATATCAGGCAAGAGATAAGAGACTGCTTTACAAGTACACATATGGTCTTGGCACTTGAACCAGACACCTTAGAAAGAATATGGTCCTAAATGACTCTTTGGTATCATTCACTTCCAGTTAACAGTGGTGGGGATACAGAAACTCACAGCAACCTGTATTGCAGTGGAAGGCACTTTAACCCCACCTACCCCAAGAAACCGATTTAGAAATTATGTCAACCTAAACTCCTTATATAGTCCCGAGGCATGGCCGGAAGCAAACAAAAATCTTACTTGGGATAAACTGCTTAGTGGAAGGGAATCAATCACTTGTCAACAGAAGAAATCCTCACAGTTATGCTCCCCCTGTCAGAGGGACAGGATCCAGGCCATGTTTTCTGACTTGACTGGACCATTTTGAAAGGAAAAAAGGTTAGCCAGGCCCAGATACTTGCTCTGAACTGAGTAAACTGCATGTACAGCTAATCTTCATGCCAGTAAGGGAGCACACACCCAGAAGGATGGCTGCACTCCTCCATGCAGCACAGCTGCCTTGAATCTTCACTCCTTTTAAAGGAAATGTATTTATTTATTTTCATCTCTTGCCTTTCATCTCGTGTTTGCAGACAGTCAAATATTTTGAGTGAAAACTTCAGAGAAAAGCCTAACCATCTTTAAATGGAACACACAACCAGAAGCAAGTAAAACACAACAGGGGAAATTAAAGGAACACTTGTACATCAGTACTATATTTAGATACTGCTTTACTGGGACTGTTACAGAAACTTGGAAGACGTGTTGTGTTGATGCTTGGTCCAGCCCTAAAAAGCTTCAAGCAATTTACCACAGCCCTGAAATAGAAGTTCTGACGTTTCAGGCTGCAAGCTGCACAGAGCAGATACTGTTCAACAGCACAGTCACTGTTTTCTACAAAACCTCTGCACGCCGCTACGTTTCCTGCATTAATGCTTCCTTTAATTTCCAGCAGAGATTTTAAACAACAACTACACTGTCTGACAGACTCACACACTTTGATAGGTTTGGAATACTGAAGAATTAATGGGATAATACAAGATTCCTGTCAATATTACTACAGCAGAAAGACAGAAACACTACTTCTAGGTTGCCATATGGGACTAGCCAGGCAATTATTGCAAGCACAGCATCCACTCACATAAAGTGGAAAGTTTGATCCTGCCCCAAGAGCAGGGTTTGACAGACAGTCTCCAAGAAAATAAAACTTAACCTAGGGATTTGTTTTACTTCTTCTGAGTGGGGCATACCCCAGTCCAGATTTCCAGATTTTATATAGCTCATAAAATGCACCCATCTAGCACAGTGGGCACATATTTCATTACAAAAGCTGTATGCAGCAATGGAAACCCTGTTCAGGACATCATTACCATAAAATAACAATCACCACCTTCAAGGGGCTCCTTTTCTGTCCTAAGTATTAACTTCTCCTTCTATACTCAAAAACATATTAAAAAAAAAAAAAAAAAAAAGGATCTTGGGAAGTTAAAATGAGGAATTTCTGGGACTACATGGTACCTCACAAGCCCAAGTAACTCATGAAAATAAGACTTGGACTCAAGCTATCTGAGCAAATTTTAGCCTAGATCCTTGGCCAAGAAGCTTTCAGTCAAATAAGTGTAGACCATAAAAGCAGCAGGTGTTAAAGATGCCACAGAGAATGACATCAAGTTGTAATGCAAGAAACACAGTTCACACAAAAGAGATGACAAATATCCTCAGGCACTTTCTTCCTGTTAATAATCACAACCGTTTAAGTTGTTAGTTTCACATCAGCAACCCAGGGCTTGGGGACCACAAGTGGCTACACACAGCAGGAGCTGCAGGAAGTGAAACAAGCCTCCATGTGTCTATCCTAAAATAAAAATGGGCTGGACCTCACTACTTCATAAAGGCAAAGCTGTCTTCTAACAGCAGCCTAGTGGAGATGGAAGACCATGGAATAGTTTCATTTTTGTTTAAGAGTTTGTTTCTAATAGATGGGAATGAGGAGAAGAGAAACAAAACAAGCATAACTCAACTCCATTTGCATATTACTCCTGAATGTAGCAGCTGAGAAGAAAATGTAAAGTTTCATGATCACCTGCACTGCTGATCCATGTGTATTAATTAATCTAAACACAAAGTTTCCATGAAGCTGAAGGTCAAACTCAGTGGCAAGGTGGGGATTTCCCAGGTAAAGCCAGCATACCCTTGTGCCCAGCCACATCTCCAAGGTTAGAGCACTCAGCCTCAGTTGCATGCCCAGCACATGGGTCCCTTGCCTTTGGTCACTATGTCCCTGCTCAGCAGGAGCAGAAGGACCCACACTCTGCTCCAAGGCATCTCTGCAGCACCTATGATCAGCACCTGATGCTGACAAATGGGAAGGGAACAAGAAGAGCAAAACCAAAAAGCACAGCTGAGCATTATCAAAGGGTGGCTCTCCAATGGCCTGGACATCCCATAACCTGCATGTTAACCAAAGGACTTGGTTCCTTAGTCACCATCCCTGCTCTCTACCCTGGAGATTTGGTTTGGGACCAAACCTGAAGTTCCCCTGAAGTCATGCACACACTGCTCTGCCTCAGAGAGGTACAGAGGTCATGGCAGCAAAGGCAGTGAGAGTGTCAGGAGCTGCAGTGCTCACAAAGGCACTGTTTTAATCGAATACCACCAAGTCTCCCTGTGCTGTTGAGTCTTGGTTAGGAGGATTTGAGCCTAACATGTGATCCCTCCTTCCAGGGCTGCTTCTCTCCCCTCCCAGGGAAGGATGAGCACTGCCTGACTATTCCTTTTCTGTAACTGCTCCTTGGAAACCAAGGTCCCCATGGGACCTGGCAAAAAGCCACGGGTGAAATGTAAAATTTAGTAACAGTGGGATCTGCAGGGCAACACTGTCACAGCACACAGACTTTTCTAAAGGGATTACTGGCTATCAGCCACTCTCAGAGGGGCTCTTTCCATGAGGCTGGCCCTTGTCCTGGCAGGAGGGATGGCACAGACAGGAGGTAACACAGTGACAACAGCCCAGCTCACTAGGGATGGATGAAGGGCAATGCAGTTACTGCAGCAGGAGGGCCCTGTCAAATGACAGAATTAACTGCAGATACCAGCAGTGCCCCTGATGGGGCTTAACCCCAGAGCAGCCCTTAGACACAGCAGCTTAGGCCCTGCTCCCACATCCAGGGCAGCAATGGCACAGATGGAACCCGTACTCACTGCACACCAGCAGGTCCTGGCATCCCAAGCACAGTCTCACAGGGACATGAGGGACCAATGCTATTCTTCAGCAGGTGTGGTGAACAAGCAGCAGCCACCACTGCCACATGGAAACACAGGCAATTCCATCCTGGAACTGGCAATGTGGAGAGATGGGCACTAGCTGGCATTAGGCAGGCTTGTGCCTTCAAAAGACAGGGTTTAAAATCCACTCCCCAGCTAAAACTTGCAATGAACCATACTGCAAAACCAGCTTCTGATCGATGTACTACTTCTTATTCAAACCCAAACTCACCTTTCAGGCACATGAACAGTCCAGGATTAAAATATCCCTCTCTCTCAGTAACAGCATTTTCTAATTTGCCCTGTAAAGATGACAAGTTTGCCTCTCCTTACTCCTTCTCTCTGAACAGCTTTTTCTTGCCTTCCAAAAAGCTGGGACTCCTCTTGCTTAGCCCACGAGGTTGGAAAAGGTTAGGAAAGTTTTTGGATGTGAATATTCCTGTTCCTCTATCCTTGTTTTACAAAAATGCTGGGAAGAATGTTACACCCTATAGCTGCAGAGGTCAGGAAACCTGGCTGATGCTGCTCTATGCAGCTTGGTAAGAAACCTGGAAGAGGAGACTTTCAGTGAAGAACCCACCTCCCTCAAATTCTGTTAATAATCTGCTTTTCCTATTGAATGCTGTCCATACATTACAGAAATCCTAAGAATGCCAGTGTGGGTCGTGCACACAGCCCCCCACATCTGGAGGCCTGCAAGCAGAGGGAGGCCAAGGCCATAAAACTTCAGGCAGCACTCAGTGAGCTCAGCTCTGTGGTTTAGTGCCCAGCCTCAAAACATCACATTCCCATTTTGAACCTACCAAAACCAGCTCAATTAATGGGCCCAAAAGCTGCATATAAAATACATATTATTTAAGGGAAGCAAGGAGAAGATGAATAGAAGCTTTGATGTCAGGAGTTACTCCCTATCTATTTGTTGGGTAATTTAAATCTCTCCCTCTCCACTGTCCATGGTTATTGAGTTTGATAAAAGGGAAGGAGGAAACCACCTTGGACAAACCCCTTATGCTTAGTTCCTTTAAATGGTAACAGCAGGTCTAGTCAAACTTATTTCCCTGTTGCCAGTGCTAGTGTTTCCCTCTGTTCTCATGCCAGGTACAAGGAGTACTATACCAATGGCAACCAGTGCCAAAACCTCTTCCATTCTTTAAACAGCAGAGCCTGCAAGCATGGTCCTACAGAGCAAGGCTCTCAATCAGGGATGAAAAGAGCTTGCACATGGAAAAAGAAGTGGCATTTCTGGGGATGTCATTCCTTGCAAGAAGTGGAGCACAGACATCCTGCAATAGTGTCCAGAAGAAATGGAAGAAAAGACTGAAGAAAAAGCTTGAAATAGAAGTTCAACAACAGCTGCTTTGAACAGAAACACATCAAACAACTTTCTTCTGCACAAGCAAACAAATCCCAGTAATTTCTGAATATTCCATTCAAAAGGTCAGGAATTCCTGGTTAGAGAATTTTACCCCATTAAAGGAATTGAAATCTTTTTCTCTCTTACCTGGGAACACATTCAGTGTCACCTTTGTAATAGATTATACATGCATGTAAGTTAATGCCTCTCCTGGCAGTGGCTAATAAATGATCCTGATAACATCAGAATTGTATCAAAATTCCACCACAAAGGATAAAACTAATTTGCAGGGAAACAGCTTTATGCTGAGCTAGAGCTGCAAATCAGGAGGACTAAAGCCTAATTTAGGTACACTTCTGTCTGCAAGGCTAGGAAGAAAAATCTCAGCTGAGGAGACACTGAAGGCTGGAAGAGCTGCTGACAAACAGAGAATTCAATCCAAAAAGACTGGATGGCAATGAGAAGGTGGATTCTCTGAGAATGACAGCTGGAGAAAAGAAGTCCTGGCATGCAGCAAATCCAAGGCAGAAAGCACTTTCCACGCCTCCAGGACTGCTGGAAATTACAAGTATTCCAGTAACTTAAATTCAATTGCTTATAACATCACAGCTCTCTGAGTGCAATCAGACTGCTCTGAAACTGCCAAAAAATATCCTTACTTCCAGTACCACCTGGGCAGTTCATTTTTCATGAGACTGATACCATGAACTTATACTTCTCTGGATCTTGTAGATGTACAAAGCCTGATTCAAAAAAAAAAAAAAAAAGAAGTCAGTGATTCACAGTAATCACTGGAAAAGTGGCTAGGAAATTCTTCTGCAAGGTTTGACACCATGGTTACTAAGACAATACCTGGCACAGAATCCTGCTGTAAACCTGCTGTTGGACCCTTTGGGTCCAACCATCTGGGGCAGCAATTCCTTTCACGCAATAGGGAAAAGCCAAGATATTTTAGAAATGTGGCTTTTTAAACAACACCCCAAATTCTTCTACTATTTTTTAACTTTCTAACACGTGTAGATATGCTGATAGATATACTATATATACACTATATACTATAAGCTGTAGATATACTGTTTTATTCATTACTTTCAGGACATGTTACAGAAAAAGACAACAGCTGAGATCAGAGTCTCTCGTTCTGCAGGTGAACAGTTTGACTCTAGGAAGAGCCAGATTAGCATCCAGCTATGCCTTGATGGACTTTCTCCATTTTTAAACTAGATAATATCTAGTATAGATATATATATCTACCTATAATATACACCTATACTCAGAACTGCAAAGTAAAAGCTAGAAAAAAACATATTTGCAGGTTTTGGGCAAAAGTCACTTCCTACAGCTAATTAACTCTTCTTAGGCTTCTCACTTGCAATTTTCATAGAAGGGAGGGTTTGGTAAGTGAATGAGGAAAACCTATACAGTTAAGGGCCAAAATATTCAATTGCAAAGAAGAGAAATTCCAAAGCATCATTCAGGAACAGCTTTTTGAGATAAGGAAAAATAGACAGCTTTAAGTTACTATAGAAACAAGCAGCACACACTGCCATAGAGAACAGAAGAATTTCAGAATTACATAAATCCAGGACCCCCAAAATGTTGCATATTATCACCTTCAAGGCACTATTTTGCAGTCAAGCTCTTCTGGATGCAGTACTTGACTCCTCTTTTACCTTTCCTACTACCAACCCTTTAGTCAAAGCTTCTGCAGGGGCACAGAGGAAACCCTGCCTCAGTCTCAAATTCATTATGTTTACAGTTTTTACCCCTCTGCACCCCCCTTATGGATGCCAGTCCTCAGACAATTCCTTACACAGGAATTGACTTGACACCTTGAACACTCATGCATTATTATTATTTTGAGAGTTTACAGGTAGGAAGGTCATTGTGTAAGGCCGTGCCTCCCACACAGCCTGCAGCTCTCCTGAAATCACGTCCTGGAATACAACAGGACATCTGCTGTCACAGGACTGATGTGTGAGGAAGGACAAAGACTGAGCCAGCTCCTGTACACATCCTGCACCCCCTCTGCTCACACCTGGAGTCTCTGCTCTTCCCTGAGCTGAAACCTGCTACACATGCTTCTCCAGAAGGAAACTTCAAAACACAAATAAAAATGAATCTGTGGGATGCTGCTCAGGCCTCCAGCACACATTACCAGAGTGCTGGTGCAGCCCAAGCAGTGCTGCTCTGGGGTTGCCAGTGGGAAGGCAGCTGGGCATTGACACACCTGAGCAGACACAAATGGAGCTTCAGTCACTTTACACCAATCCCAATGACTTGGTGTCTTTTTTTTTGTTTGTTTTCTCCAATCAATCATCCCCTTTAAGTCAAATTCTGGGTTTTCCTGTTGTCAGGAATAGGGATTCATTGCTTCAGCCTGACTTCCTCTAGGACACATGGGGAGGAGAGATAAGCTCTCTCTTTCAGTCAGTGCTGACCACAGATAAGCAGAGGGGCTTTATTATTTTCCACCTGGCTCCACAAGCAGGACACAAGCAAGGATAATCTGAAAACCTGACAGGTTGAGGAACAGAAGAAGCAAATGCTTCTTCAGCAAGTTCTGAGCTTGCTAACAAGGTTTAAGCAGCAGGCTCAGGAAGTAACCAAATCTTATAATTCTGCAGGAAAGAAAATTAGTTCTCCTCCCTAGGAAAACAGGGTGAATAGCTGATGTGCATAACCATTCTTTGGAGAGCAACACTTACTGGCAAAGCTTTTCAAAGCAGCCTTTAGCCACATTAACTCCCTTTAACACAGAGGAATTTGAAGACCACACTCAGATGAGGAAGCTTTGCCATCTCATCTTTTGCAGGGAGGCACAGGTAGCAGCATCACTTAGAGAGTATCAAAGAAATGTCTGAGCAAAAAAAGAAGAGGTGGGGACCATTTAAAATATACTGTAGTTATAATACTTCAACAAATGCCAGGAAGTGCCAAAGTCCTGCCTTTTATTTTGTCCCAAAACACAATAGTATGATTTAAGAAGGGTGTGTGAAATCTTACTTGGTGCCCCTTAACTGCACATGCTGCTGCCCACAGGCAAAGAAAATGCACTCCCAACACCAGGACACTGTAAAGCCTGGATTTCTTACCTCCTCAAGCTGTAAGAGAACAGATGCATTTTTAATACCCCTGTCACCCTGCCCATCCTTACAGATAATGTTGGTCTCCTGGAATAAAAGAAGACAGACATTTGGAGAAATACAGAAGCAGAGTAAGTGAATTCCTAAACCCATTTCAACAACTGTGCTTCTCATTTATTCTCATGTGCTGCATTCTCCAATGTTTTTTAGTTGTTGCCACATTCCTAAAGACAGCTATCAGCATGGCAATTGCCATTACAAATCTGGAGTTCCATATTTAGACTTCACATGAAACAAGGTCACAGAAATGAGATGCAAGAAAACAAGTCTGTACTATCAAACATTTGGAAACTCTTAGTCAAACAGCTGAGACAATGTTTCTGCACTCCAATAATGTGCTCTGATCATCAAAATGCTGCCCAGCACTTCAAGCAGATTTTCTCTATGCTTCCATTTCCAAGCTGGTTTCTTCTGTTAACTCAAATCCTATGTGGATGCTTGTCAGCCCCGATCTTCAGCAGACAGTCTACACTTCACAGACATTTCTCAACTGAACTCCTGAGGTAATACCTACACATAATGCACTGAAATATTTACTACTGTGGGCTTAAAAATGTCTGCTCTCTCCCTCAGAGACTGTTTTGTTCCCCCAGTGAAAAGTCTGAGATACCTGTGGGCCAGGAACATGAAATATGAAAGAAATTGTTACCTGAAAAAGATTCTTATAATTCATTTGAGAAAGTTCTTTTCACTGAAGCTAGTGGGACTGTATCTCAGAATATTTTGTCAGAAGAAACACCAAAAAGTCAAGTATTGCAGTGCTTTGAAACACATATTATTTGAGACAATAAATTAATTTGCAGAATAATCCAAATTAGAACGACAAAACCACCATTCCAGAAACACAAACACAAAGCAACATGCTCTCACTATGTACAAGCAGGCACAGCTAAGATCTGCAGATCCTTTGACTTATTGCAATTCTTTAAAATGTTTATGTAAAAAACCACAACACTTAAATAAGCAAATCCAAATATTTTCTTTAATCAATGGCTCCTAACAGTGTACCACAAGACTGCCTGTCAATTTAGAAAAGAAAGATACAGCATTTTACTTAAAATAGAAAGAAGAAACACTCATAATTAAAACAAACAGGAAAGTACCCTTTAGTGAGGAAAAGGAGTAACCCTGGGGCAATGAGTGGGGCAAGTCATTGAACAGGGGCTCAGATGTGACAAGGCACACAGAGAGCTCAGGGGCTGTATGAGCAGCACACTGTGCAGCACACACACACTGCAAAGACCACACTGACACACAGCAATGGGTAACCTACACCCTGCAATTAAATATTTAGGGAAATTAGGGCCTGCACAGAGCTCTGAGCAGCCATTGCCTTCTCACACTGACTTGGAAGAGAAGCTCTGCACAGACTCTGCTCTGAGAAAGGACAACTCTCACCTTTCATGGGTAGCTGTGGCAGAGCTGTGATGCTCCAGATGACCAAACCACTCCACTCCAGGTTGGTACATTTAGCAAGTAGGAAAAAGTTAAACAGAGCCAAAGCCTTCCAGGGTCAGAGCTCTTATGCTGACTAAACAAACAAATTTACATTATACATACAGACAATATTGTATGGCAAAACCTGGCATGTCAATGAATGATATTGTGTATTTTCTGACCCAGGAGTTTCAAATGAACCCACATTTTATGCACCATACAAATGTGAAGAGAAAAGGCCTTACTGCTAAACCATAAAATATTCTCCACATTGCAATACCAAAAAACCCCACAAAAACCATTAACACTCTCCACAGGACTTTTAAAAGGTTTGATAGTGCGTGCACAGCAAGCTGTAACATGAGAAGCACATCTTTTATAGCACATGTGAAGGAGGGTATCTGTCTTGCTATCAGAACATTGTAAAACCTGATTTCCCAGGGAAAAAGCCTCTCGACTTTGCCACAGTGGAGCAGGTGAGACCAGACTGTAACAAGCTATCCAAAAGAACACAGATAAGGACATTATGCATGCACAAAAATGGTGTCAGTCACCAACCTGTACATGCATTCATCTGCAATTATAGCTTATTATGCCTGCAGTCATAACACAGTTATTCAACAAATTCTGAACACATTAGCCTCCTGGAGAGTATGAAGTAGTTTTTCACCACCAGCACAACCAGCTGTCTGAGGATTACTGCAGTGATAAAAACCTCTTTCCCTCTGTATCACCTTACAGTGACAGCAAGGACATCAAAGGAAGGGACAATGAACAAGCCATGAGTCTGGTTAAGTCAGCACCAACAGAGCAGGAGTGCAGCAGAGATGGTTCTGGAAACAGCTACCCCTGAGGCAACACAGACCAAAAAGAATGGATGTCAGTTCCAATGAAGAACCTGCCTGATGCCAGGCTCATCACAAATTACACATTACTACAGGAAAAAAAGAGATAGCATTACATGCTTTATATGCTGCTTCTCAGACACGTGGAATTAAGAAATGATGTAGGTATTTCTGCAGCCTCAGTTGTGATCACAGCAAAACTGCATCCCCAGAGAGGAGGGGAGACAAAGGGGAGGAAGGAGCATCTCCTGGCAGAGGAGGACACAGCTTGCCAGTTCACTTGGACAGCACTGTGGGAACATCACTCTGCTGTACCAGCACAAGGAGTCTGGCCTCCTGCTCAGAGACAAATCATGACTTTGAAAGCCTCACTAACAATTCATTTAATGAATTACCCTTGTCTCACACCAGTTTCAGCTTCAGTATAAAATCTGACCTTGACTAAGACAGACTGGCAAAGAAATTATACAAAAAAGTAAACCAAAAGATACAGATTTTCCATTCAACTGATCCTTTAATTTTCATTCTTAAACCCAGCTTTGCAGCTAAAAGAGGACACAGTCTCCCAAGGACAGTGGATCCCTAATTAAATGTCATCCAAAGGGAACATACTGATTCAGTTGTAACAATTTAGCATTAAGACATTCTGGAATCAGACTTCAATATATGATGTCATACTCTGCAGACCAGTGTCTTTTGAGCAAAAAGGGTTTCTGCTATGTTCACATGGACAAATCAACATGAGACTATGAATAGCATTTCAAAGCTGCTACTACAAAACTTTTCTAAATCACAGAGTTTCACCCAGACAATGCTTCAAATGTGTCAGGCAGAGCTTTGAGGAACCTTCTTTATCAGGATTTCACAGATGTACTGACACATTTCGATTTTTAAGGTCACAGTACATTCCCAGGTACTTCAGACCCTGGCAGAAATAAATACTCCCCCAAACAAATTTATTGGCACTTTCTGACCAGTATTTCAGCAGTTAAAGAATTAGGAATGCAAAGTGTGCTGGGACTTGAACTCTGGGTGTGGTTACCAGTTAGCTGAAAGAAAGAAACAAGCCAATGCACGAACCAGCTCAAGTTTTGCCAGGGAGATAGAAACAAGGTTAAATTAAAGACAGAAACTGTGGTCACAGATACTAAGTGTCATTTTGAGTGTCATTGATTCAGCAGTGCAAAAGTTACAGAAATGACTGCACCTCAGGAGAGCCAGACATTCTGTTCCTGTTGAGCATTAATTTCTTGCCGTAAGATTCATGAAGTTTATCAATGAAAACAAATACAAGAAAAGACAATTTCAGTTTTGTTTCATCTTCACAGCTTTCAGTGACTGTCTAGCCAAGCAGTAATTTTCTCAACCTTTTTAAATCCAACTATACCCATGTAATAAGGTGACAGTTTTCTATTTAAAACACAAGCAGAAAATTCTGTCACACTTTACAGAGTCCTTAAGTCACTTCTTTGTACCTGGAGATGGCACACTGAGCAGTACCTAAACACAGAGAAAAAGGCTGTTATCAAAGATGAATGCTCCTTCACCCCAGCCTTAAACAATGGAGTTCTCTGTATCCCTATCACAATCAGAAATAGTATTGTCTTCCATACTCCTCTCCACTTTTCACCATCCTCCACCTGCCCCGTAGAAAAAAATATGGAAGGACAAAGTCTGTCTGTATACTTCAATTTACAACAGATTCCAAACTGATCCAAATGTTAATCAGAGCTGAACAAATACATGGATTTCTAGGGTAGGTTTCTCAGGAAAGGCTCAGAACTACCCTCACTAATCTTTTCGAAGGTGATGAATATTTACAAGTGACAGGATACACTGAGACAATGCATAGAACTTTCAAAATGCAAATTTTGACTCCAAATTCCTCCCCTTAAGAGAGAAATAGCCCTTGTTCCAGACGTGGACAGCAACCCTTACAAAGGCACTTGTGCTCCAAAATCAATTCACAGTTCTTTAACAAACTAATCTGTGTTGTTGGCAGGGGAAATTCCGTCTTGCTACATTGGGCAGGAAAAAGCTGAAGATCCGTCCAAGAGCGTTTGTGGAGGATCCCTTTCTGTCACTGCCCATTGCAGCAGCTAAAAATTCCCAAATTCCCAGCAGTCCCCGAGGAAACAGCAGCAGAGTGTTCATCCCCCGCCCAGCACCTGTAGCACAGCACGAGTTTGTGAAGCAGGGCTGAGCCATCAGCTGTCCCCGAAGGCACAGACAGCTTTTGTGCCTCCCTCCCTGGCAGCTGCAGGAGAGCCCTGGGGGCTGCGACAGGGGATTCTCCCCAACACACCCAGGGAGCAGCATCAGCAAAGCAACAAAAAAGGACTCGGGAGAACGGGGACACGGAGCAAGCATGTATGGGCATCCTCTCCTTCCTTCCAGCTTGCAGTTATTTATTCTGAAGGCTAATGTTTAATGCGGGGGAAATTCCAAGTCCACCTGAGGCTGGAGAATTTAAAAAAGAAAATGTGAAGCACAGTACAATCTCACCTGCCTGCAGCCTTTCTGGGAAAGGGAGTGGAGAGAAGCCTGTCTGACAACCCAGAGCTTCCATCAGCCAGGCTTCAGGAAGATGCAGGTGACAAAGGACCAGAACAAACCCAAGTGGCCGTGAGCACAAGAGGCTGGAGGGTCTCAGTCCTGCCCCAGAGCCAGCAGCAGATGCCACCCCAGGGTGTGTGACAGCTCCCATTCCACAGGCAACAGCTGGGTCGCAACAAGTGGCAAGTGACAAAGCCACGGAAGGGAAGCAGCAGCTGAACAGGTGACAGCTCCCAGCAGAACCCAGCTGGAGCCCAGTGCAGTGAGTTTGGAGGGTGGAGGCCACAGAAAGGGAATCTAAGCAGCAGCAAACGCTGCACTGGAGCCAAGTCCTCCAAGTTCAGGCCATAAAACATAAGACAAAAAGTAAAACTGGCAGAGTAACCACGGGAGGGACAATGGGAGAACCAATGAAACATGGCTGGGTGACATTTACTACAGTCAGTGGTAACACATGAAATGTGTGTTCCTTTCTAAAAATTCTTCTGTGCCTTCCTCTGGTCCTCAGTGTTCCTTCAGCTAAAGGACTGCTACTCCTCTAAACTCAGATAAGCAGTGATACTCAAATGCAGATACTATCACATTTCTCTCAGGCCAGCCCTGCACTTTTCAAGCTAAGCAGGGAGATTCACTCCCCAGCACAGCTCAGGTAATGAACATCAGCTCAGCTCTGACAGCACCTTCTGGTTTTCAATGCTGTCACAGCTGGTCCACCAGCTGTTACCTGCGTGTACTCTTGCAAACTTAAGGGGCAGGCCAGGCAGCAGAAGCCTGAGCACTAAATTCTTGGATTAACAGGGGTTAGATGAGGCAAATTCATTGGCAACAGCACTCTGAGGAAGTCCAGAATGGAAGCATAGGTGGAGAGAGGCTGGAGTGTGAGAGCCACACAAACAGCATTTCTCGAACTCTTTAAACATATACAAACATACAAGTAGTGGCTGAAACTACCTAAAAATATGCACAGGCAAATTTCTCTAACACTGACTTAATTACAGTTAAATTAACACTACTCTAGATCCACACCCCACTAACAGAAGTCCTAAGAAAACAAGAAATAAACAGGTGAGTCATCCAACTTTTTCACCTACCTTTCTTGTATCCCTTTACTGAGCCCAGACTCTGCAGCATCCAAGCTGCTGCCACATTTCATGCAACTGTGGCCACCAGTCTTCACCCAGCAGTTCCTGAACATAGGTTTGGAACCATTTTTCCATTAACATGGGCTCCACTTGGAAAGGAAAGGCTCAAAGTACTGACCTATGTCACATATTTTCTTCCTCTAGCTATTTCAGATGAGATATTACAGAGCTTCTTGAGCTCCCTCATCCTTACAGATTTAGGAAAAAAAAAAAAAAAAAAAAAGGAAAGGTGTGCCCAGCTTGCTTCAGGACAGGGATCCAAACTAAAGTTAACCAGAACATGTGAACACAGCCAAAGTGGGCAGTGCCACTGGCTGTTCCTAATGAAGGGAGTTGCCACAGGGTGCATTTCAGATACATCCACAGGCAGTTCTGCCACGGATTTGGTCCCCCTTTGCAGTAAGCAACATTCAAAACAATTTACAAATTTATCTTCCACAAAAAGATGACAGAGATGTAGAAGTAAAGCACATCCCCCTCAACAGTCCCACTTTCTTACACTGTCCTGTGCCATACAAGAGTCCCACTCCCTCCAGGCTTTCTTTCCTTTCTTGAACAGGAACCAGCACAGTCAGAAGGCAAATTGCCTTTTACTGTCCTCAGTAAGGTGATCAGGAGACAGGAGCTGGGAAGGCTGGGCTCTAGCAGAACCTTGTTTACCAGTTAAAGTTAGTAGCTTCTCCACAAGCTACTCAGCACCTGCTATTCACAGAGGGTGTAAAAGTGGTCTAGAGGTTCCTCTTCCTGTTTCTTCACTTTCATTAAGCCTCCAGAATTTCCCACTCCATCCAACGCCCACCCAAAGCTATGGCATCAAAAGACCTGTAAGATAAACCACCTGAACTGGTAAGATGTTTCCCTCGGGCATCTTTAACCAAGTTTTGTGGAAGTCTCGAGCCTTCAACCTTGCCATGCCAAGCAGTAACAATACCTCCAAGTGATGCTTCCTAAAATTCTCCACCAACAGAGATTTTTGTTGTGCCCATCATAACTCTTTCTGTCCACCCCTCACACAGTAATTCTGCTGGGTGTGCAGTAAAGCTGTGACACTCCCATCCCCTCTTACATAGCAGAAACAAGAACCAAGGGTTCAGTCAAGTGAGAAAACCAGTCTGAGGCAACACAGGTCCTGCTGAGCAGCTCCTCACCACTGGAAATGGCTCCCTCCCCATGCAGACACAGCTCCTGCAGCAGCTCTCCTCCACCCCTTCTGCTCTCCAGGACTGAATGACAATACAGAGGCAAGGCTCTCTCATAGCCAGAGAAAACTGAGGGCTTCTGCAGCCCACAATGTGTGAATAAATCACATCCCAGCCAAATCTCACACTGTGGTCAAGACAAGCAGTTTTAAACCTTCTTTTAAAAAAGAAATAGAACCAAAACAAACAACAAAAACAACACAGAGCAGGCCACAGCTCCCCTGTTTTTAGGTCCTCCTCACCCTTCCAGGAGCTCAAAAAGACTCTCTGGTGACCTCAGAGAATATCAGCTCCTCCTTGCTGATGTGCAAGTAGCTGTTCTGGAGCTGCCCCATGAAAGCAGGGGTTCCTTTATTTACAGTTTCTTTCCTCCTTTCCCACCAGTTATTTTTAAAGGGATTATGTTTCCTGTTTTCACTGCTTTGCCTCCATTTGTCATTCAGCACTGCCATTAAAGTGGGAGGGAAGTGCAGGGAAGCAGACCAGCACAAAGCAAACCTTTAGGGTTCAGCAAGCAAGGGATTAAATGTCACCTCTTCCCCCTTCAGCCTCACCTCTCTGTTGCACACCCTCCAGGACATTATGAAAATATGGCTTCTCCTCCAGCATATACCAGATACTCCAGCTGTGACAGAGCAGACACTTCAGGATGGATCAGATAAGCAACCTATTCATGCTGGGTTGTGACAGCTACACATCCTCCCTCTGGCTGCTCCATTCTGGATCACGAACAACTTGTTCTGGAAAACCCCTCCCTGTATGTTGGAGCTAGAAATGGTGCCACAGCATTTTTTAGAGACAAAAGCAAAGCAGCAGAACTCAGATACTCTTTCTTGCTATGCTGTTGATTTGCAGACATTGTCTCCCTATCACCTCAGTACTGGATGAGTAATTTTCAGGGAAATGGCAGTCAAAAAAAAACCAAACCAAGAACACCCAAAGGGTCTAATAACAATTTAGAAGAATGCAATCCATAGAACTACTGCCCTTTCCTTAAGCTTCCAAATGTGCTAGCAGCAGTCTCACAAAGCCTCTTGATGAAGGTTGCACTGAGTAACCCACTGCAGTGTATTCCTACAACCCTACTGCTCCTCAGCACAGCTCTCTGCAACTCAGAGAGGACAATAAATACAAAGCTATCAAAGGCTAAGGGTAACAGAACAACAGGCTTTGAGCAGGTAAAGGGCAGTTTTACTGTTTTAACACCTTTTCAGATATCTCAAAGCTCTTTGCTCTCTGTTCATACATTCTTTACTAAGCCTGACTCCCATCCATCACCTGATACTCAAATACACTGCTCTCTATGAAGGATAAAGAAAAGCAGAACCATAAGCATCTCTGCCAAGTCCATTACCCCCCTCCAAGAGTTCACATGCTCCTATTCACATGATTCTAGGGTTCCCCAAGGCTGCTGCTGTAATTGCAACCTTCCCACCCTCCTCTCTCCCAGTCACACTACAGGGCTGCCCCAAAGGTGACACTGCATTGCAGTAGGAGCAGATGATGGCCAAGGGACAGAAGGAAATGAAAGGTACAAAGCAAAGTGTTGAGACAGGAACACAAAGACTCTGAAATAAAAGTTGGTTTTAAGCTAGCTCAGGGTATGGCTAAGCTAGTCTGAGCGTGGGTTTATGCAGCAGCAAATCATACACAGAGAGAATCCTTACACAGGTATCAGAGAGCAATTAAGGCTTAATTAGACTCAGCAGAGACAAATCAACACCAAAGAGGCAACTAATTACTTATGCAATTGAATCACACATGGCACACAGACACCAGGAACACCAGAATAGTAAAGGTCACTGAGATGGGAGAAAAATAAACACAACCAAAAAATGTCAACAAGGAGAGAAATCAGTATCTGAGATGACCACAGCCACTTCTGGAGAAGATACATTTCTGCTCTCAGGCAGAAGCAATCTTCACTTTATGGGACTGCAGAAATGAACATATTTCAGTAGTGAAGAAAAAAACAACTAAAATCATAGCAATGCATCAGGAAATCCTAAGCTCAGTATCTGACAGCTCAGACCACACAGCTGGGCAGATGGGACAGTAACACTGAAGAAAAAAGCAATTTCCCACTGCATAAACCAAGCTGTCCCTTTCACTGCATTAGGAGAGGCAGATATGCTCCCAATAGCGGCTAAAAGGGTGTAGTCCTCTCCAGCTGAGTGTGCCACCGTGCTGCTGAAAGGCCAGGCTGGAGAACAACCACGCGGTGCACACGCAGGAGGGCTGAGCTCAGCAGGGAGAGCTGAGGATGGAATTGCTCCTCTCATACCATACCTTCCCTGAGGGCTGGGCATTTATTCTTCCTTTCAACAGTGCCACCTTATTTCTTGATACTCACCATAGGAACCGGTTTAGGGAGCTGCTGATTCAGAGCATCAGCAACTTCAGATTTTAAAGTTCTCCTTAAGAGGTAGAAAAAGCAGAGCATACAATAATGGAGTTTTGGGAAAACTAATAGGTACAAAGGGTATAAATAAGCAATCACACAGTGAAAACCTGCTGCAAGGGAGATACTGAAAGTTTCTAGGGTTGGTAATATACCACAGCTCACAAGACAGTTGCATTCTTGGCTGAGTACTCATTTCTCTCACTGATCTTGCAATAGAATGGTAATGAGACCTACCTGGAAGGTTTTAAAATTTAGAGGAGTACTGTTCTGGCAGGAACTTACTGGTTACTATGTCATTCTGAAACACAAATTACCTTTACTGCAAATGCATTTTTCTAAGCAGTTAAAACACAAACAAAAACAAACCAACAAAATCCAAATCAAACAAAAACCCCAAACCAAACATCAACCAAAAAAACCCCAACGTACAGATCTGCCTTTGGAGAACTGCAAATAAGAAAAGCCAGTTAGTCTAGCAGTCAATCCTGTAGCACAGGAAAAATGGAACTTTTTCAATTCCTGTCTCCTTTATTGTTGCCAGCTAAAGGCTTGGTTGATTTCTTAAGCAAACTCAGTGGGAGAATAGACTGGACTTCCCTGAAATATTCTCCTGCCACAATATTTCTGTATTGCAAAGTACTATTCAATTAATAACAGTTATGGTCAAAAGAAATGTCTCTTTCACCGTAGTAAGTGAACAAAAGTCAGAGCCCTGGATTCTACCATGCCAAGAGCCATAGAAACGTTGGGAGAAAAAAAAACAAAGACAGAAAAGCTTCCCAGTAAAGAGCCTGGCAATGAGACACAAACTACTTTATAGCTTCAGTTCATCTACATGCATTAGTAATTAAAAAATAGCTGTTTGGTTGGTTATATAAAAGAAGATGTGATCACCATTATGGTTCTTTATCATCCAAATACTGCAGCATAAGCCAACAAAAAGTAGAGACAACTAACTTTTCCCTTTAGGCCCTATCCACAGCAGTGCTCTACCAGAAATAATGCAAAGAAAGGTGAAACCCTACTGATGGAACCACCACAGGCAGAGGTGAGAGCAGATAAAGCTAATTTAGCACCCATGTTACCACCTCACATCGTGGATGAGATGGATGTAGTAAGTTCTAGAACAAAAAAATAAAGATGAGGGTCAAAATCCCAGGCCTATCATCTGTAGATGATCTTGGACAAAAAACCTTTCAGCTTCCCTGCATGGACAGGGAATGTACCCACATTTCTGAAACACTGCAGATCACAAAAGCAAAGAAGCCCACACCATTACAGCAGTGCAAAAGAATATATGGAAAGAAATCTCCACTTTTAACAGTGTGTATCCTTCCTCTTTTGTGCAGAAAATCTCAGACTGACTTCTCTCCATTCTCATGGCAGGTATAGGACCCTTATGTGCATTTTTTTAAGCTAACCTCCAGTTCTGCACATTACAACCTAAAATGACAAGTTATCCTTTTAAAAGTAAATAACTGACCTTAATCACAAGTTTCACAGACTTTCATATTATTAAAACTATATTTCAACGTAATTAAAACAAAGCCCACGACTTTCTAAGCACAGGACTCCCAACATCCTTAGCATTATTCCTTTCTCCAGGCCTGCTTCTCTGAAAAACATTCACCCACCCAATTTTTGCCTTATCAGGAACCTGCTACATTCCAAAGGGCTGTGCTCAAGGTTGTAATGTTCTTTTCCAGGCATTTTGCTGACTATTTCACTGCCAAATACGGCCCTTTCCAGGGTGCACTTGTTTGCAAAAACTCAAAACTTGAGACATTTCAACAGGGTTGCACAGCATTGCTGACAGAAAGTAGACCACTGCTTACTTCAATCAAAGAGAAAAAGTGTGTCACTTTGTGTATTTTTAAAAACAAGAATTAATAATTGATATTTGCCTTCACACAGTCCTTTGATCCCAAAGCTAATCAAGGTTAAAGGATGCATTCAGCTGCCCTTGGGGTGAGCCACTGGACACCTGCAGGCTGTGCAAGGAGAAGAGGCAAAAGAACACGAGTTTGTCCTTGGAACAGGGTGCTGCCCTGGCAGAGCAACAAGATCTTCTCAGCACTGCCTGAGAGACTGAGCTGCAGACAGCACAGTGTTAAACAGAAGGAATGGTTTGCTACTCCCCAGGTTTCCCCTACAAACAGCAACTCCTCCCCACTGCCTACGGCACTGCTGACATCTCGCAGGCACACTTGGTATGCACGCAGAGATAGGACACACTCTGACAGGTTTCATTTGGAGCCATCTTCAAGGACATATTAAACGATGCAGTCAAATCCACTTAAATACCCAACAGAGTATCAGAATAAACCTGTTAAAAGGATTATTCTACATACCGGTTGATTTCTACAACAGTTGCATTTGTTGCAAAAGCCCTTTAAACGAATACGAGCTAAGGAAATCACCTTGGGGCTGAGGCAGAGCACGCAGCCAAGAACAAGAAATCAGCTATTTTAAAAGGTTCCACAGAAGAGAACCAGACCCAGCTCTGCTGAGTTGCTCAAAGTGCCTCAGATAGTAATCCTATTTCGGGAATATAGGGACTGCTCTGGGCTCAATGAGTCAGCAGGGTGGGGCATTTTTTTCCCATGTTTGTGGACTGAACAGGAACAGAAAAAGCAAAAGAAGCTGGAAGCCAGAAATGTAGCACCTGGCTGGTGCACAGGCAGGAATTCAGCAAAACTCAGAAGAGTTCACAAATCTCTGCAGAGCCAGCAGTCACAGGTAAAAATAGAAATCTTATCTGGGAGTCATGTAAGCATTCAAAATAAAAGTGAACAGAGAAACTGTAAAGATGTTTCAATGCTGGAAGCGACGTGTATTTTCTCCTGGTGGTGACTCTTGCCCTCTCCTTGTTCAAGACTCAGCTTTTTAAGCAAATCACACCATCTGACAGAAATCTTAGTTGCACTATTAGGCCAGGACATGACATTTTATATTTCAAGGCAAACAAATTTAAAAGGACTAGGAATGACCTCTAAAACTCCACATTCTCAAAAACACTCATCAAGGGAAAATATTCACATAGTTATAAGATGTAATACTACAGATGTCTCATTACAGTAATTACATCATAAAAAATGACAGGAAATCTTATCCCATGAACACTCACACATACACTCAGAGAAAGCAAACACAAGTTACTGAAGGAGGTCCACTCACCTCTAAAAGCTGTGCTGACCTGGCATCCATCCTGTCCTCTTTCCAGATTATTTATGACCTAAACAACCTTTTGGCAGAAGCTGGTCACCTTTTCAAGTCTCAGTAAAAATGAGTAATGGCATTTTTTTTCCATTTTCTCCTGGTCATAAGCAGTCAATGTATTTGCTGATGTAATAATTAAAACCAAAAAGTACTTACACAGGCAACTGGAAGGGGAGTCACTCATACACAAAAGAATGTCATCAGGTCTGCCTTGCAAATACTTACTCTAAACACTCCCATTTTCAGTCCTAACGTTCCACTTCGATTTATTCTACAAAACCATTTCAAATACCTGCAAGCTCTCAGGCAGCTTTTACTCATTCATGCTCCTCCAGCAGCAGAAACAAAGCATCTGCCTGGGGAAGAGGTACTCTGCTCAAAGGACACCCCAAACCTCTTTGTGCAACCCCAAAGCAGTAAGTGAAATTGCTGAAGTTAAACTCCTCAGCATTAATGTTCCATTGTTATTTGAATTAACAGCCCCAGAGTTGTAGGGGACTGGGGGTTGAAGTGTAAATTGTCTTTCATGGCATTACACTCTGTGCCCCAACACCACCCACCCAGTTACTGCTCCACCAGCAGTAGGAGGATAGATTAGGATCCATGGTTAGAGGGGTTTGTGCTTTGGCTGGGTGAGTTTTGTGATTTTTGTTTGATTGATTTTGGCTCAGAAATAATCAAACAAAACCCCCCAAAAATGCCACAGCTAAATTCCCTGATCCAGTTCTCAGCATGAACCTAGAAATGAGCAGTTGCTGGCACGACTGACAGGGCAGCAGGTCACAGCATGAGGCTTTAGCACAGAGACAATGTAAATCAAGATTTAGCCTCAAGGGGCATAATACGAGAATAGTGGAAGACATACACAGATGCATGTTGTAAGACAAGGCAGCTCAGTGCTTCAGATTTTAAGCAAATAAACCAAAAAAAGGAAGAAGTAGAAAACCCAGAGATTAACACATAAGCAGCAACCACAGCCACGGGCAAAAAACCCAGATTCTGGACTTCTTTAGAGAGGAAACCGAGTTAATATGAACACAGAATGAAGCAGAGAAAGAGTGGAAGCAAGCATATGAATTGTAGAAATCAGTGAAAGGATAAGCCCTCCAGAAACAGAACTCCATTTTTTCACTGTGTTTTGTTCTCTTTTTTTGACATTATTTTCCTTTAAAAGTTAAATATGGATATAAACCAATTTCTAAACACATACCTATAGAGGAAGTTAATCAATTTACTATCTAAAGCATGATCCAGGAGAAATGCACTAAATTTGATTCCAGTACACTAGAGCTCACCAAAATTCAGCTAAAACCCTGTTTCAACAACCAAAAGATTGAGCTGCATATTTCCTCATTAACACACTTGTAAGTTTATTTATGCAAATCATTATATTAAGATAAAAGCTTGCTATAAACCTAAGGCTGTTTTTCTTTTTAAGTTCCCTTTTCGTTCTTTACATGTGTTTGGAAAAAAACTTGCAAATGACTCATTTCCTTACAAACTAAAGAACACAACCACAAAGCAACCAGTTATTAAAGACTATTAAACAAGTCTGTTTCAATGTGCATCAACCCTACATAGCAAGTGTCTTTTAATGGTGAAAACCAGTTTTAGCATCAGAATGCTCCCTTAACCAGATGTTGGTCTAACTACAGGGAAAAGCTCCTTAGAAAGTTTAGGTAGAACTCTCTAAATTTGTTTGGATCTTTGCATCAGTGCATATTTGCACATATATTGAAACCAGTCTGAAACACCTATATACAGAATAAAATATTCAAGTTAAAAATTCTTCCTCTTCAGATTCTTCTTGTGCACATATATATTCAGTACACATTTACATAAAGCAAAGAGGGAGACCTGATTATCTGTTAAGTGGAGGTACTGAGATTTCTAACATGCTCTGGAATGGAGGACACTAACTGAAGGAAGATGTCCAACTCTGCAGCAGAAATTTTATTGTGTTTATCTATCAGCACAGAACAAAGCAGAGCTTAGACCACATTAGTACGTGTTTCAGTCTGAGCAGAGACCACAACAAATTATGTATAGGTCAGTGCTCGAGGCTGAGTGAATTTGGGGTAGTCAAGGTCAGGCCCAGGGCACGTTTGCTGAGCACACAGGACAGGTCAGTCCCTGGAGCAGCCCCATCCCAGCACGGTGTGATGCAGACCATGGCCCATGGAGAGGAAGGCACCCTCTGCTGCTGCCTCAGATACTCTAGAGACATCATAGACTTCTTTTTCTCTCCATGAATACTGAAAAAACCCTATCTAAGCAAAGCTCATTTTGAGAGAGTCCTAGCTCAGAGGGCTGGGAAAACTGGAAAGAATATATCTGATGCTTTGATGTAAAGACCATTTTATCACTTTGTCAGGCCGTTTTCTCCTTTAGGATGGCTAAAGGAATTATTAAATAAAAATGCTTTCCAAATAACATTTTTGTTTCCATAGCACCTAAGCAGGAAGCATGGCAGATACATATGGCCAGCTAACACAGTTCTCCAGGAGGTACAAGAAACTTCAAAACAAAATTACAGTTTTGAACTGCCTGTCCAGCACAGCTCTGAGCCAGCTCTCAGCCACATCAGTATTGCTACTGAAGCAGCATAACCTGCATGCATGTCAGTTTTAAAACATTCATAATCTAAGTTTCTGAAAATCTTATCAGCTCTTTTGAAGTCAGAGCTCAAGTTCAAACTTCAAAATCAAAGTATCTTTGGAAATTCTGGTTCAGGTAGTTACATAGAAACAAACAGCTAGTGCTGTGGAGCTTCACTCACAGCAGAACAGCCACCAGAAATCCCCTGGCATCAGCAAGAGGTCAATCAAGTCTTTCCCAAGACACTGCTAGAGGTCTCAGGAGTAGCCATTGGTGTGTTCAACTATTAAACAAAACAAAAACAATAATCCAAGCAAAAAAAAAAAAAAAAAAAAAACAACCGACCAATCAAAATTTGTTAAGTTCTCTTGCTCCTTCCTTATGACTTATTCCAAATGCACACCTTCTTTTCTGATATTTTTTCCTGTTGTGAACACTGACCCTTTTAACAATACAGAGAAACTGGTAATAGTAGGCTGGCTTCAGCTCTGTGACTGCCTATTTCTCTCAGTGCATACAGAAGTTGCAAAATTCTATTTGGATTAGGAAGGGTCAAAGTGATTTTTAAATCCTATGTAAATATTTCTATACAAAGCAGTGTGGTTTCTCAACAACTACAAGAGAAAAGGCTTATGGGTTTGTGGAACTGCTCAGCTGTGCTCAAGAGGACCTTCAGGAAATTCAGCAAGTCAAACAGAGGAAGTGTCCCTCCAAAGCCTAAATGGGTGCAGTGACAGGTCTGCATTCTCTGCACTGTGTGTTAAAACATCACCTAAGAATACAGCAATGTGGAAAATAATTGTCTTCACTGTGGCCTCGTATAAATTCATAAGAGACCTTCTGCTTTCACATGAAGTAAAACCCAGGCCTCATTCAAATGGCAAGAGCACCAGACCATGTAAACCATCTCAAAATTGCAATCAGTCTCTCGTCCCTGTCATGCAGTACAGATCAATTCAAGAAGGCAGTCAGGCCTGTAGCTCAGTACACCACCTGAAACACCAAAGGAAAACCAGGGAATTTTCTTGATCCCTATCACCTGAAAAGAACATGGGGACCATCAGTCAGATCTGCCAAGAGCCCTTCTGCCAGAAAAAAATTGAACTGTTGAGTAAGTGTAAGACAGCAAATGGTTTCCAGGCTCCCTGTGGAGCTGAGCACACACTGGCTCTTCTGGATATACTCAAGGACCAAACACAATCCTCCTTGTCACACACCAGCCCCCTCACCTGATCAGACACATGCTTATCATGAGTTCTGCTAGAGCAGCATCTGCCTCTGGGCCCATTACAGTCACAGGTTTCAAGGGAAAAAGCAACAGCAGACAATAGAGAGCTCAAATGTGTTATCCAGTAAACTTCATTCCCCTGAGTAAGTTCCTCGGGAAAGATGCCAATGGAGAAAAGGCTGAAGAAAAGACTCACCCAAACAATTATTCAGGTGACTGCTAAGCCCAATAGATTGCTCATGCTAAGTGCAGCAGCTTTGTCAGTCAGAAGCAGCTCTTGAGGGCCCCTGAGGATCCTGGTTATGAGAGCTGAGAGGTGCTCGTTCCAGCTCAGGAAGCCTTTGAGACAATACTCTGGATCTGACTAAAACATTATGTTCCTGATATCCATTCACCCCATATCAGGAGCCACAGATGACCAATAGTAGGACTAGAGAAGTAGTGTACATCCCCAGGCTAAAGAGAGTCTTTTCATCTAATAGCTATTCAGATTCTTTTTCCTCCTTGCAATTCAAATCTCATTCGTCAGCTTTCTAATCAAGAAAAAGAAGAAAACTAAAACAAGGAATGGACTGTAAGATGTGCTGCTCCTCACTGCAGCCACTGATGTACTGTAGGATGCCCATCACCTATACAAGACACTCAATTCCAGCTAGGCACTGGCTTTGCTATCCACCCCATTAGTCTTAGGTGGGAGAACTGCAACAGAATTTTGCAACTGGACATTCTCTGCTGGCCAATCTAGAAATTCAAGTAAGTTATTTATACAGCTGGAAAAGACAAATTTATTCATCCAAATACCATTATTTCCTCAAAGACAGCTGAGGCATTATTGTGTTTTCTCAGAATGGTGTCAGTGATTTCATCCCTGTCAGACTGAGGGGTCCAATGACCTCCTCAGGAGAGTGTAAAGCAGAAGAGTCCTACCCAGGGAAGGGACTCCCACAGTTGTTCTACCTAAAAGGATTCAAACAAAGGGGACAGTTTACAGAAGTGACAGGCAGAGACACATCCAAGTATTCCAACAGTGATCTACTGCTCTGAGCATATTATTTTCTGGAACTTCATGTTGTAATGTCACTCCAGGCTATAAAAAAACTTCCGGAGCAGCTCTAGGTTAGCAGGAAACAGAACTGAAGATGAGGCAGTGAATTATGAACCGAGGCAGCTGGACTAACAGCCACAGAAACAAGTGTTCTGTGCCCTGGCTCACTCTAAGCACCACAATCTGAGCTGTTTTGGGAAGCCCTGAGCCCATCCAGGGGTTGCCATGCTGGGTCATAGCACTGATTTGCTGCAGTTCAGGGTGCGTTTGTATGGGACACCTCCCTAGTGACAAAAGACCAATTACATTCACTTTTTAGCAGCTCAAATACACTTGGAGCCCGATGCTCCAGGGAACAAGGTATTTTCCTTCAGAACAGATTACTCCAGGAAGCTGCTGGCTCATTTCAAAAGAACACACAGATGTGACTGTAGGCAACTGAGGGATTTCTTGTGTTTTGGTGGCTTTTTTGTGTGTTGAGTTTCTTAAAACTGTCCTAACAGCCTGCTCCAGCCTCACCCATCTTGTGGGTTCCAAATGGGCACTCCTTCCTCAGCTCTGCAGCAAAGGGAGTGTGTAATTATTGATAACAGAATAGCTGGTAAATACCCCATCAGAGAAGTAGCTGTGTTTCAGTGTGGAGTCCAGAATATTCTGAAGTTCTTCATAAGTAAACACACAGTGAGCCAAGGCTGCACAGTGCACTTCTCCTCAAGGAGAGGAGCTGGAGTCCAAGCACACAAGTTACTCACTATTGAGTAACTCCTCCTGCAAGGGCTGCCTGCTTAGATTTCAGATAATACCGGGTGATCCACAGCAGCCTGCCATAGTTGCTACTGTAATGTTGTCACAGACCAATCTGCAAGTAATTTGGGGATTTTGGATACTTCAGAACTTGTGCAGAAGTTCCTGAAGAAGATGGGTAGTTTCGAGGGTTTTTAAACATGTATTCTTTTTAAAAGAAAAAAGGTTATGGACCTACTCTTTGGGGAAAAAATCCTTATTTTCCACAAGATAAAACAAATAATTTTTTTTTTTTAAACCCACCCCACCCAGTAGTAGCAGAGATTGGTGAAATGACTGCAAATAGCAAAATAACAGAAGATAACATCTATGCATAAGGCCTTTAATAAACAGGCACAATTCCATAGTATAAACCAACACACTGAACTTTATCAATTCACTCTTCCTACAGGGCACTCCTTGTGGATTCTCACACACATACTCCTGAGTATCCGTGCAGCCATGAGCAACTAACTTGACTCCAGCTGCCACATTTGGGCAGAGCTTTCTCTAAAGCAGACTCCAATTACATTTGCAATAATCTGATTACTACATGAGCCATAACCTGGTTAAGAAAGGGTCTGAGAGATACCATTTTGGCACTCAGGAAGAAGACAAAAGGGAGAGGGAACTGTGCTTTGTTGTTTTAGTAACAGATTTGCAAACTGCAGCCAGATTTTGTGACAGAAATACATCACTTTGTCCTACACAGGATACTTACTGTTTAAAACACAAAGAGTACAAATTTCAAAAAAATGTCGAGAAGTTATGGATTTGTAAAACTGTCTCAGCAGTGAGACAGACCAACATTCAAGGATTTACTCACAGCTTATGGTTACTTTCACATCACTTGTAATTTAAAGATACGATCAGGAAAGCAATCCACTTTGTCATCAGTGAGCTGGCCAAAACCTGCTTTGTAACCCAAGACACTCAAATTGGTGTTTTGGAAATACTTCATTCACATGCAGCTCACCCAAACTAATGCATGCCAGCATTTCTCTAGTCTTACAGCCTACCCCTCCATCCATGTGCCATTCAACCTGGACTGGAACACCATTCCTTTTCCAACACGTGCCAGCAAAAGATTACTAAAGCCAGTGATATTTCACCAGGGGAAGAACAGGATCTGGCCCTTATTATTCTTTCCATGCTTATCTGACTGAGCAGAACAAATCAAAGAGGAGACGGCAAGAAAAACCCCGAACTGCTGGTCTTGGTTTCTCTGGGGAAAAGCAGGCTCCAGATAAGCTGTGCCTCCAATCAACACTCTGATTTTCATGAGCAGCAATATGCTGCCTTGTGGTAATTGAAATGGAGCAATTCTCAAACAGCTTGCCAAGTCTCACCTCATTAACCTTTATGGACTGACCTCCAAAATTCCTTGAAGCTGAAGTACAGGTCCCCTCTGCATGATAACTGTTTACCCCAAGAGGCTGGGGAGCAAGGGAGGGCATGAGACAGCAAACTCCTAAGAATGCTGGAACTGGAAGAAGTGTCTCCAGTCTATTACTAGGACACAAACCTTCACAGGCTTAGGCCTCCTTTGTTGGCCCTTCTTTCACATAGCCTGCAAAGCCAAATTGGGATTACAAATCACACCCCCACCCACAACACTTCTTTTAAGACTCAGTATATAGCTCTAGTGTGGTGCCCAGTAGTCAAAAATAAGCATTTCCTAACCCACACTTTAAGGTTTAGCAAATTTTCTAATTAAACCTTATTTTTCTTTCATCCCAAATGTGTTACTCAGAATGCCTCCTTGCCATTCCAGTCAACTCGTTTTATTACTTTTGCTCAGGTCTCAGTGAAACTTTCTGGCAGCAGTGAAAAGCAAGCTGTCAGTGAAGGAGTGACTGAACACAGTACTTCAGCATTTTATCCAAATATCCAAACCAGAGATATTAGACAAATGGAAGCACTTAGGAAAAATTGTAGGGCAATTAGTTCCACAAATTAGCAAGCTCTCAGCTTTCTTTTTCTCAGCATTAGCTTGAGATAGTGTAACTATAAGATTTAAGAGTATAATGTTCCAGTTCTGCACCCTGGAAGTCTGTACATGTATATTTACACCAAACAATAAAAATCTTCAGGGTTAAAACCACACCCATTAACTGCTTTGCTGGAGATGAGAAAACACAGGAGACCAAAGCACTTCATTCACCAATAGAATTCACTGCTTTCCAGTCCATCAGCTACACACACAAGTCAATCACTTCAAGAATCACTGCAAAGCTTTAGGGTGCCAGCCCCTGGCTCTGTGAAGTCACCAAGCTAGAATGACCTGGCCCAGCTGTTCTGTGTGCAGCACAGCATTGCAGTGTGTGCCCAGCACAGCATGGATGCTGCATGGATATCCCATGGCTCTGGGGCTGCTTGGTGCCAGCTGACTTCCTACACCACCCCCAAACTTTAATTTTGCACTGCTAATACATTTCACCTACCCAGCCACAGGCCACTGGCTGCCTCCAACAGGCCCAAGCCCCTCTTGCAGCAGTGGCAGCTCACGAAGGGAGCTCATCTGCACTGCCAGAGACCCCTTTGAAAGTGTTGGTAAGGGTGCAGGGAGGACAAGCAGCTTTCTGACCCACTACTTGCACAATTCACAGCTCTCTGTGTGCTTACTCCACAGGAAAGGCAGTCCCACTCTGACCTCTCTGTCATGGACCGTGAAAATTAGCTTCACACAGGCAGATGAGGGGACACCAGCAGTCTCCAGGGTCCCCTTTACCAGACAACTACTATGTGGATTGGTTTACACTCCCATTTCAAAGCCAGGTGCTTTGTGACTGCAGAAATACCTGATCTAGGCTGAGCCTAAGAAAAGAAAAAAAAAAATCTATCGACATGCTATTGCTTCTGGTAGGCCTGAGGCAAACTCTAGCAACTCTCTGAGGAAGAAGGAACAAAACAAACACTTCAGAGTCCACTATAGTCACTGGAGACATAAAGCAGCTCCATAAACTCCATTAAATTCTGCTGGAGGGAAAGAGAAATCTGGAAGAGAAAGAGAGGGAGCTCTTCACTCCCCCAGACTAAGAAGAGGGGAGTGGTAGTGCAAGCATCCTGATAATCTCCAAAATCTCAAAAGCTGCTAAATCGCTGAAAAGCAAGGCAGGGTGGGGGGTTGCATCTCGGCACCAGTGCTCCTAGGAAATCACTGATCACAGAAAGAATTAAAACGTGTTTAAGAAGTAATAGCAAAATGAACTAAACAAGTGTCAGGAAAATAAACACATTATTGATCCAATGTAAGTCACAGATAGAACCTGTGGCCAGCAGGTCCTAAAAATTAACAAGCAATCTGGACATTATGAAAGTTCCTACATTTCAGCTCCTCAGATGGAAGAATCTTTACACAGTGGACCAAAGTCTGCCTCAGCTGTTCAAAGGGAAATTGTGCTTCTGAACAACAGCAACAGGACTGGCATGCTGCCTCAGGAGTCTGCAAAACCCCACAAAGAGCTTTCCAAACTATATCTCAAAACTAAAATTCACAAAATACAATTCTGGGTGGAAGAAGTGCAGAGTTAAGAAACTTGTCTAAGATCTCAGAAGATGCAGATAACTCAAACACTTGCAGAAACTGGTACAGAACAAGGTCCTTCCATGAGGATACACTACATGCTTTCTTGGGGTTCTACAAATAAGTACTAAAATGAGTAGTGTCAAGCTTGCCTTAAAAGCAGGAGATTCAGATACTTGCCTATGTGGTCAGGCATTTAAGGAATACAAAAACTGAAGAACCCACAGCTCAAGGTAAGCAGGAGTTTTTAAATGGCCTTCTACTGCCATAATAGGAATTGTGAGGCTTGCAGTTCACATGCATAAATTCCACTGCTCTTTTCCCTCTCTACATTAAACTCACTAACACAGAGAACGTTCCATGCTCTCCAGAAAGAGACATTCAGAAGTCCCACATTTAGTAGAGGCTAAAATAAGTAAAACTTCCCTCCAATGGAATTAAATGACACATATACCCAAACTGACCTCACATTGAGCACTGTGGTGCTTGGTGGCTGTCTAGAGAAAGAGCCTGGCACGACTCTCAGCACCACCAAGTCTTCTCACATGAACAGAAGCTGCTCCTGGGGCACCCTGGGGGAAGCAGCTGTGCAGGTAAATATTCTTTATCTGGACTCCAGATAGTTTCCATGTTATTATGCAGACAGATAAAACCATTTCACAGAGAGTGAGAACATTGATTTTATGCAGCAAGCTCCAAAGCCAAGCAACAGCTCCAGTGTGCTCCTCATTAACAAACTGCTCCTAGTCAAAAACTGTCCCAGCTGAGGCCACTGCAAGATCTCATCATTCCACAACAGTGCTGTGCAACTTTCCCCTTGACCGTAAGCAGAAATGCACAATGAGTGGCTTTTCTCATGTCTATTTCTGCATTTAATGTTTAACACAAGGCAGAATGTTAAAAATCTCGTTCTTTCTTCACAATCATAGCAAAGATATTGAAGCTTAATGCAAAGATAAGATGTGAAATTTTTTTCTATTCCCACTACAGGAAATTAGTGATACATAATTAATCCTAATATCAATATCTTTGCCCAGGCTCCATTAAGTACATTCAATAGAAAGTACAGCTATTACCAAATCTCAACCCTGAAGCGCTCATGCTGCTCCTTGGAAAAAACTGAAAGCAGACCAAGGTGTGGTAGGCTTTAAGGTTTTTGATAATCCACCTCCAAAAACCCAGATTAAAATTTTGGCTCAAACCCCATCCACTTGAGAGTTACATCCTTTTTTTGTAATACAAAATCAGGAAAACATCACTTAACTGTGAACTCATGAAATGATTTGGACAGAACAGCACGTGTCTGCTGGCCAAGCTCAAGGTGCACTGGGCCAGATCCAGATGGAAATTTCACATTGCACCTGTCCACAGCACACTCAGCACTGCTATGGGAAAAGTGATCAAAGGCAAAGCCAGAAAACACACAACAATCTGAATACACAGGGAAGTCAAGTACTGTTGAATAAACCCCACTTGATGCTAATTAACATTAAGGCTGGCCAGAACCAACTGTGATTCAAACTTGCATTCTGTTCAAGAAAAACTTTAGAGAAGCCTGGCAAAACCAGTGACTGAACCACAGGTGCTGGAAAATCTGTCTGGCTTTGGTATCACATGGTCATGGAGAACAGCCCATATCAGAGCAGGGTAGCTGGGAATGGGAGCCAGCCAGATAATCACACAGTGGTCTCTCAGGCCTTTTGTTTGTTTTATGAAAAGGAGGTTCTGCCAACTGGTTTCAGATCAAAATTGATCCCAATCGGGAAGGAAAGAAAATTCCTATTAAATGATGCTCAGTAGGAATTCAGCAAACACAGTCCTCCTGAAGGAATAAGCCTTTTTGGTTAAGTAAAAAGTTGCCACCAGCTAATGTGCAAGACAGTACTGATTGGCCATCTGGTGAAAGTTCCTGCTAAGCTTGCCATGTCACCCCCTGAGCTGAGGAAAGCAGAAGGTGGATCAGTTACATTCTGTCCTTGCCTGCAATGTGTGGTCATCCTTAGGAACATGACACAAAGCTTTCCAGCACATCGAGGAAGTGTTAAGTGTTCTGACTTTGCAGCTGGTTTTCTTTAATCACTGCATCCCAGCTAGATTATTTAAAATAAAAATTATCTATTGCCTTTTTGAAAGCTGAATTTATCCTCAAGCTTTATCAATCTTTGTTATTTTTACCCCTTTGTTTCCTTCTGCAAAAACTGAAATTGCCAGGAGGCTTCCCAGTCATCTAGAGAGCATCAGTAAACAAGAGTAGAGACAGATGGCTGAGCTCAGTTCAAACGAGCACAAAACTCAGCCTCTCCCCTAAAACCCAGGAAGAATGCAGCAGTCCCAGAGAGAAAACAGGGATGTACATCCAATCTGATAAGGGAGAAGTCACTGTGAGGAGGTGCAGAGCTTCCATGTACACTGAACACCCACTACCACTGTCCAACTTTCCAATAATACAATGGGGAAGGGGATGGCACCAGGGCACAGAAGAGCTCTCCCTCCATTGCTGGTCCCAAAAGTATTGCTGACAAAAATAATCAGCAGGGAAAGCAAAGCCAGGCATCTCCTTCGAGCAAAATTACTCTTCTGAGAATAGAGCAAACTCTAACAACCTGAGAAAGTGACATGTCTGACAGGCCTCTGAATTCACCCACTACTACAGGAATTTGGTCCCATTGACAAATAACACATTAATCCGTTATTAAAATGAGAGATTGAAAGAGACAAAGAAAACCTGCGAGTGAACTCACAGATTTGTAATTTAAGAAATCGTTCAAAACAAACATTCCTATTTTCTTCATTCCTGGATTTGATTTTCATTTATTGCATAGGAGACTACTGCTGCTAGCACAAGATACTATTTACATTATATGCCTTGCCAAATAGGTTCAGACATTCATATACATTGAAAAAACTCATCTGAATTAATATAATTCCTCATATGCCTCTTCCACCTATAAACTCACTGTGATTCCAGACACACCTGTGTGCCTGAATGACTTACATAAGAACGGATTCAAACATTGCCCATTCTTCCCCAAATGAAAAGTTTTTTTCTGCTGAAATTTAGTTAACATTTTTCCCTCAGGGCTTCCTGATATTCCAAGTTCTTCCTTCACTCAGCGATAGTAGAAAGCTCCAAGAACTGAGCTGCATAATCATCACTTCCAATCAGCTCTAATTGAAGGCTGACACGAGACAGAACGAGAAACTAGCACTGTAATTAATACAGACAGGAAAAAACAAGACTGTGGGAGCAGCATCATTATCGGTAAAGCTCTGGCAAAACCCTCAGGTTGTGGCTTGTTGGCACACTACCACCTCTGAGGTAGAGTTTGACTACTCCATAGTGCACAAATGTGAGAGAGGAAATAAACTGGTGGTGAATTCACCACAGATGGTGAATACCTGGTGAAGTTCCGGCCCCTTTTAACCTCAGTGTTCAGACTGAAACTTTAAGAAATTATTAACATGGGACTCCATTGATCCTCTCAAGAGAAGCCTGAATCAACCCTTCTGGGAATCCAGATTGAATTCTTAAAATGCAGTCTGACATATACTTCTGTAGGATCTTCCTAAAACAGTAAAACTACAAATTAAACGCAGAATTCTCACATGAAAGAGTTGCCCCCTCACACTGATTCACACCCAGGGTCTCCAATTCATTTCCATGATGCCATTCCCTGCTCCATACATTCAGAAGACGAAACAAAAAGCTGGTACACACCTGTATCCCCGTGGAAAATGCTGTCCTGGTGACACCTCCCAGAGGGCAAATCTCCATCACTTGGCCAGATCTGTCCTGTTTTTCGTACACCCACAATAGTGGCCTCAGACACGATGACCTGCTGCTGCCGGTGCCGTTTTTGGGACTGGGGGGTTGGCGGGCTGCTGCTGTCAAAGGACTGCTGAGAGTTCTGGGAGGGGGAACGGCTCTTATCCCGATACATGCGGTAAGTGGTGGGGCTGGGGGAGACATGGCTGGACTGGCCTGAGGAGAAGTCTTCCTCGCTGGAGGTGAGGTTCTCATTAGAGCTACAATCGGGAGTATATCCTCCTCCGATATCTTCAAAACTCCTGGGGGAATAAGATCTCCTGGGCCACGTGAGATGTTTTTCCTGGTCAGGTGGACCCTGATTTCGCAGAATGGATCCTTTTCCTTCTTCCCCCATCATCCCACCGACGTAGATACTCTGATACGGCTGAAAGTCCATGGGCTGCCAAGGTGAGCGGTTGCTGCCATTGGCATTAATCAGGTTATCTTTAAGAAACTTGGGGTTCAGTTCAGCATCCTCATATTCCCCATCATAGCCAAAGCTGCTCTCTGAGGACCTCCCCCTGTATGCAGGCCTCTGGAACTCGCTGAAGCTGGGTACCATGTTAGAAGGGAGTGAGTGCAAAGACTTTTTGCGTTCCATTTGCATGGCTTGGCTACCAAGGGAGCTTATTTTATCAGAAACATCTTTATCGTTGACCTTTACTAGACCCTTCTCATGATGATACTCCATGTTCACGTAAAAGGGCTTTTCAACAACATCCTTATTATCTCCAGAAGAATGCGAATTAACCTTTTTCATTCTCTCAAAATTGGACCTTAAAGCTGCCACACTGGTGCTGTTCCCTCTCTCCTTAGGTTCATATGATCCCTCCTTCTCAGCAGATCCCACCAGCCTGCGAGTGGAAGCCGATCTGTGTTTTGAAGGAGAGCCATCTGTATCACAGCGATTCTCCATGTCTTCTACAACTCTCTTCAGTTTCTCTTCACCATAGTACTTACACCTGTCCTGCTCTCCTTCTCCATGGTGGGGGCTGTCCAAAGGTGACAGGTCGGACCCATCGCTCTGGGTAGACAGCTTGCGCATAGAGGGGATCCTGGGTTTGAACTTTTCCTCCCCATGATGTGACTTGCTTTTTTCATATTCGTCTTGGTCAGCAGACTGGTGATGATGTAGGTCCTGGATCTGCTGCTCTGCACCCCCTTCAGGCAACTGAGAAACACGTTTAAAACCCCATCTCTGTCTATCGTAGCTTTTTTTCTCCTTTGCCAGAAGAGTCTGCAGGTAAATCATGCGGAACCTTTCCTTGTTAACCTCCATCTCCAGTCTCCGGATAGACGCTTTGCACATCTCCAGTTCCTGTTCAATGTCTCCCACAGATTTCAGCTCCATTTTAGGAGGCTCAGAGTCTGCAAATTGTGCTTTCCAAGCCTCTACAAACCCCACAGGGTCCACCATTTTGCATACGGGAGTAAGTGGAGAATACAAGAAGGAGGCTGGAGAGAAAGAGGTGGAAAGAAAAAACCAACCGGATCTCACATGTAGAAGCAGAAACAGCTCGGGCAGGGTCAACTCAGCGCGTCTCTTTCGCGGTCCATGCAGGGCACTGGGAGGCAGGCAGCAATCCTCTCTCCTCCCCGTCTCCTTCTGCTCCTGCCGGCCCCAGCCCCGCGTACGCCCGCTACTCTCTCCCCGGCATGACGGATCGTTCGCTTGCGAACAACAATGCTCCCACCCCGGCGATCCCCCGGCACTTCAAAGCTCGTGGACAAAGGAGCGGGCTCGGGGCGGGGGAGGGAAGGTAAATATCGCCCCCCACCCACCTCCTGTCGCCGCCGTCCTGGGCACGGTCCTCAGCGCGGCCACGCTCCGGAGCCCTCCGCTCCGCGCTCCCTCGCCGGCCCCCGTGTTGTGCTTTCTCTTTCTCTCTCCTCCTCTCCCCCTGCCCCTTTCCCTGTCTCCTCCTCCCGGCTATTGTGCTGCGCTCGGGGCGCACACGGTCCCCGCGCGGGGCGGCGATGCGGCGGCGCGTCCCGGCCGAGCTCCGCCGCTACCCGGCGGTGCCCGAGCGCGGCGCGGCCCCGCCGGAGCCCCCCCGGCGGCGCGGCCCCCGCTGCCCGCCGCGGCCCATCGCCGCCCGGCTCCGGCGGCGCTGCGGAAGGGGAGGGGAGGGAAGGACCCGGCGCAGGCACTGACACGGCGCTGGGGCCTCTTAAAGGGGCAGCCGGGCCGGGGGACCCGCGGGGGTTGGGGGGGGCCCAGCGCCTTCCTCTCGGCTGCCTGGGAGACAAAGGCAAAGTCGGGAGCGGTCCCGCCCGCTCGCCCTTGCAGCCACAGGCCTGGGCATCATCACACCGTGCGGACATGAGCAGAGCTAAGCCGGGCTAAGAGCGTGCCATGCACACAGCCCTGTGTGCATAGGGAGGTATCCCTTGCCGTCCATACAGCCATGCCCTCATATATTATGTATAAACCAGCACGTCTCCCTGCTCTCTCTTGTGTTCACAGCAAGGCTCTCCCCCCAGGCACTGATGCAGCTCACCTTCAAAGGTCACGTTTTCCCCCACTCATCTAAGTGCTGGTTAGTAGCAGGCTTGTCATTCCCTCAATCCTACCTTCCTTGCCAATAAATGACAGGCTGGATTTCTGAGATGGGCAACTGGTACTCCAAAATAACTGATACTGACAATAAAGGCTGCTTTATTTGAGCGTTAGTCTCACTTTTGTCCTGTATATTATTTAGCCCCAGTAACTCAGTCCCACACTTCACCTCTGGGTGAAGGCTGGCAAATGATTGAAACAGAATTCTGGCTGCTGGGTATTGTTTTCCTTCTAAAATCACACCATCACACTTCCTTCTTAACCTTGCTCAAGGCATGTATCCTTGTCATGTATTAATTTAATCTCTGAAAAAAGCGTAAAAACTACAAGAAGTCCCATCTTGCCTGTTTGGAGGACAGGAAAAAGTGATATGTACCCCTCATATCCCTCATAAAACTGCTCCTTTCATGTTTGTGCTGAAGCATATATTTTCTGGTACATTTTCTAGAAAAGAGAGTGGGATATAACCCTGATAAGAACTAATAAAACCCCATAGGAATGAAAAGCACAACTCCACAGGAGTAGCTTTCTTACCTTTGAGTTATGTACTGTTTCAAAACCCATTAAACAGCTTTCCTCTCCATGCTTTTTTAGATGCTAATCAAAATATTCTGTGGTATTTTCAGCTATATCATAAATGGCTTGCATGTATTCACTTTTGCATAGTTCATCCCTCTTCGTTTTCGTTTCCTGGCTTTAAATGATTTTCCCTGCACTTGTTTCCTCAGCTTTTAACACATAACAGGCATTGGCTGACCTACATGGAAAACAGATTATAACCTAAATCATAATAAAATCGATATGTTTAATAAATAACTCTATAAATCTCAAGATGTCCCAGTCTGTCACAAAAATTTTTAAAATTGCCTTTTCTCCATTTACTATTTGTTTGCTTAGTGACAGTTTGACCAACAAAATTCTAACATGCAATGTGTTTCTAGGAATAATAAAATTGTACTGGCATGGTTATAAACAATGGCAGATATTTGAGATCACTGGGATATGTTCTGAATTCACACAGAACTTTCACTGAAGGCTCACCATTTTTATTTATTTCTAGAGAGGTTTCTATTTGAGTCCCCTTTTCTGTGTCCTTTCTGGAGGCAGTAAGAATTGGATGAGTCACATGAGGGATTTCTTTGTGCACACTTACCTTTTAGTAAATAACATTGTTAAACAACTACACCCTCTTTATCTACTGAGGTAGCACAACTCCAGAAATTCCACTGGGAATTGAAGCGTTCTCTGAATTTTTGCTGTTACCTTATGCATTGAACAGAGCAGTGTTTTAATTAGATACAAAATTTCTTTAAGACTACGGTTGCAGACACATACCTGTGATTTGAGACTGAGAATCCTGCGCTGGGGGTTAAACCCGGGCCGGCACATCCCCTCTGCTGGCCGGCCACAGATGGCAAAGCGCTTCCGAGCGGCACGGCTCCGATCCTGCAGTGACCGCCGGGCTCCCTCTTGTGGGAGCAGGAGCCGCTCGGCTCTGGGTAAAGCTCTCGAGAAATGGTCTTCAGCATCATCCCACGCGGAAAAACTGCGGCTTTTCTGAGGACAAAACAAAACAAAAACACCCAAACAAACAAAAAAACCCACAAAAAAACTAAACCAAAAAGAAAAAGCCAACAAAAAAAACCCGTAGGACATAAGCTGAGCTTTTAAACTAAGAAATAAAACATGGTTTCTGATTAATATGTGGCTAAAACTAAAAAAATCGTATTTTTCTTAACACAAAGCAGCACTCTTGGTAGAGTTTGACAAAGCTGGTAGGTCTTGGGAGGTCCCATCCAGGCTAAATCATTCCATGAACCCAGAGGAAAAAATTCAGACGATGGCAATTTCGCACTGAGAGAACAACTTCCAGGACAAAAATACAGGAAAGTGATCAACCCTCTCCACCACCAAATACAGATTCTCCTACAACTTGCCAAACATTTCATTTTCATTAGCATGTTCAGAGATGTGATACAGAGTGTTCAGAGCATTCACTCACCAGTGGGTTATATTAAAACCTCTAACTATTGATGGGATGCTGAAAACACACAGAGGGGGACAGATTTATTCATGAAGAAACGACTCAAGTTCCACCACAATGTAAACCTGAGCTGGGAACCAACAGGATTCAGAAAGTTCTGAATCCCATGACCTATGTAAATTTAAACAATCATACCTTAATGTCAAATAACTGAAAAGGTGAAATAACACTGTTAAAAATTAAAAGAACAGGCTTTTATAGTAAGAAATTAACTTTGTCAGGTGTTTCTTAAACAGTTTTTCATCCTTTACCAGTGGGTTTGCTCAGCACAGATGCATCCACAATCCATGAACACGTCAGCTTTTACTTAAAGACAAGAAACAGCACAGCTTTAATACTTCTTTTGGGAACTGGATTGTTACAAAAAACCCTTTGCTTCAGACTGACACCAAAGTTTTCTTCAATTTCTCACCTGCAAATTCCACAAGGAAGCTGAAACTACGACTTGACTGCTGCCATGATCACTGGGGGTGGTTTCAACTGGTACAGAATTTGGGGTTTAGCCTGCCTATAGTTGGAGTTGATAAAGTTTTTTCAACACTTTTCCAAAATAATAAGGCTCCTTCAAAGTCAATTAAGTTGCTGTTAGAATGGATTTACAGAGATAAAACATTGGCCAGGTAGAACTTACAGATTTGTATTTATTTTCTATAGTTTCCTTTGTGCTTTCCTAAGCAACTCATCATTTGCAACATGATCCAAGACTCATTTTAGATGATAAATTATTAATATGTAGTTCTTTGCAGGGGAGGTTTCAGTGGTACTAAAAACACCCTTAAAATCAACCAAGCAAGCAAAAAACTAAAACATAAACACACAAACAAAAAATTACAACAAAAATCGCAACAAACCACCAACCAAAAAACACCCAGTCTCAAAGCATCCATCATTTAATAATCATACTCAGGCTATTGTCCCATGATAGCTGATAACTGACACAGTATTACATTTGTATGTGAAATTTTGGGAGCTCCAGATGATATAAAACAGCAATGACATCATGCAATGTGCTGAATCCCTAGGGAAAAACTGTCCCAGTTGATTTTCCAGGCAATGTGATCGTGTTGTTGAAGAGATTGCATCTCTGACTTTGCACAATAATTGAGCTCAGCAACAGAAGAAACCTTTAGGAGGTGTATTTCTTGGTGGGAAAAAAAAAAACAGAAAGGGATCTTTTCTTTTATTTGTTCCTGAGTCATTTTGCAGTGTAAGTACTGTCTCTCATGGCAGCACTGAAGCCCAGCTAACCTGATTTGCTGCAGCAGAGTGAATCATCTCCACTCTCACTCAGGAAACACAAGGGCCATGGCCAAGCTGCCCACCCAGCACAGCACGTGCTACAAGCCCAGAGTAAATTCACCTCCCTTGTGAAACAGACTCTGGAACTGAACAAGTCACAGAACATCACAAGGTGGAAATAGTACACGTTTGGATAAAGAGCTCCTTTCGTACCCTCACAGATTCATTTTTTTCTACCAAATGCTACATTTGTGTCCTTGCCAACAGGCAGGACAATTGCCAAAGTCAAGAGTTTCTCATAAAAAAAGACACAGAGTTCCTAGATCTCTATTCATCATATTCTAGGAAGCTGCTCTAACTTACGTCAAAAGTAATAAAAAGCATGTTCAAGCTCTTTTCTCCACTTTTTCCCATTTCTTGTCAAAGTGGGAAAAATGGCAGAGAATTCAGAATATTTTCAGATTCATGCATTTATCAACAAATGTCTTGATTTTTTAGCACTTGAGATCTGAGTCCTGTTATAATTATTTTTAAAGACACTGTTGTTTCTGCAAAGATTGAATAAATATCTCAAGAAATTGTACCTTGCAACTGTTCATAGGTTTTCTTCTCTCCATTTAAAATAAGTATGAAATTTAGAGCATTATATATATATACTATTTTTATGCCAGCAAGCCTCATATTCTGGATATGAATCCTAGAAGCATGGAATTCTAAGCTAGATACAGAATATTAGAGTTCAGAGACTTATTGGAAAAATCAAGGGAAATACTATGTTTTCCATATTATGCACCTGTGTCTTTCTTATTTAAGAGAATGGAAAAGAATAGCATTCTTATCTGGCAACATTTTCAAAATATTAGACTGCTGTTTTAAAACAACCAAGTTCCTACCTGGACTTCTTTTAGGTTTGGAAATATTGAATACTGGGCTCTGATTCTCAAGTGGAAAATGAAAAGTAATACACATTTTCCCTGGATGGAGAAACCACAGTGGAAACTATGCAGTTTGCATTTGTGTACTTCCAGTCCTGATACTTTAAAAGATTTATTTTCAAGTAGTTTTAAAATACTTGTAATGCATAAAAGCAAATCAGAGTTATTTTACATTATGATTTTAAAAGCAAAACCATATTGATAGCACCCTTCATTCTGAACTGCTACTTGTTTCCTGCTCCCACAAGAATGCCACTTCACTAGCTAAGATTTCTAAAGAACTATCAAAAAACGAAATTACTAAAATGACATCATTTTTGACACCAAGCCCTTCTGGCTGACAGGTGAGGCCATGGCACTGGCAATGTCTTCTTGCATTAAGACAAGGATGCAATGTTTCAACTACACAGAGGAAGGGTTACATAACAACTGTAGCACCCTGCTCGGGGAGCCTGCAGCAGCAAGGGAACTCTCAGCAAGAAAGTTTGGGTAAGTTTTTCCTCCCTCATTTCTAAAATTAAAGCTCTCCATTTCTGGTTTGAGAGCATTGTTGCAGAGAAGTGTGGTACTTCTCACAGTGTGACAGTTAGCAGCAACTCAGGCTGACTTGAGCGTTGTCTTCTGGAACTTCCATAATGTTCTTCTCTAGTTCTGTGGAAACAAAAAAGTTATAAAATCAACTTAAAAGAAATTATACCATCTGATATTAAGGGTAACTAAAGCTGGATGCAGGCCCAGTCATTCTTTCAGGCTAAAACCTGGGCAGACAATGATATAAATATGCTTGCAGGTGTTTGAAACCGGCTCTAATGCTTGAAAAATCTCCCCAGTCCTTCAGACTGTAAACAAGGAAAAAGCACACAAAAAACAGAACTCCACATACTGATGAGATTTCCTGCCCCAATTTGGGCCCTCTGCCTAGGAGGGTTCTCCAGCTCCTTTATCATGGACTGTTCAAAGGCCAAGGCAGCAACTCGGGAAAAAAATTCTTTGACATTTTCTCCTAGGAAACAAGAGAGAAATGACGTGGTTTTATAAAGGCACATCAACACATGACCATAAGTATAACAAGCACATCTGTGAACAGCTGACTGCTCAATACTGGGACAGAACAGGCCTCTCCAACAATCTGTCTCCCATTCTGATCACTGCAGAAAGAATTTCGAATTTTCTTACTCTAGAATACTGTACCTGTTTTAGTATACAGTTAGCTATAGAACTGCAGTAATAAAACACAGCAACATGGTCCTCTCTCAAGATAGGAAAGGGACACTTCATTGTAACACTACTTTCCTTATGTACACTCGAATGCTGAGAACAGAGCACAGCTCATTGGTCAGAGCAAGCAACACCTCTAGCAAGATGTTCTTCCTGTAAACAATACAGTTTCTGACGGTACACATTCTGTAAACAATAGCAGGTGCATCTTTGTTTGAAATTCTTTCCTTTCTGTTTTTCTATGAGAAAGCTTGTATTTCTCAGGTAGTCCATGGGAAAGCTTTCCTGTTTTCACACTTTCCCAGGCTTTGCATCCCCATGTACCCTGTTCTGCACCTTTATTTTTAGCCAGCAACAGAGAGAATTCATTTTATGGTGTAATCTTTTTCCATTGCAAACGTTGAGTAGTAGTGCACATGTGTATTTATATAACTATCCATGAATTAAACATGCTCAGATACTGCAAAGCAGCTCGATTACTTCTGCAAACACGACAGTGAAAGCACACATACAAATGCTCAAATAAAACCAGCCATTAATAAGCCAGAAGTTTCGAATAGCAAAATGTAACAACAAAAAACCTGGCAATGGGGAGATAAGAAATTCCTCCCACTCCAACATCAGCCCTCGTGGTTATGCTATTTTTACATCCTTTGCAGTAATTTACCTGTTTTGGCTGAGACTGACCAGTATTCTGCCTTCATCTCCTTGGCAAAACGGATGGCATCCAGCTCTGTCCTTTCACACACAGCATCTGACTGGGCAAACAATGTGGGATAACTTGAGCAGAAGTGTCTGGGCTGGTAACAGCACAGAGGCACTGCCATAGCACCTACACTCTGATGCTTCCAGTTTTCTCAGTGGCCTTTCTGACCTTGCCTAGACTTGGGCAATCAGACATGACTGCAAGAACGTTCAAGTATTTAATATTGGTTTTAATGGAAGTCTCCACTCAGATCCCGCAGCACTGAAACAAAACAAGAGTTAACAAGTGACTCTTGTATTTAACACATTCCCTGGTAAAGGGCTATCAAGCCAGCAGCTCAGTTAATGGTCTCTAAATCCTTGTCACCTCATCATTCTCAGAGAAGAGTTGTGGGACCAACTAGTAACAGAAGAAACAAGTTTGTTTTCAAAGCTTTAGAATTTTTTTTCTACAGAAAGACAAACACAGGACTGAGAATTGTACAGAGAGACTGTATTCACCCTGTTCTTTTGAAAAATTTGTGATATTTAATTAAGTAAGAAACTTTCCCTGTTCCTGAATAATGAACACACTATCCCTTAAAAACCAATTTCCCTCTAATTTTTCCAATAGCTCTCTGAACTCTAATACACAGTTGTGAGTATCTAGCTTAGAATTCCATATTTCTAGGATCCATATCCAGCATGTCAGGCTTGCTGGCATAATAAATAAAAATATAATGCTCTAAATTTCATACTTATTTTAAATGAAGATAAAGAAGAAAACCTATGAACAGTTACAGAACAACAACAAAACCTTCAAGATCACTATGTATGTGTATACATGCTTGAAAAATGTCAGGCAAGAAATATTTCACTAACTATTCATTTTTTTAGAAAGCCTCTTCTTAAATGGGTTTCAAGTGTGCTGTTCAATTTACCTTTTAAGTTTTTTCTAAAGGTCTTTATCTCAATGACATTGTGCACAACTTGCAAGGGAAATCACTTGAAGAACTAGGAAAAATCTGATTTCCTTATCTGCACTCAATTTACTCACCACCAAATCTTTTTTTGTTCCAACCAGAAAGATGAAGCTGGAATCTGGCTCATTCTCCCTCAATGCATCCTCTAGCCACTGTCTGAAATACAAAAAAGAAATGACAGAACCAGTCAGAGGGAACAAGCAGTACAGGAGAAGATGATAGATAATACAGTCACAAGAAAAGTGAGTGGAAGAACTTATATGAGAGTATCCAAGGGCTTTTTTTCTAGCCAGAGGGAGCACTAGCTATTCCAACTCCTTTGAATATATCTCCCACTAAGGAAAAATCATACCCATGGCAGGGTACAAATTCAACAATCATTTTAGCACCTAGAGAGGATATTTCTCAGTGTAAGGGAGAAGGCAAAGTTTGGTGCAAGATAAGGAATAAGAAAGCAAGAAGCAACTGAAAAGGTATGAACCACATAGCAGGTTAGATACAAATGGGAATAAAGAGTGAAATAATCTGTTCAGCATTATAAAACAGCTGCCTATGAAGGCTGTATGATTCTTGTCTCACAGGCTTTTATATTCTTGTTACTCTGGCAATCAAGTTTCTCTTGAGTCATCCAACACAAGTCAAGGAGGGAAGGGAGTGTGTGTCTGTGTGGGAAATCAGGTTCACAGGCTTCAATTACTTTCAGCCAAGCAGAGACACTAATATATATATTATTTTACAAAGTCCTATGTAAATGAGCTAAGCACCATAGTACACATTCAAATAAGGCAGAGTGCAGGTTGTAAGGAGTCTGTAGCTGCATCACAGTCACAACAGCACGTTAGAAATACATATGCTCTGAGCTGTGACAGCAGTGTGGATCATAGCTCTGAAGGGCTTTGCAGCCTGCACTAAAAGCAGAACGAGTTTACTCATAACAATTAGTGTGCTGTGGTAACCAAATCATTACAAGCATCTGAACCAGTAAGTTTAGCTGTATCTACACACACTTGGAGTTTTTAATTTTCTCTCTTATTTTTGACAGCCTGTCTCCCATCAGAACCACAGAAACTAGAGAAAGAAAATGTTGGGATAACAGTGCACCTAAAAAATGAAAGGCTCATGAGACATTATGCATGAGATGCATCTAATCAATTTTATCATTTACATTAGATTCCAGCCTGTTATTCTATTTACAGCAAATAAAGTAAAAAAAAAAAAAAAAAAAAAAAAAAGATGCTTTTGGGGTACACTTCATCTCTTCTTGCACATCTAGCTTTGGAAGGACTAAGCCTTTACTCCAGTGCCTCTCTCTCTGCACTGACTTTAAAGGAAGTCAAGTGTAAGCAGTTCAAATTTATGCCCTGCATTTTCTCCAGAAAAATCCCTCCCTAAGTAATCCAAACTAGTGACTGTCATTTTTAATTTCTTGGCTCAATAGAAAATATACTCATGATCCAGCAAGTTCTTAACACCTACATATGGAAGGCAATTAAACCTGCTGTAAAAACCTTTAAAAGATAAGCCAAAACACAGAAACTTACTTGGTATGATCCAAAGTTTGGATATCAGCCAGATCAAACACAGTTATTATAACTGCAATAAAAGACAAGAATTATAAAAAAGGTAATTAAATTAGAAAGTGTATCAGAAGTCTCTCCAACCCATCTTGTTAGACAGAGAGAATGTTTATGTATAAGGTTTTAAGAACAGATTTAACACATAGCAGATGGAAGATTATCCATTTGCTCATTCCTTTTCTTTTTCTAGCACCCAATAAGACCTAAGTCCTTAGTCTTCAACATCATATCTGTAGCCTGCAGTCTACAGTGCTATCAACCCTTTCATTGTGGGACCACTAATTACCACAGGATTGTCTCTTACCAAAGGGAAAGCCAGAAATATCCACATCCAACTCCAGCATTAATCTCACCCAACCTCAAATTCTTTTCCCCCTAGTCACAAGTGCCACTTTCTATCACTGCATCATCAGAACACACAGAGCCTGCAGATGTGACAACACATCAAGTCATGAACGTCTTCATCCCTTCTGCCCTGCAAGAATGGACAGTCCATTCCAGCACACTGTGTCTATAGGTACCTTCCCAAGGAGCATCTATGGATATACACTGCTGTACAAAATACAACCTCCTGACAAAAGCAGGACCAAATTAATATCGTTCTCACCCTCTGCTCCTCGGTAGTAAGCAGATGCAATGCACTTGAACTTCTCCTGACCCGCTGTGTCCCATCTGTGCAACGGGGGAAAAAAGAAATTTCAGGTTAATGAAAGCCAGGGTAAGCTGAGTAAACATGTTAATGAAGCAGCAGACTGGTACAAGGCAGAGAAGAATGTGATACCAGAGAAGTGTCACCATCTGGAACATGTTACTCATTAACTACTGATAGAAATACAGTAAAGCTCTATTAGTCAATGAAGACATGTGAACACCATTTTTACCTTTTCATAAAAAATACTAGTAATTTTGGAGACAATTCAAATATTTGTATTCTGTATGGTAATATCCTTTCCTTAGGATATTTTTTTCTTTCACCTCTGCAACTTGCATGTATTTCTAGGGCAATCTAGTTTTGTAAATTTTCTCTGCTAATGCTAGCTAAGTCATGTATTAACTCATGTCAGAATCTTGCAACTGCTAGATAAGATATCTGTCCCTACAAATTAGAGACCTGCAGCTCAGTCTACCAGGTACTAATGACACCATTAAATAAAATCAAGAATGTCCTTCTAATTAATGAACACGATATGCAATGCCTTCAGCTACTGCCAGCACTGCAGAGGTTTGGGTTTTGTTATAGCCTTGCACTGCCAGTCACAGATACTTTCAAATATATCTTGCATGGAAATCTCTCAGCAAGAGGGGGCACTAGTGCTTATCATATGGAAATGTTCTACCCAGCTTCTGAAGACTTTGCAGATAATACAACCTGACCTTATTGCTTCAGTTTGCAAAGCGCTGATGCATTAGTCTAGATTTTTAGAGGGACTCAAGTTCCAAAAGGATAGCACCTGGCAGAACTTCCCAAACTCAATTGCAGTGAAATCGGTAGGAAATGGATTTTTAAGTATTTTTCAATAAATACCACAAGCCATCTATTCACATCAGTGATCTCACTAGAAAAAAAGTGTTCCGGAGTAAAAAGGTTTTTAAGATTCATGCACTAAAATACCTCTGCAAAGCACCTTATTTCTGTTTTAGGTCACACTACAGATGATTCCATAAAGCCCTCTCCTGAACAATGTTGCTGGCCACCAGAAACACAAAGGGACACCACAGACCCAAGGCAGGTGGAAGAAGGGCAGGACTCCCACTAGTCTGAGAAACAAAGTTTAAAATCAAAGCTATTAGGTTCACCTTCTAATAAAACCACTCCAGCCTATGATTTAGGGATAATTAATTAGTTGCTAATTAAGAGATGTTGAAGTCACTGGACACCTTAGCATTAATTTCAATGACTGCAGGAATAAAACCCCCAGTAAAGCTAAGTTCAGTGCTCATTGTGCCTACTAAACTCAAATCACAAACTGGGGTTACATTAGCACTGGACAAAGCTGTGGCAAAAGCTTCCACTTCTCCTTTATGAACATTGAGTAAAAAAGACAGAAATCCACTGAAGTAGTGCAAGACATCCAGATGAATTTTCATTGACAAGCTTGTAATATTTTTCAGAGATGAGAAATCCAAGAGTAAAATTTCTACTAAAACTGCAAATCCAGAGACAGAATCTTTTCTTCAGATCACATTATTCTTTGTGCAATTGCATTAATTTTTTAAAATCTTTATTCCACTACAGCCTGCAGCAACTGAAGCTCTGCTGAGACTGTACTCTATGCAATGCTTAACCATGCTCTTTCAACTCACATCTGGAGGTTATATGGCATTCCAATTATCTCAAAACGTTCAATCTCAAAATCTACTCCAATGGTCGCCTTGTAGTCTCGGTCAAAATTATCTTTACAAAATCTGCAATTAAAAAAAAAAGATGAAATACCAATAAGACAACTACAAATAATTGCAAAACTAACATTGTCTAGGGTAAATTATGAAGAAAAGAAAAAACTGTGGATTTGCTATATAATGTAGAAACAGACAAAAAAACATAAAGACACTAACTAAAAGAAAAGGAGATACTGTTTAACAAACTAGAAAGCACATATATCTAATAAGCTCTCAGGATAGTATGAGACTCAGAATAAAACATCTTTGGGCTCTCAAGGGAGGTACAGTATCTTCCAGTTTTAGTTACAAGGAAATATATTTTGAGTCACAAATAATGACCCAAATGAAACAAAGACTCAGACACTGGAATTTTTTTCCAATTTTTTAGCCTTTAGACTGGATTCCTTAAGAAAACAGTTTCATATCTGACTGGATAAAAATACTTCAGAATGTAACATATACTGATTGAAGTGCTAGAGCACAACTTTCTGTGTTGATTTATCAAGACTGTCTCATACTCTTGACTTCATTCAAACCACAATGTACTGGTTCAGGTTCAAACCAGAACCATCAAGCACTGCTCTGAAGCCAGCAATGGAAATGAGAAACAGGAGAATCAAACCATCAGCTGAGACATACTGTACCTGTTGATAAGACTGGTCTTCCCAACATACAGGTCTCCTACCACAACCACTTTGGATATTTTCAGCCTGTTATAAATATTTGAAAATATTACACAGTTTTAGTAGTAATTTCAACAATCTCCTTCTAAAAATTCTGATTTAGAGGTTTAAATTGCAAGTGAGGAGCACATGTACCCGTGACTTAGTTTATCTATGTGCCACTGTGCTGCACAATCCGAGTCTTAAATTGCAAGAAAGAAAGCCACCAAAAAACCAAACCCTTCTGGAGTAGAAGTAGTCCATTTCTTACCCTGTTTATTATTTCTTAATTTCAATTCAGTGGAACTAATTTTATTCTATTAAAATTGCTTTGACTACAAGTATATGCATTTGGCATGTTTTTACATAAGTTTATACATAAGACCACAGTATATCTTCGTCCTTTGCATTCCAGTTTATCCCAAGTTTCTCATTGACTTTAATAGCACAAATGAAGTCCCAAGTGCAGAAATAAGGAATTGCTGATAATAAAAGAACCCACTGCAGAATGTGCCTCTGGGAAAAACAACCCACAGGGCTAGAGCCAATACATTTTCTGACTATCTGGAATAATATTAATCTGAACCTGGCTTCATGAAAATAATCCTCTTTGCTCTAGGTCCTCCCACAGGATACAGCAGATGGGCTTTAGGTGACTCAGCCTGCATTCTTAAAATTGAAACTGTGTCTCTTTTAGGAGATCCAGGTGGATAAGTGAATGTAAGTTTATTTATTAACCCAAACTTGGACTGACATCTCTGGTGCACATGCTACAAAAACAGCTTAAGAGGTTTAATGCTCTTTTCTATCAAGGAATGGCTTTTTAACAAAGGAGGTGATCTTCTATTGAATACTATTTCTGGTTACATCAACTTCCATGTGATGCTGATTCCAAGTTATCAAAATAGCTGAAAAAATGACTGGTAAACTGCATGACTAATATTTCCAAAAAAGAAAAAAAGAGCTTATGTGCCAGTCAACATTAAGTGGGTGACCACAAACCCCTGTGCTCCTGATTACTATACTGAATAAAATCAATGACCTTAAGGGAAAAGCCAAAGAGTAAGTGATGGCTTAGAGGTGTGTGCTCCATTAATTCATACTGGGGAAAGAACTCCCTAGATCAGACCATTTAACACGAAGATGGACTATCAGGAGAGTATTAAATACAGCCATTAGCTACTGAATTTATATACTTAGCTTTCCAAAGGACAAAGAAATATTTTATTAGCTGGGATAATGGAAAAGGAAGATAATGGTTATTCCTGTCAAGCTTTACAAGTACTGCACAACACACTCTGGCTGCCCTTCCTACCCCCATTCCACCAAGAAAGGACTTAAATGACCAAATAATAATCATATCTGGAAAGCAGTGACAGAAATGCAGTTTCATTCTATTCACAAAGACAAAATTTACAGCCTTTTAGTTAGACTCTGTTACCAGAATAAATTATATAGAGAGTTAGTTTACTATATAAATTAAAAAATATACTAATAACAAAAATACCAAACAAATACATCTTGGAAATTGAAGGAAAAATACCTCAATTCAATAAAGCATGGCTTACTTGGAAAATTGTCCAGACACTTGCAAAAAATTTACATGAAACTAAGGTAGTGACTGTGTTTCTAAAAAGGAATAAAGTCACTGATGTCTCTCAGGGTGACATATTTTGGCTTAAAAAGTTTTTTTTAGCAAGACTCCCTAGTGAAATGAATAAAAAGTTGCATTTAAAGATGGATATCATGACAAGTCTCATGTCAGCAACTCCAGAGCTGGAGGAATAGTGAGCTAATTGTCAGCATTCATAGGAGCTCCACTTTATGGAGGATCCTTCACACTGAAACCAGAAGCATTTATCACTAAAATGTACAGCTATTTATTTTAACTGAATAGTGATGATTTCAACACAGTTTAGCTTTCTTGCCTTGCTTCAGAGATTAAATCAGTAATGGCAACAGTTCTGGAAGAGAGATAATGCACGGGGAAAAAAAAACCTTCAAAATCATTAGTAGTGCATAAATCAGCTTATTTTGATTTTTAAATTCTATGTATTTACCAGAATTTTCCTTCAGTTTTAAGGAACCATTTAAGAGAACTTCTCAGCATGTATACTTCAAAAAGATTAAACCAGATTTCTAGACGTTTCAAGAAACTTAGAACTGCTGCCTTTATATCCCTCCAAAGCCTTTATTAACTGCTCCTTTAGAACACCTGCAGAGAGCACAGCAAGACTGGATGTGTTAGACCTTTTGAACTAAGTGTTTACTTAAAGGGTGTTAAAAACCTTGTCATTTCTAAACTACTACACCATTTTTTTCAATGTTACTTATTCCAGCAGAAGAAGAGGCACTTGTTTCATGCTCTGTAGAACAGGTCAGAGAACTGCCCCATGCAGGGGCTTAGCTGCCTTAAAACATAATGGAGTGAGGAATATGAGGAATGATGGGGAGAAAGGTAATGAAGAAAGGAGGCTATAAAGAGCTTAAAACACTTCCTTCCTTGCATACCTGGCTTAGTACACACTTACCCAGCTGTTGCAGTGCTGTGCTGACAAGCAGTCCTGACCTGTGCATGGAAGTGCTCTTTAAACTGCAGACAGGCCTCAGGTGTGTACCACTGAAAAGAGAGAACAGCTGCTGGCACAAACTGGGGGATGGCTACTGGGCAGGAGGTCAAAGAGGCAAGGAAAAAACAGACAAAATGATTGTTCACAGGGTTTGTCAAGAACAGAGTTACCCTGGCATAAGAAAAGGGCTGGGTTGGGTCAGAAGGCAGCAAGCTTTCCCCAGAGCTGTGTCTGTAAAAACTCCTTGGGACAACACCATCCTTTGAGCACCTTTTTGAGTGTCAGTGTCCAGCACTGCCTAAGCACCCATGGCCAAATCTGTTTGCTCATCATTCTGTACAACAGTAAGTGCTTTCAATTATCCCAACAATCTAAGACACACAAGACAAACACAGATGGGAGCACACCACCAGCACGTCATTATTACTGTGAAGTTTTTCAATCTTTTATAAGTGTGAAGGACTGTTTTTGTTACTAGACCTTTAACTGGGAATTAGTTAAAAATGAGGAAAATTTATTTTATTTTGCATTTGTTTAAAATACCTGTGGTATTTTTCATAAAATTAAAAGCAAAATATGTGGCTGAGATGAAGAATGGAAAAGAAAGTGAACTCCCTTAAAAGGACCTTTTGAACAACTAAAAAAACCAAGTGTTAATTCCTTGCCCTTCCCAGTCCTTAACTGTTCCGCTATACTTCAAATACAAAAGTCTTTGGGGACATCAAAGGTATTTTGTCTTTGCTTCTACAGTGCCTACTACATTTGATCTACTGTATGACTAAGGTTCTTGTACAAACAGAAAATTAAAATTGCCTCAAAATCTTTAACCATAGCCTCCTAATTAGATTTTTTGCAAATTTAATACCAGCTATGGTTCCTCTTTGCCCTCAGTGTTGGAGCCCCTTCAGCATGTAATTATGACTGTTTTGCTGAAAAAACAAGATAAATATTGTAAGATAACACTTGTATAAAAAGTCACTTTTTGTAAATGTTAGAAAGAAGAATGAGCATTATTATTAAAGAGGTCAATATTGAATGGGACTATGAGGCTACACTAAACTTTGAAAGAATCTTAAATAATTTGTAATCTTAACAGAAGACAACAAGTGTACATTAAATTAAATTCAAATACCATATTAGCACAATGGAAAGACAGATCAGTGTGGCAGGGGCTACATACTGTGACCAAAGGGATAAAAAACGCTTACCTTGGGAAACTGGGAGATTCTTCTTTCTCTACTCACTGGGGGAACAAAATGCATTAGGCTGGACTTCATCCTCCAAGTTCAGTTAAGTTTTACAAGACTGAAAATATGTAAAAAGAAACACAGTATTCAGGAATTACCTCAATACAGCGAGAACTTGATAAAAACTAACCTTGGAGACTTGTCATATTTTTTTTTTTCGGTACAACTGGCTGTTCTTCAACTCAGGTTGCATGGAAGGAAAGCTGTTTTTCGTTTAAAAAGGACACCTCAGTGTGCATAGCTGTAGTAGCAAACAGTGGCCGCCTGAAATTGCAAGGCACCAACTCTAATTCCCTGGGAGGACAGAGAATTTTTCACTTAATTCAACTCAAGTGCTCGCAGTTTAGCCCTCAAAGGATTCTGCAGTGTTTAATTTTAAAATCTTGCTCATCATTGTTTCAAATGCCTCTGCACTAAGCAGGTTAATTAATGTTAGGGGATCCCAGATTTCATGTGGTCAGAAGAAGGGAGGAAAGATGAAGCTGCCACATTTCTTGGCACAACATCAAACTTTCATCCAAGATCAGCTCAGAAAGAATGAAATTCGTCTGACATGGAAAAAGAAAAATGCTCACATGAAGATCACAAATGCGTTCAGATGTCTCACCTGAGATATATCAATTTGGTTATGTAAGGAAACCTCGTGGGTTGCTGGGGGAGGGGACCCTTAATAGGGCACCGATTTCTTACTGGCGTTCAAAAGAACATTTCTAATGGGAGCATTTTCATCATGTAGCAAAGTGTAAGGAAGGACTCACCGAGCAGCAGCTGATGCAGCAGGATTCCAGCCGCACAGGCAGCTCAGCCCCTGCTACGTGGCCATAGCAACAGGTTTGCAACAATTCCCTTCCTCCCCTTCTTCCACAGAGCGGGAAGGCGGGGTTGGAGTAATTTAACTATACACAGAGCCGTAGATTTAAAACAACAAACTCGTTATAGTGGACATACAGGTCCCTTTGATCAGAAACTGCTCCTTCATAAACCAAATGGTCCCTAAGCCTGGGGAAGGAAACAGTTCCATTTTCTCCATTTTCTCGTTGTGTATATGATACAAAGAGCTGGATGAACCTATTAGACAAGGAACTATTGGAGTGGGGAACTGTCACAGTGCTAATATTAAGCATAGCAGCAATTTTAAAGAAACTCCCAAGGGATTTTTTCAGCATTTCAACTTGATTTCATCTCAGCTTTAAAGTCAGGATGCGCATGCCACTAATGAGACATTCTGAATTATATAAATGTCTTTCTACTCATTAATAATCTTGCTTTCTAATGTACAAAACTCCAAAGACAAGGAATAAGAAATTACACAGCTGTTTTGCATTACCTAAGTACTGTTAATTAACTCATTAATTTAGACAGTATTTAGTAAGCCAGAGTGCAACTTAGGATGCTAAAAGATTTTGCTTTTTTTGTATTTTATTGGGATTTAAATTTTCAACTTTCAGGAGAAAACAAAGCTCTGTCATTCTAATAGTTATATTTTGATAAAGCTGTAAGCGGCTTTGAACCAGGAGACAAGCCTCTCCCACTTCTGCAGCAGACTAAAAAGGTTAAAGGGCACATCAAAGCAGCCTGGTCTTTTTAAACAGTGAGTAATTACAGAAGAAAAAGCCCTACAGATGTGTTTTACAAGCACACACAAAGAATAATGCTTAAGAAAATGGCTAGTCCACTACTTAGAATTAATGTTTTATTTTCTTCCACGAGGAATTGCTTTTAAACCACTTCAGGCACAAATATGAGCTCAACTGTACCAAGACAGCCACTTGTCCACTAAGAACACAGATTTGTAGCTGATGGGTTATTCACCAAAGAAGGTGAGATTACAGTATTTATCTATTACCATATGCAGAGTTCTACTTACACTGCTTGGGAGATCTAGACCCTTGTTACAGTGTGCTCCTGTCCTTCTGGCCAGCTTGAATGATTTCACAGCAATATTAATGTCTTAATGTCAGAACTATTAGCAGAGTTCTGAACACAAAAACTCCACGAGTTGCTAAGAGTTCCAAATACTAACTTGCTTTCTGCATGTTCTAGTTGTAGTTCAGCACCTCCTAAGCACAGTAAACACCTGCCATGTGTACAAAGCCTGACTCACTGCTCCTCTACTAGAGCTCTTCCACAAACTAAACTACCAAAACCCCAGTTCAGCAGTCTCAGTGAACACAAAGCACAGGAGGGACCAAGGCAACCACACAGATATATTTCAAAATTGAGAGGCCATCTTCACTTATACTTAATGTATTTAATCTAAATCTCACACACACATAAGCATATCCCAATTTACCTTATCAACAAATAAGACACACCATTACAGGAAAAGAACTTAAGAAATAAAAAGCTGCTAAGAATACTGAGAATGATCCATATTTTCTCTTCTAAAGAGCTGAAAGGGGATTCAGTCACCACGGAGGGCTGGGAATACAGTGTCTCCATGGCATCACAATCCTCCTTATCTCACCATTGCAAGAGCAGTAGTGCCAGCAGCTTCTGTGGACAGACAAAGGATGTGAGGAAGGCATTCAGAAGGCATACATAAAATAATTTAACATCACAACCACTAACAAAATCAGTATTCCAAGCTACAGTGAAGGACAAGACAGAACAACTCACAGCAAAAGCAGAGATAACACTGAGGGACAAGTGTCTGATTTGGTCTCGCTCTTTCTACGCTGAGAAAAGTTCATGTTTTTCCTATGGAAATCAGGTGAACTTCAAGTACATAGTTAGTGGAAGTCCAATCTAATTCCGGCAAATCACCTGTAAAGTAAATAATCAGCTCTAAAATGTTGCAGATAAATGAATCCTTTCCAGAAAATACTTTTTAAAGTAGCAATTTTTATTTTACGGATTTTTGAAGATCAACAAATCAGAACCTATTCCTGTGATGCATTTTAATCCAGCTGATCAGAATTACTTTGGATTTGTGAAATCCTTTGTAAGAACTTTGATTATTACAATTGTTACTCAGACATAATGAAAAATATCCCAACGGCTTCACTATCTGCCCTATCCTTTTATAGCACCAGCTGTTCAGAGTTTTTCCTGACGCCAGGTAACATCCGACAATCCAGAACACCCTTAAATTGTGCCACAAATTGCAATCACCCGTTCTTCCCGTGTACCTTCCTCTGAACAGTTATGTGAAACTACGTAATAATGGAAAAACCCTTACTACACATTCTGGCTGTTCAGGGTGACATTCTGGAGTAGAACAGGAAAGAAAACCTAGTCCAAAACTACTGCGCTCCCTTCAGCCCTTGTACCCCAAGGCACTCGCCTGCTGTATTTCTGCCCTTAACTCGCCCACCATTTTGTTCGCTCGGAATTTTTCTCGATTTTGTTCGAGTAAAATTACTTTGAATGCAGGGAGCGAGGAGAGAGGCTACACACTGCAGCAGAGAACCGAGGTAGAACGGCCGCCACTCCGGGACCTCGCGGCGCCATCGCCGTCCCCTCACGGCTCCCCTCAGCGGCCGCGCCTCAGCGCCCCGCGCCCCGCTCCCAACTACGCCATTGACGTAACTCCCTCCGCGCGGGCGCTGCTAAACGCGGCGCTCACGCTGGCGACGCAGGGCCGGGCCCGGGGCTCGGCGGCGTTAGTCGCTATTCACGAAGAGGCGCGTACGCAAACAGCGGGCGCTGTGGCAACCGGGGCACGCGCGCGCTGCGGGCCGGCCGGCGCTGAGGGGCGGCAGCCGGGGCGCGGTAATGGCACACGGCGCCTTCGATTATTTAGTCTGTTTCGTTTGCTTTGAAGTGAGAAGTGGAGTCGTTTAGAGACTGTTTTAACTTTTGGTTTTGTTGTTAGCAGTTTTCAGTATTGGCGGTCGTAGTGTTCAGTCAGCTGAGGCGCTTTCTGTACTGAGGGAAGGGCGCGCGGGGGCGGGGGGGGGAAGCCCTCACGTATTCTATCAAACGTTACCGAATTCTGAGGGCAGGTTTCAACCAGATCCCTTTAACAAATGCTTTTCTTCTTTGGGAAAAAAAGAGGTATTTTGTTTTCCTTTGCTTTAATTTTATTATTTTAAGCCTCCTCCAATTCTGGGCATTGGGCCTCTTCACTTGAACCCTTTAGAAAGCATTCCCTCAAGGAGCATCCTTCCTTGAAATGTCAAGCTTTCTTTCTCTCTCTCTTTTTTCTTTACAGTGTTCAGAGAGAATTAAACCAGATTAAGACAATTCAGCAGATGAGCACACGTTAGTGCTGATGATGCACGATTCCAGCCTCTTTCTCAGCTTCCTGACAGTGTATGTTTGCTAAAAGAGCTCCTTGGGGACACAGGGCACAGTTTAAAGTCAGTAGGTGTCTTCGTGGTACATTATCTGCCCAGTCACCAAGTACAGCCATTTTAGAGTATTTTTAGGGATAGGGAGAATCTTTCTCAGGAAGATTCGGCATGGCAACACCTCGTATCTCAGCCTACCTCCCCCCTGATATAGACCCCACCAAAGCTGCTGTGGCCTTTGGGAGGAGAGCCCTTCCTAAACTGAACGAGGAGCTGCAGGCTCCCGAGCTGCTGACACAGCAGCGGGCGCTGATGGCTCTCTGCGATCTGGTCCACGATCCAGAAAAAGTCTACCAGGCAATAGCACTGGGTAAGTGATCTGTTCTCACTAGCTCTGACACACTGGGGCCGGCTGAGGGGGGAACCCCATTCTACTTTCTTCTTTTACTTTTTCCTTACAATATCTTTGATGATGCAAGACGCCTCGGAAAAAATTCCTGTTTGTTTTACCTTAGAAAGGTAAAAAATATTATAATAACATATACGTGACAGTTATTATAAGAATTGTCAGCACTTTAAGATTCATCAATGGGTCACTGTAAGTTTTATCTACCCCTAAATACAAAAGTACTGCAGGATCTCTCTTTCCATAGAATCATAGAATTGTTGAAGTTGGGAAAGACCTCTAAGGTAATCCAGTTCAACTGTTAACTCTGCCCTACCATGATCACCACTAAACCATGTCCCCAGACTTTATTCTGTTTTTATCTAATTCCTAACATAGGCTTATTAAAAAAAACCCCTCTTAATTAGTTCAAAGTTAGAACTCCATCACCATCAACACCCACTTGCCTGGAACTTAATGAGAAATTAGAAAAGAAAGAAATGTGAGCAAATTTATCATACTCATCAAAACCACATCTGGCCACCACTTATTTCAAAAGCCTGGAAGAATCCTGAGTTTTGATTTTGGGGGAGGAAAAAACCCCTAACCACAAGCTTATTTTTGCAGTTTTTAGCAGTCTGTGGTTTATCTACAGAGCTCATTATGTAACACAGAAAAACCCCACTTTTTTGCTACTGCTTTTTTCTCCATGTACTTCCTTTGTATTTTTTTCCTCTCATGAAAGAGAGTAATGTTCAAAATTTATTAAGTTAGTGTTTGATAAACAGTTTGATTGCCAAAGCAATGTGAGATTGTTGTTACTTTGGGGTTGTTAGGTTTTTTGGCTTTGGTCAGTGCCATATGTGCATATACAATCATAAATGGTTCACCACATTTATTTCTGTTCAAAAAAGACAAGAGAGTGTCAATCCTGCAAAAACATGCTTTTCTAAAGACATCAATAGCTCTACTTACTTATTTTTAGAGTTATGTCACTTTATATTTGCAGGATTAGGATTTAACTTGATAAGGAGTCAGGAGCTTGTTTGTAGCATGACATTTTTGGCAGTAGGCCTTGAAATTTGAAAGTTCCTTACTTGAGATATGACAATGAGAATTTCACTGTCAGGACAAGCTGAAAATTCTGAGGCACTTCAAATTGTGACATAAATGATGAATATTGCTATTTCAAATTAATGTTGGAGATAAGAAATGTGAAGATGAACTCTGATGTCTCCTAGGATTCTTGGACAGCCTGAAGAATTTGCTGGTGCATCAAGATCAAACTGTCCGGCAAAAAACAACAGAAGTTCTCTCTATAATGGCTTTGCACAGTATTGGCAGGTAGGTGCAATTCCAGAGTTTACTGAACCATGTGGGAGTGATGTTTCACTGAGAAATAAGAACAGAGTTCCTAAGTTTTGTCAGACAGATGCAGCGTAAAGAAGAGTTAAGATTAAATATCTCAAATACGTACAAAGTTTTATTATACTGTGCTAAATCTGTCCTCCATTGCTGTTTTTAGGGAAGGGCTAATACGAAGTGGAGTCATTTCTGCCCTCACTGGGCTCCTGGATGATCCAGTAGACATCTGTCGGAAGAACACCCATCAGATTTTTGACAGGCTGGCAAAATTACCTGAAGGTAGGAAGTTTTAAGCAGTTAAGTATTCAACTAGACAACACAGAGAGGAAATCAGGTGAATTCACCTATGCTCCAGATTTAATTTATTCTGTTTCCCTTGAAACTCTTATTTTAAAACAGTACCTTGTCTATTTCTGCTTATCTTCATTTTCCTTAGTTAACTTTCTTAGGTCTTATGCAAGTTAAGGATACCTACTCAGGATACACTGCACTGCATGCTTGAATTGGTATTTCAGAATCTTGCATTAAAATTTCACTTTGTCCTTTCTGTTCAAGGTGTGGACCAGGTGTTCATCACAGTGCATTAGTTTCATAAGTGTTTTAATTTGAACATTAGTCTTAAACTTCTCTTCCAGTTGATCAAAATTATAATTTTAAAATTAAAATTTCAGTAGAAATTATCCATTTAAAGGCCATACTGTTTAAATGCATAGAGAGAAATTAATGTCTGAGAAATTCAGTTTCATTACTGATGCTTAAAAAACAATTAAATGAATGCTTAGAGCCTTACTAACTGTACATGAATTCTAAAAAATCTAAAGCTGTCATTTTACATGCAAGTAATCCTTTTTAAAATCTTCAATAATTCCATTCATATGAAGGACATTAATATGTTGGGCTAACCAACTTTGTGAATATCAGTATGGAAAAGTCTGTAAAGCAGCTCTGAGTCATTACTCTTGGAAAAGGTGTTTTCTTGAGTCATGTCTACTGTTTATTTAGATAAAAATATAATGTGGCTATGACAATATACATGCCTGTATTTAAGGGCTGGAAGATAAATCCTGGAGCAGAATTGTGTCAGTGTAGAATGGACTCACATACAGAGGGCTACTTAAAAGAAAAACAAGAGGTGCAAAACTTTTTGCTATGAAACAATTTGGGGGAAGAATCAGGGTTAACCACAAATATTTTCCAGTAAGTAGTAAGAATCACAAGGCCTGACATAATTCACTTGACATATTACAGATACAGAAACAGTCTTTGCTTGGTAATTCAGCCCTTTTCAGCTAGCCAAGAAACTGCCTGTCTTTCTCTTTGCATTCACTTCTACACCTCACATCCAGATGATGAGATAGGATGTACCTTGGGTCAGCTGGAGGAGGTCAGCAACTGCTGCAGCGCTCCACAGCTCCATGTGTTCTGCTCTCTAGAGCTGAGGTAATTTGCAGGGCCAATAAAGCAATGTGTTCTGTGCTAGACAAAAAGGAGCAGAAGCTGTGCATGCCCTTGGCATGAAGTGTAGCTGTTTTAACTGGGAAGTGGTCAGTGACTCCAGCTAGCTCTAAGCCAGGCCACCTGGTCTTTCTCCAAACAGGAGTAATTTAGGAAAATATGGTTATTTTGAGCAAATCCACTTACAGAGTATTTTTGATTCCTAAATTTAAGGATGAGTACCAGTATCTTCCAGAAACTGTGGGATAGTTGAAAACTAAAAGGTGGGAGAATACACAAAACCTGAGAGAATACTGAGGAGTAACATTTCCATAAGAAACAACAACTTAGTGAAAATAATTAATGGGCAGAAGAACGACAAAAATAGATAGGTGTATGTGTTCAGTAGAGGATAGAGGAGGAGGAAGGGCCAGCAGTAGGAGAAAATTAGGAACATCAAAGAAATTAATAGCAAAAATTCCTCTCTTTGTAAAAACAATTAGTTGACATATATAATACCTGATAATGTTAGTGAAAGGGTGTTATGCAATGATAAATGACCTCGGAAATAGCAACGGCAAAAATTGCTCTTGGGAAAAATCTCTTTCATTATGATATGGCTAACACTGGAAAGGTTTAATAATTCTTACCCATTACCAGTCCTGTCATTTATGGGTGCTTAATCCTTTCAGGTAAAGACTGAGGTGGAATGGATGGGGCAATGGATTTTTAAGCTTGCCAGAACCTCTGTTAGGGAAGAGCCCAGGAGATAATATTTCTTCTACACTGCTCCACTCTTTCACCCTTGAAAAATCATAACCAATTGAATGTGTGGATAAGGAATCTTTTAGGATACTTTTTTCCCTTCAAAACTTGTTTTGCTGTGTGGAGTGCAAATGCTGAAAAGACAGATGGCATTCTTACTGCAGCAGATGGGACATCTCTTCTGTGAATGTCATTGTTGCCCAGGTGAAGTGAAATCCCAGCTGTATTAATGCAGCTCTTTCAGGTGGCAGTGCACTGCATCACTGATAAACCTGAGAACTGAGAAAATAGATGCAAATTTAATTGCATGATTTATCCAGGTGGATGACTAAGAGTCAAGGGATTTCATTTCAGCACCTGTCTTCAGCCAACAGACTTTTTAGTTCTAACTTCGCTATGCCTCAGTTTTCTTATACAATCAGAATTGTTTGTACAGAAAACTCTGTATAAAACATAATTTATTTTAACATCTTGAATTCTTCAGAGAGAAAACAGAGTAACCATGAATTACTCGGAATACTAAAATCAAAAACATCATAGTAATTCAATTATTAGAGAGCTAATAGCAAGAAATTGCTATTCAGATAACATGATTATGTGACTTGATTATTTAAATGTAATTATTTACTTCCCATGCCTCTGATTTTAAGTCGAGTAGGAGCACAGGTGGTGCTTCACTTTCTTTTCTCCTTTCCAAGATGTCTTTCACTCAATGAGGAATGGGACTGGCTGCTTTCCTTTAGAAATCTCCTTAGGGCTTTGTTAAAATGTCCTAGGTTCTCCACTTCATCATCTCTAATACTTATGGTAGAAAGACCTTCTTAGTTGAATAAATATTTGGTTTTTCATAATAAGTGTCTGTTACCTTCCTGATAATTGACTACACTTTTGGTTTTATCCAGCTTTCTTACGTCAGAGCTATGCTGTAATGAATGCTGGTGTTTTCTTGTCACTTCTTTCACTAATCTGAAATGGCCACAGCCCATTGAAGGAAAGAGGTGAAGGAGACATAACACCTAATACACCATACATTAGAAGAGGGAGCCCTGACTCACTTCCCACCTTTTCCACAATTCAACCAGCTAATAATTAGATATTGCATGTTAAAAGCAAATTAAACTGGAAATATTGCACAATTTCCCAGGTAAATTATAGCAATTTATTAGTAAACAAAGTTTAGAGGAACTTGTACTAGCAATTACTGTATACAGATTTAGTAAACTCACCAAGCCAAGCAGCCTGAGTGCAAATATCCCAAGCAGGCAGCAGTACTTCCTCACTACAACTGAGAGCTAAAAATTCTCTGTATGCCATGACAGATATTTTATACCTTGAAGGCACAGCCTCATTGGCTTCTTTGCCTCTACTCTTCAGGTGTAATGGTTGGCAGGGAATGCTTAAAGGGACCCCATGTCTTCAGTACAGGCATAAAATATCTTGTTCAAAATTCAGCAGATTAGAAGAAAACTTCACAGGCATTATACATTTAAGTGACTGTCGTAACACTACTTAATGAACACACTACAGGCACATTCAGTATCATTTGAATTATTTATTTTTGAAGTGGACAATTTAAATGTTGATGTTATTAACCATTTTGTTTTAATTTTCTTAGAGCCCTTGGCTGAGATTTCTTGCACTAATCATAGTACATAAGGGGAACAAAAGTAGAAGGTGATTTTCCAGTGTGCATGTGTGTCTGTGTCTCTGTGTACGTATGTGCTTTACAGTTATCAAACATATATTTACACACCAACTTTACACTGAAGTCTTTAAGAAGTCTTTTCTATGGCAGGGGAAAGAACCAACTGAACAAAGACTTAGGTCTATATGATCCATATGAGATTTTCCAGTATAGTCCCACAGAGCTTCTTATGCATTCAAACTTTTGCCGGAATGTTACTCCATCCAGTAGTGTTTCTTTATGAGATGAAACCTGAAGCTGAGGATTGCATCTCTTCAGTTTCCTTAACTTCACTAAACTGTAAATAATTTAAATTATTAAATTGAAATATCAAGACATTTAGTTATTGTTCATATCGCTCATCTTTAACCTTCTAATAACACATCACATTTTAAAAATAATTTTAAAAACCAACAAAAAAAGACTTTGGAGGCTATATACTACACAATCTCCATGGCTCCTGCTTCTTGGGAAATCTGTTACAATATTACAATACCCAGAAGGTATTTGGAGCAGTGGAACAGAATTGTCCGTTGGCAACTTTCACATTCAGCAATCCAGACACTACAACAATAATTTTAAAAATTGCTTTGTGATTTGTGTTTTTAATCTGTATTAAAAAAGGAACACTAACCTACTTCTTAAATATAATTTGGTTTTTCATGAAACACCACAAGATTTGGCAAAAAAAAGATGTAAAAGAAGACTGTTTTGATGTATAAAACTCCTTATCAGTAGAAGAAACACCGACCTTAATTTGGCCTATTCAAAGATTCATTTCATGTAGTTTTGCTGCATATTTGAAGCCATAAAGAGCAGAAGGAGCTGCTAGTCAGTTTGGAAATCACAAAACAGTTGCGCACCAACAATTCCTTTAACAGGCAAGGTGTCCATGAGAAACAGTAAAGTAAAGCAGAGGTGTGTACACAGTATATGCTGAGAGTCATGTGCATGTGCATACATGATGGATGTGTACATACTCTTGACTGTGGATACCAATACTGTGGGTGCATGCCCACTCTCTACAAATTTAAGTAGTATTTTGCTTAAACTCTCTCATTCAGTAGCTTCTGGTTTGAACTAGCTTTCCTCCCCAATACAAGCATTCTGCTCCACACCCTGCAAACAAGTTCATCTGTCACACACCAGATTTATATTTTTATGTCAATAAAATTTTAGGACAACTGGATGAAGAGTCATTTCTTACACAGAACATGATAACACTCCCACTGTAGGAAATGGAAAGAAACAAATGGAATAAAAGTGCAGTGACTGTGGTGAAACATCTCCACAGAGTCAGGCCTCAATTTCTTATTTTGTTTTTGTTTGGGGTTTTTGAGTTTTTGGTTGGGTTTTTTTTTTCACTGGGGGTGTTTGGTTTTCTTGGAGAGGAGGGACTCACTCTCCAGAACATATGTTTGGGGAAAATGGCATAGCAGGTTAAGGGGGCATAGGAGGAACTGTGTTCATATATCAGATTTCCCCTTTTCTCTCCTCGGGCTATTAAGCATTGCCCAATTTCTTTCCACTGGAAGTGGAAGAGGTTAGCCACTTTTTTATCACTCCAGGAAAACAGATTAAACCCAAGGATTCTTAGCAGAGGCCAATGTATTTGAGATTGTTCTGAATGATGACATCTGTCACTGCATCAAACACAAATTGTATGTTACTGGTATCAGTGGCACAGGTGAAGTGTGAGTAGATCTCCTTGGTCTCCTTGTTGCGATTCAAGTCCTCAAACTGGCGTTGGATGTAGACTGCTGCCTCCTCGTAAGTGTTTTGGCCTTTGTATTCAGGAAAGCACACTGTTAAGGGAATGCGTCGGATTTTTTCTGCCAGCAGATCTTTCTTATTCAAAAAAAGGATGAGGGAAGTGTTGATAAACCAGTTGTTGTTGCAGATGGAATCAAACAGACGCAAACTTTCTGCCATTCGACTCTGTAGGAGAGGAAACAACAGTGTCAGCAACAGTGTTCCAGCAGAAGTGTGAAAGCACACAGCTCTGTCTGCTGCCCTGAGCAGGGAAACTCCGTTTATGAACAATTGAGCATGACCACCACAATTATGTTTGGGAATTAAAATCCAATGCTGCTATAGACTGAGAGAAGAGAGGTCCATTAAAAATCAGTGTCTGTCTGGAATGTTCCTGAGGTATTGCTGCCCTGGGACACTTATAGTGACGTAGCTGGAGCTGTCCATGGTACCAGGCTCTTGGGAGGCTGTGTTTATTACTTGGTTCACACCTATAAATAGGTGTAAATAGATGTAACGTTTTGAATAGAAAATATTATAGATTATTAAAAGAAATATCACTCAAGTATTGTCAAAAGTAGATATAGAAAATGTCTTAATCAGACATTTTTGGCAAGGTCAATATTTTCCAGCGTGTTTAGGTTTCAGAAAATGTTATGCATACAGCATGAGTCATGGGAGTGATCCAGGGTAAGTGAACAGCAGGGATTTGGGATATCAAAAACCAAGGGTATATTTGGTTTACAAGAAAATTTGCAAATATGTATGTGTTCCATTTGTCTGGCTTGTGTTCAGAGGGGACGAAAATAATTAGTCTGGGCATTTTTGTTGTTTAACTGTGAAGTATTCTGGCCAGTTCTCTAGTTTGGAAGGAACAAACAGTGGAGGCAAGAGGATGACCTTGGCTTTTAATAGAAATAAAGTATTTTGGGCTTAATTCTCCTGAAATTTGTATCTGTTGTGTCCAGTGCAATTTCCTTGACTTCACTAGAGTGACCTGGTGAGAGGAAGAGAAAATAATCATGCACTGTTTATTACACAAAAATTAATATTAAATTATAATTTATTTTAAAAATTACTTTTTATTTGGTTTTATTTGGAAATGAAATCTAGTGTATTGTTATTATTTCAAAGGAAATCTGTAACAGTCACTATTGTTACACTAAAGCTTTATACTGAAGAAACTGCCCCTTAAAAATGCATAGTTGCTGAAATAGGAGCAGAGTGGTTTACATAAGCTTTTCAGATTACCTCTTATACTTTCCTCACTTTGTGTTATTCCCCTTTTCATTTGCTAAGGATTGACTTGGTCAGAGTTGCATCCTGTGCTCTCCCAGTTCCATGAGGGCAGTGCTTTAGCTCTGTGTTTACAGTGGAGCCCAAGGCTGGTGGCAGTTGCTGGTCAGTCCCAAAGGCCCGGAGCGCTAAGGCTGGCTCAGGCAGGGCCAGGGCTGACTCACCAGCCTCTTGAGGCACACTGAAACACGAGCTCAGTCAGACACTTCTGATTTGGGGGCTGTTTGTTTACTTCTTCCATTGTGAGCTGGGATCACCTGACACTCCAGCCTACTTTATATATACACAGGTTTATAGGTGTAAAAACATAGCTTTAAAAATATGTTTGAGCATTTCTTTTCACAGTGCAAATACTAACACAACAGATAATCCCCTAAAACATCACAGATCTGTTTTCAAATACTCAGGATTTCCTTTCCTGATTTTGTAGCTGATAATAACCAAGCAAGACATTTGTATCTCAGTCAAAATTCTTTTTCTACTGGAAAAAAATCTTTTGGAGCTCATAGAGGGTTTTGGCCAATTCTTAGAGCAATCAAACCAACAAGATACTGCATTTTAAGAGGTTTGTGTTCATTAGGGTATTTTGTAGTGAATCATAACTGTTGCTCTACTGCCAAATCCTCCATTGGAATCTGTAATCCAAGGACAAAACCCTTCCATAAACTGGGAGATGTTATGAACATATACAAGAGGACAGACAGTTTTTAAATTATTGTAAACTTGGTGATCTCTTGTGTGATGTAAAGATAATATTAGTAAATTGTTGATCTTGACACCTAAGAAATTTCTTCTTCGATGTAATATTATAATATTGGCTCTGGATATCTGAAAGTCATAATATCCTTAACTAAACTGAATGCAATTTCTTTTCGTTAAAAAGCAAGTAAGCCAACCAAGAGTCCTTTCCAACAAAGATGCAGGTGATATTATGTCAGTGCCAGGCTGTGCTTTCATGGTATTAATGTGTGATATACCTTGGGAAATGAACCCCCCAAATCCAAGTCATGATTTTAATAGCCAAAGAAAGAAAATATATCACTGAACAATGAGAAAATGTATCAGAAAGGAAAACTCAAATCTTCAAATCTTAGAATCATACAGGGGTTTGGGCTGGAAGGGACCTTAAATACCATCTAGTTCCAAATCTCCTGCCATGGTCATGGACACCTTCCATTCTCACCCAGCCTGGCCATGAAGTTCCAGGGACTGGGCATCCAAAGATTCTCTGGGCTACCTGTACCACTGCCTCACCACTGTCACAGGGAAGTGTTTCTTATTAATACCTAATCTCAATCTACTGTCCTTCAGTTTGAAACCATTCCCCCTTGTCCTGTCACTGCAGGCTCTTTGTATTTAGTCTCTCTCCATCCTTCTTGTAGGTTCCTTTCATGTACTGGAAGGCTACAATGAGGTCACCCCTAACCCTTGTCTTCTCCAGGATGAACAATCTAAATTTTCTCAGCCTTTCCTTATAGGAGAGGTGCTCTACTAATCAACTTGGTGGCCCTCCTCTGGACTGCCTCTAACTGCTCAGTGTTCTCCCTGTGCTGGGACAGCTCTGCAGGTGGATTCTCAGCTGAGTGAGGCAGAGGAGCAGAATCTCCTCCTCCCTTGCTGCCCATGCTGGAGGATCAGCCCAGCACAGGGAGGTTTCTGGGTCCCAGCACACACAGATTGGCAGGGCCAGACCCAACAGCACGCCTGAGTCCTCCCCAGTACTGCTCCATCTCCTCATCCCACATGATTTCTTGCAATATCTTAAGTGATATATCCACAGTTCTAAGGTCAAGGCTGACACTAAAAATACATGGTATATCCACTCACATACTCCCAGCATAACAGGCTCATTTCTGCTTGTGGCAATATTTTAAAACTACCTTACATATCATAGGGAAAGTGAACTTGAGAGGGTTATGGCTTATTATAATAAAAATAGAATAAATTCTTGTATGACTCCCAAAGGTGTAATAAAACATAATAAAATAATGATAGGCATTCTTCTCTGCAGTGTCTTTTCCAGTTCTGGAATCCTGAAGGGATTATAGAGCCAGGTGGTCAGAAAAAAATGTGCTGCTGTAATTTTATAATTATACACAAACTGGGGTATAAGAAAGATAATGCCAATGCCTTACCCAGATGGCCTTGTTGGGGGCTAATTGCAAATTCTTCTTTGAGCATAAGAACAAGGAATTGGTTGCTTAAGGGAAAGAACACTCTAAGGAACAGATGGCTGCTTCTGTGCCTCCAATACTTGCAGACATACAAACATCTCTGGTCATCCTCTGGAACAGTACAGGTGTGCTTAGCAGGAAAGAGTTCTGAACAGGTAAGTGTTTTCAAAAGGGAAGACCCAGTTATCAAGACAGCAAGTAATTAAAAGAACAGAGTTGCTAAATGGAGCCAAATTGTAATGTAGTATCTCCTTACAGCTTTCACATTAAAGCTTTCTAGTCACAGCTGGAGAGCTTTGAAATTAAAAACGAAAAATTATGAAGGGAGAAACTATCACAAATAAGGGAATTAATTGTCATTTGTATTAAAAGCTTAAGAACATCTCTCAATCATTACATCTCCTTCATCATCATTATTTTAAAGCTGGTAGGCAGTTGGGGATTTGAAAACCTTAAATAAACCAAGTAAAATTTATCTTGTGTAAACCATAAACAATAATGAATAAAATTTGTGCAGGAATAGTAGTAGTGCTTTCTAGAGAAGTTAGAAAATCTTTAAATGTCAGTAAATGATGGAAAAACCAGTGGAAGCTGTTGCCATTTTCCTGTAGAGGCTTTCCTTGCAATAGTGGCTGACATTTAGCATATGCTGGTAGCTGTGATCTATTTCACAAAATGGCATGAAACTCTCTGTTTCAAATATCTTCTTTAGAGATCCATGACTTAGATCTTCTGAAGAAAGCAGATGGAGCTAAAGTATTTGAAGAAGGGGTAGTGGGGTAAAAAGATAATTGAATCAGTTGGATGTTTTTCCTTAAGGTTAATAGACAAAAAAAAAAAAAGAATCCATTCTGAAATAAGGACAGTCTACAAAATAAATGAAGGAAATATCATTGCCCAGGACACTCATAGTCAAAGCAGTTCAGGAATTCAAACTATGCTTGAGTAAAGGCAAAGAGAAAGCAGAATAATTTCACAAACAAAAATACAGAAAGCAAGATAGCTTGGGTAAATAAAGAGAGATACTCCTTTCTTGTTGAAAAGACTATGAATGCAAGTTGAAATGTCCTTTCTGTGTAGCAGTCAGGCAGTCCTGACTGAGTGCTGGATAAGAGAAGCATACAAAACTATTGTATGATTCATCTTTTGTTCAAAGCAAGAAGGCTTCTACATGAATGTATATGCTCAGGTGGCTGCTGGACTAAATGGAAAAAACTACAATAATTTAATGAGTTTTTAAAAATTCCTTTCAACTAAAAATCAAAAAGAAGAAACTTTCTGTTGGAAAGAAGTAAATAGACTTAATCCAATACCTCTCAAAGAAATTAAGAACCCCACTGAGGTAGAATTAAACTGAGATAAAACACTTTACCTGGGTTGTCCTGTATATACCTGTTTCTAGCCTTGGCATCTCCCAGAAGGGCTGGGGTAAGCAATAGGCAAAATTGTTTCGATTTCTGAACCTTTTCTTCCCAATCCTAGGAGCCCAAAGTTTTCCTGGAAAATGTTGGAATTCTAAACTGTCAGAATTAGAAGAGGTGACATAGAAGACTAAGTCCCACTGTGAATTCACTAAGAAGTGTTCTTAAGTCTCTTAGCAGCTTAACTTGTTCTGCCAGCAGACAAACTCATTATCCCATCACCCAAACAATTTGTTACATTGGTCTGAAACCACTGCAGGAAATCCTGACCAGTCACTTTGTAAACAAAACAGGAAGGAGCTGAGGATAATTAAAAGCAGCTATGTCAATACAGCACCCATCATACAGATATATACATTCACATGCCATCTATTTATGTCCTTCCTACCAAAAGGCCTTTCAGTGTCCCTGTATATATGAGGAGTGTGAAGTGTAGAAAGGTGAAAACCTAACATAGCATGTTAGTTTATGCCAGCACAATGAAGGGAAATTGAAAGGGATGGTAAAAGGTTTTATATTGTAGGAATATTGAATCTCTACTATGAAATGAGCTTATAGAAGGCTGAGAAGCATATGTATTATGAAGTGGAGCCCTGAAGAAATCTTGTGTGATTTTGATAGGGAGATATCTATTTATACTGTAAGGGCAAAAAAATTTATTAAGCATGAAACAAATTTGGTTTGAGGTTTTTTTAATCAGTTTTATTCTCAAATCAGGAGGAAATGATATATTAGCAAACAAAATTTATACCCTACCAAATTAATTCTTTATTTTAAAGATAATGTCCTGTAATTGTTCATATTGCAGTTTGTACATGGTAGAGGAGGCAGTAGTCAGTATTTGATACCTCTTTTTTGGAGAAGCAAGGGAAAATAAACCTTATAAAGTGGTAGTGCAGCATACTATCTCCCATGATGGTTTCCTGTTGAATATTGCTATTGTCTTTACACAGAACTCTGTAGATGATAACTGAACCTGGCAGTATGAATGAGAATTACAAAAGGACCTTTAGGCTTGGCTATTGTATAGGATGACAATGAACAACATAATGAATATTTTACCATGTATGTTCTCTGTGACTGGGAAAACCCTGCAGTGTTACTAAGGCTTACTGTGGACTAAACCAAACAAAGCAGATTTAATTGGGAGTATTACTTTAACAGAGTCCTGCACATTTGTCTTTGAAAATTGATCCCAGAAACTTTTCAGTCCTGAAACAGAAGGTCATGTCTCAGGAGTGCATGCTCAGTTAAACACTGGTATGTGGTTGTTACATACGTGTGACACACTGGGGTAAAGCAATCTTTAATACTAGCTATCAAAACTATTTTATATTCCTAGATCAGGAACAATGCAGATTTGCTAATCCTACTAAGTACAGTCTGACAAGCTATGGTTGAAGTAAAGGAAGGTGAGCTGAGAAAGAAGTTTGATTAAATTTCCTGACTGGAGGATTAGATTTTTGAGCCAGGGGATTTCCAAGCAAAGGAGCAGGACAACCAGTGCTTCTGCTAGGACCTATAAATTAAAGGGAACTTATCGAAAGGATGTATAGAAAACTCTTAGAAGAACAGTAGAAAAGGTTACTGAGTTCAAGGATCAGAAAGGGTGGGACATTCATCATTCCACAGAAATGCTAGAATATCCAGATAAAGGCTACTCCTGTATGTCTGACCAGGGTATTGTTCCACAAACAAGAAAAGGGGCAAAATAGAAGTGGAGAAATACAGAGTGATTTATTTCTTGTGACCCGCTATACATATATTTTAAGTAAGCTGAAGTACAGGAAAATTATATTTAGATGTCACAAAATGGGCATGTGATAGGTGTTATATTTATCACTACCCATAAGAGAATTACAAATCCAGAGGAAAGTTCTAGAAAAAGGTATGTTCAAGAGAATAGAAATACAGGACAGTCAATATTGGTCCTATACCTGACAGAACAGCCACACAAGTCAACGTTTCTGGGAAGCACTAATAGGGATAGATTGGCAAAAGTAATGCTGCTGCAGCTGGCAATAGAAACTGAATGTCACAATGGGCCAGCATGTTAAAACCTGCACATTTCCCAGACAGTGTCCAGCCAGGGCAGTGCTTTCAATCATGACATGGACTGGTAACTTGATTTTTCTCCTTAAGGGAGGGCTTGCTGTGTTTTGGTTCCTCAGCAAACAACTGTTAACACTCTGCTTTTACTGCCTCAAAGTCAGCAAAGTTTTATGCTACAGAAACCTCTGGATGCTTCATTATGAGTGCATGTGCTCTGCTTCTCTGTGAATCATTTTGGGGCACAAGCAATACTGAAAGGGTAAGCATCCCATAAATGGAATATAAAAATACTTCACCAGGGTCTTTCATAGTGCCAGAAGATTAAGATTTCCTGAGTACAAATTAGGATCTTTATGTAGTTCCAAGAAGTAAATTTGCAGCATATAATACCTGTGTTTGCTTTGGGGGTGGAGTTTTTTAAGCATTGTGCAGCATCCCAGGCAAACTGCATATTTCTGGAGGTTAGCAAAAATCTATCTTAAAAATGTTTTCTTGATAAAAGCATATTCATTTAAAATGTCACAGTTCTTGAAAATATATTCAAAGTATCATTAACATCCATATTACAATTCTAAATGCCTGGATGTTTTATCCTTAGATTGAGCTTTTTATATGTTAATACAGTCCAGCTTTTCTATTCCTGGTAATGCATTTCATTTGCTTTTAACACTTACTCAGTGTTTTCAGATGGGGTGGGATTTTTCTTCCAGGTCTTTAGATTACTTGCTTAGCTCAAGGGCAAAAGGAGCATTTCAAGCACATATTCCACATAGCTGAAATATTGCAGTTTTACACATGAAGTAGTCCAGCTGTCCTTGTTTGAGACCCTTAAGCTCACTGTCAGCCTTCTGTGTCTAGACATTGATAGAATTACAGAATGGTTTCAGTTGAAAGGGACCGTTAGGATCATCGAGTTCCACCTCCTGCCATGGCAGGGACATTCTGCTCGACCTGGGTGCTCAGAGCCCCATCCAGCCTGGCCTTGGGACACTTCCAGGAATGGGGCATCCACAGCTTCTCTGGGCAACCTGTGCCAGGCCTCACCACCTTCATAGTTAATAATTTCTTCCTAATTTCCACTCTCCATCTACCCAGAAGAGGTAACTTAACTCTTCATCAGCCTCCAAGGAGAGGCTGAGGAAACTGGGCTTGTTTGGGCTGGCAAAGAGGAGGCCAAGGGGTGACAGCCTTGATTACTTGAGGTAATGCTGACACAGAACTCCTCCCAGCAGTATGAGAGGAAAGAATAAGCAGCAATGAACATGAATTGAAGTTTGGGAGGTTCAGATTAGATGTTAGGTTTTCTCTAGAAGACTAGCACAGCTTTGCAACAATTTGCTGAGTTTTGTGAAATCTACATCTATACAGGATTTTCACTCAACTGATAAAGCCATAGCTGGCCTGATTTACTATTGGCAGTAGTCCAGACCTTTAGGGATCACATCCAGCCTACATTTCTGTAGTTCCATGCAATGTAAAAGCATATTTATAGTTGAATGCAGAGATAAGAAGTCAATTTTACACACACAGTTCTGAGAAGGTCTCAAACTTTGCCTCTCAAAGAGATGAGTTCAAGCACATGGGCTATCCTTTGATGGAAAGAGTCACTATCTTGTTGTTGAGGCAGGATGAAAAGGAAATAGTTAACAAATGGAATTGTGGCCTTTGTGGAATACCCAGAGTTTACTGTTTTCTGTTCTTTGATGCCCTCTGGTCCTTGGAATAGCTCTTAAGCTATTGAAAGAGTGCAGAAATCTGCAAGAGAGCTACACAGGAATACACAAGTGAAGTGTTTATTCACTGTTTCAGGCTACTGACTAACCTACCTTTTGTATAGTTTATTCATAATCCAAGCTTTGGCTGATACTGTGTGTGTAAAGAAAGAATGCTTTTCATTGCACCTTCTTTGAAACAGGCATTTTTCTAATACATATCAGGGTGGGAAAGGCTATTAATAGGGTGAATATTGCTTTCTGACAATTGTCTTCATTGAAATAAAACAATATATAGGATACATAAGAGGAAATTCATATTTGTTTTTAAAAATGAAAGGACTCCAATACTTCTGCCCACAAGTGGGCCACTAGAATGCACCAGCGAGTTCAGCAATTTTGTGTCATGCAATAGTGGCAGGGGGCAGATTGCAAAATGCCTGTGAATGCCTTTTCTCTGGAGAAAATACCCGTGTGATATAAAGAGGGGCTTATCAAATAAGTAGGTTTTCATTTCAACACACTCAAGCCCAGCTTTCAAACAAGACTCTCTGGATCTTTTCTAAAGATGTAAGATGAAGAATCATTTGTAACAGAAGCATTCAAAACCAGAGAAAACCAGCGAGAATTATCAGAAACAGAGAAAACCAGCGAGAATTATCATAAGCATGGAATGACTATCATATGAAATTTAATAAACTAGTTCTTTTCAATCTGGAAAAATAAATAGCTGAGAGAGAACACAGCAGAGCTCATAAAACCATGAATGGTATGGAAATGTTGAATAGCAGATGACTTTTTCACCATTTCTTACAGTGCAAAAGTAAGAAACATCAAATTAATTTATCTGACAGCACACAAGTATTCCTTCCATACCGTGAATAATTAAATGTAAAACTCTGCCATGAGATGTTAGAGCATCATAATGATAATAGTAAAAGTCAGAAAAGTGTAATTGGGCTCAAGAAGCAATTAAATTAAAAGGGCACTTAAACAGAAAGATGCTGATGCAATCTGCTGTTCAGCTACCTGGGAGGGTAACTTGCAGGAAATATCAGTGTATGCTTGATCTGTCCCCATATTTTTCCTAAATGTCCATTGTTGCCCACAGACTGCTGCAGGTACTGGCTGTGACCTAGTCTGTGTGTTTTGGCAGTCAGAACAGCTCATCCTTGGGGAGAAATCAGTTGTTTATTTCCCTGTTGCTGAAAATTTCTCCTTTATGTAACCCATGTGAAATCACTTCAGTTCCCAGGCAATTTTGCCTTTCCTGTTAGTCTTGCCCAGTTTGGAAAAAGTTTGTTTCACACACTTCACCATCATTTGAAGCAGTGAGTGTTTCTCATTGAAAGGTAGGCAAAGGCTCTTGGCACTACAAGTACTGACCTCTAGTAATTGGCATTGTCCAGTGCTGGAGTGTTTGAATGACAGGAAGACAGACAGACAGACAAAGAAAGAAACAAAAAAGAGAGAGAGACTGGTCCACATTGATGCTGAACCAGTTTTCACCAGAAAAAGTTGGCCAGAACTCATTCTTCAGTAGTATCTGAACAATAAAAGCAGCCTATTATACATCAAAAAAGGTAAATGGCCCTTTATACTGAGAAATTCACTGCAGGGAAAAAGAGTCCCACAAACCCTGAGACCATTTGTCAGACTGTGGGACATCTGGAGAGGGATGCATTTTGCCCTCACAGCTTAGGCAGCTGAAACTCTTGCAGGAGCACTGGCTTCTTGTTTTATGGTACCTTTGAAGATATTTTAGGTAGGATGCTTACAGAGCTTAGCACAGCAGGAGCTCTTGTGGGAGCAGCAGCTGCATTCCCTTCGTGGCCTGTCCATGTTGCAAGATTAAGGTAGCAGAGCACGTGGTTATTTTTGGTACCCTTGCCTGTAATTCTAACAAAGTTCTTCCCTTCCTGGGGGTTCTGAGGCTGCCTCCTACTAACCTGGGAGAAACAAAGGCAGAGGGGCACAAAGGTCAGTGCTCAGAGTGAAGAACAAAAAGGCAAGAGGAAGAAAGCTGAAGGGAAAGCACAAAGCAGCCTCAAGCAGAGGGTCTAAATCTGGATCTGATCTTGGCCTTTTTTTGCATAAACTGAGGAAAGTACTAAGAGTGCAAAACAAGCATGTTTAGCATCATGGAGAATCATGTCTTCACTTTCAATAAATCCTTCTGGTTTTAAGCAACATTACTGGGATTCGGATCAAATTAGTTTCAAGAGATAATTTCTATGACATTATTTTAGAGCAATTGGAGAAGAATGAAAGAAACAGTGATGTATGCTGAGAAGAATGCTTCTTTCATATTTGAGATGGAAATTCTAATTTGTTGGGCTACAGACAAAGGAGTAAGAATAATTTTGTTTGATCAAGACTGTATTTAAGAAAACCCTGAACAACCCAACGCTGTGGTCTCAGGTTACAGGAACACATTTTCCCTTCACTGAACTCTGTCTCATTCAACTTGCAAGAAGGTCCTGTGCTAGTCAATATTTGTCTTTAGAGTCACAACTCAATTTATAGATTTGTGTTTTACTATAGACTTGCTATTTATGAACTGCTCAAAAACCAGAATTACTGCTTTCTTCTCAAGCTTATAATTATTGTATCTGAATATTTCATTGACTACATTTGTTTCCACAGCATGTTGTCAGATCAAGGGGTGCTGTTAAAAGGAACTTATAAATAGGGAATGAAACAATCTATACAATGAGAAATTATAGTTAGAAGGAACACAGTAATTCTAGACACCCAATCTAATTTTCTAGAACAGAAGTTTTCAGTACATGTATTCATTTATTTAACACAGTTTAATAGGTTTTTCAAGCTATCAGTGATATCTGGTGTTGCTCTGAATAATCAGACCTACTACACATAAAATAACAGAATGTCAAATTATGTTCCTTTCAGAAAAGTAAGGAAGAATGTGGAATTACCTAAGAAAATTGTAACTTAATAAACACATTTGGATCTAAAAAGGAATGTGGACCTATGCCAGGTTCTAGTACAGTTTTTCAGTAGTGTTTCACTGCTTTAGCTGTATTCACTTTCTGTTTTCCTGCAACCCTGTGTTCCATTCATTTCACATTTTCCTCCCTCTGCTAGAGATGATGGCAGTGTTCCTGCAGTTGCCAGTCTTATTTATCACATGAGCCCCCATTAATCATATTAAAATCATTGCATTCATTGAAAGATGCATAAAATCTATGGAAAAAACCCATCATCAATATAAGGGCAGAACCAAAATATACACAAATAAGACAGTAAAAATAAGGTTCCAACAGCATTTACTAACTCCCATTTACTAACTCTTGATTATTTGATTGCACCAGAGCACTTAAACTCCTCTCCACCTCATCCTCAACCCACAATGCTTCACAATCTAAACTTACTCCCAACCTCCTCACTCTTCCAGTGCTGTTTCCTCCTCTGCCTCGTACATTCCACATGAGAAACAGTGCTTATATAATTTTGTACCGTTAGAGGCTGATCAGATCTCCATAATAATGGTTTGTACCATTCATACTAGCACAGAAATCTGCCCAGTCTAAAACAATTCAAACTTGCAAAGGAATTAGGAAAAAACCCAGCACCTCTGAGACCATGGCTTGTGCCATCTGAAATATTAAGATCTTGTTAAAATAATTAAATTCTTAATTGTTTTTCTTTTTTAATAATAATGGTTGAAAATGTTTTTTCCCTGTAAATGAATCCTTTTTTTTGTTTGTTTTTAAATCACCCTACACTTTACCATTTGCAGAAAGGTAAATGTACTTTCTTCTCTCCTCAGCTTTCTCACGACTAGTCTAGTACAGTAAGAGTAATTTTGGTGTATTTAAGTGTGTCTCTAGGTATCAAACATCTGATAAAGAATCTTGGCTGTGGCTACTTCTAAATGGATCCTCCTGTATTATTCTAAAATTCTTTCTCTCCTACACTGGGGAAAAGCTCTTGTGGTACTTTACACTGATCCTGGAATTTGCAGTGCTAGAAGATAGGGCTGTGCCCTTTATTCATCCATCACCAAATTTTATTCATCATGTGTGTGAATTTCAGGTAGACAAGATTGTTTTTCCTCAAACTGTGGGATTCCACACACATACTAAGTACATCACATTATTTATTTTAACTTGCCATCTGATAATTCCAACTGAAATTGATAACTGAGATCAAGAGCAGTGTCAGATGTGCTGAGACTAATTGAGTTACACAAGGAAGTGTCTTGTGGGACTCTCCTGCTCTCAGGAGACAATGGAAACAGCATTATTGGCTTCTTTCAAAAACATTATCATGTCACTTCAACTGATTCTTCTGGGATCACAAGGGCAATCAAAGGAAGTGCTGTAGAGTAATGACAAGTTGGATAACAGAATAGAGCTACAGGGAAGGAAAAAAGCAGCTGTTGGAACATTTGATCTTCTCTGTTATTACAGAACTACAAGTCATATTAACTTTTTTCTTTTTAAATGTTGACTCCATGTGAGTTACAATGCAGTAGCCTTGGCAGGTTTGCCTGATGTCTTTTGCAACAAATCACTTGTAGTGTTATCTCTGTGGAATAACTCCTGTCTGGCTGGAGGACTCTTAATTGATGGCTCTAAGATTGAACCAAGAAAGGGACATTCTGAGAATTACTTACACCAGAGAAAACAAGGAAGAAAACTAACCAGGTTACCAGCTTTTGCAGGCTGGAAGGGATTTTATTTATTTTCAAAGTTGCTTACCACTTGTCCATTTCTCAGATTTCTTAAGGAGTTGTGGATTGATTTTCTATTCAATCCATTAAAAGGGAAAAGGCTTTTGGTTGTGTACTGCTTCCCTATTTTCAACTTAGTGTTTAAATATTAGGTCAGAAATACAGTAATTAATTTTGTACCCAGTTATAACGGGAAATAATTCTGATCCAGTGACTCCTGAACCTGTCCTAAGCACAAAGAGAGAACCAGAGATGCCTTCTCCTCCAACTTTTGTTTTCCTCTGCATTCATTTCCCTCTTCAGGTTTCCATGGAAATAGCAGAGAAGTGTGCTTATATTCTTGGCATTAAAATATTCATAAAAAGGGATAAAGAGATGGTTTAAATGACAGATGCTGTATTGCTGAAGCAAGCAGTCAAATTTAGGGTTCTTGTCTGTAAATGATCATGGGTGTAAGCAAATGCATTTTGGAGAGAACAGGCCCAGAACAAATTCCTCACAGTGGCAGGAGAAGGGAGGGGCAGGACAAACCTGACCTGCAGAGAAAGCAGGAATGGAGTGCAAGGTTTCAGAGAACAATGCAAAATAAAATGCTGCTGAGATTTTGCTAATAGAAGTTGAACCCTTTCTTAAGGGAAGAGAAGATTATTTAAACTTACAGAATTACTTTTGTTAACTGAAAAAAATATTGCACAACTCCAAACTATCTAATTAAATTTTAAAATCTTACCTGTATAAAGCTTCTAATTCCTTTCAGTTATTGCAAATAGAATATTTGATACAAAATTAAAATTTAACCCTTTCAAAAAGGCTTTCCTACATTTGAACTCTTGAGTACATTTAATGTTTTAAAGGAACTATAAAACCTCAACATTCTTTTAATCTTAGAAAATCTAACTGGAAGCAAGAAATACACAGACTTATCTATATTTTTATTCATGAATCTTACTCAGACTAATTATTTTGGTTGTTTAGTCATGATAAAGATTTTAATCTTGAGCACTAAAATTATTCTAGTAGTATAAATAAGCATTTATATTCTAGGAAATCTGGTTTTCTGATTCAAAATATAAGCTCTAGTCCTTAAAAGACCACTGTATGGACAGATTCCTCTGCAGCACTTGGGCCCTCAAGGAGAGTGGAGTACTGCATGTAACATAAAGGCAACTTTTAAAAATCTATGAAAAACAAACAGAAAATAGATGTATAATTTAAAAGCTTGCCATTAGAACATTTACTGCATAGAGATTTGGTGTGGTTTTCATTTTCCAAGAACAAAAGTATTTTTAAAATATAAGTTGTGAAAACAAACACTTCAATATGTCAAAATACTTCTCTTTTAATAGTGGAAGCCATGAATGTTGTATTGACTTGTTTGCATGAAGTTATTCTGAAAAAAAACTTGCAAATGACCAGTGCATATTAATGAAGATCTATCCAAATGTTTATTAGTCTTTATCTATAAAATCAGCCTGACTTCTGGCATGTTTATTGGTAAATCCTTTTATTGGTAAATCCTTTCTGAAAGACATTCAAACAAGGGTAATATGCCAGCCTGCTAAGCCAATTATCCAAGCTCTGCATGCAGCAAATACTCTGGGACATTTTTATGCTGAGAAGGTGTTGAAAGAAGTATCTCTTTTTTTTTTTTAATAAGCCATACATATCTGGAACTGAGAAAAGTGAGACAGACAAGGATGATTTAGCCACTGATGCAAATTGATAGAAAAATCAAGAAATAAACCCCTCATCTCCACTGCTCTGCCACTGAAAAGGATTATTATAACATGGAAAAGTTTAAGAATTATTGTTGTAGAGGCACTGCAGATATGCTCTTTTGACTGCATCTATGAAGTTTAATAACTAAAATTTTAAAAATAATCCACACCCTTTCATACACAATTCTTTATTTTGATGCTGCCATTCAGGCCCCAGCTCTGGGGATTGGGCTCCATGAACAGCAATGCAGGACATAAATACCAACACTGAATCGAGAGCAGCACATCAAAAGGAGCAGCAAGGACTTAGAGGAAACATTTGTCATCTGCTGAACAACGACAGAGAACAGCAGGGCACTCAACAGCTACTGAAGGAAAGATCCTTTGAGGATACATTAGGGGATTTACACAGCAATGGCTCAGTCATTCTTTCTGGAAGGTGCATTTGTCAGTCATATTACACTTCTGTTTAAAACAACTTCTCTTCTTTCTTTCACCAGAAATGCCACGTGCCCTAATCAGAGCTCTATGACACAGATACCACTTCAGCACTTCGTTTTAAGAACACTGGAGGTATTTTATATCCAGGATTTATTACTTACCATAGAAAACCTGCTGGTTTCCAGCTTGCACTTTTGGATAACCATGTAATTTCCCTACTGTTCAGAGGATAATCGTCTTCATAACAGAGAAAACAGTAGAATTATAAAGGCATTTGTCAGGCTGTTCCAGAAAACTCTATTCACTTCTAAATGAGCATGCCCTAGAATCCTTTGTGTAAGGCTGACTGAGAAGGCACCTTACAAAAGCCCTCAGTGGAAAAAAGGTTATAATTTCTCTAAAATCTTCACATCAAGTTGAACCTGCCACTAACTGAAATCATACCATCTGTAAAATCCATATTCAGAATAATTTTCAACTAAATCTCTAACTAATCACTCCCAGTTAGCTTCCATTCAAGACAGATGCTGGCAACTTTGGAGCAAGAAACCTCAAAACATGGGACAGGGCTCCTCAGCAAAAACACTACTGCATAAATGTTAAAATCAGATTATTTATAAATCTTCCTGCCTCGAGTGCAAAATTGAAAACTAATTTATGCTATCTTTAAGCTAATAATGATTCTATAAAGTGGGATAAAAAAATGAAGAAAAAATCAGGATTTTTTCAGAGGTTTATGGATGGGAAAGACTTCAGATATCAAGCAATAACGAGTGGCAGATATTAACAATCTACCATATCAACGACCTGTAAATTCAATATATAATCAGGTGGGTGAGCCAAGACTTTCTCTTATAACTCATCTTCTCTTTGCTGGCCAGCTGCACCTCACTTGACATTGCCCTGCTGTGTGACTGCTATTGATCTACACCAACCTCACACATAGTGATATTACAGATTGGGCATGAATTCAGTGTACTACAGTCATGAAAATAATTATATTGATGAGGCAGAATGATTGAAAAATCAAACTGGGGAAGGGCAGACATTTTTCTTCTACATTTCTTCACTGCACAGCGCCTCATTTCTCTCTGATATTGTGCAAGATCTTCCCTATTTATATTGTACCTATGCATTGAGCAATACAACAAATTGCATATAAAACTGATTTCTAAGTAGGAAAGTCAGTTTCATGAGTCAGAAAGCAAGATATCATCCAAGGTCTATTTACCAATAAAGGAAACAATTGAGAATGTGCAGTATTAATAAAGAAAATTCATACTAATAAAAATTAGCAATTTCCTCACAGCGAATAATGAATGCAAAGAGCACAGAAATACAGAAGTATTAATCAGGAAAGCAAAATACAAAGAATTAAAATCTGGAGCCTGGTTTTGCTCATATTAAAATCAGTGGCAGTAATATTTTCATTCATTTTGTTGTTTGAAAACTACTATCAATAAAATGAAATCAACATCTACAATATAATCTGCTGGAATTCTGTACAATTTCCCAGTACTTCTTCTCCAGTGAAACTAAGATTTCAACTACTAAGCTGCATGTATGATGATATAAGGATTTTCATCATCTAGTTGTATATTTTATAGGACTCTTTATTAAGCCACTAGACCTGTCCAAGCCAGGTTTCCCAGGCAAGTTCTTCCCCACTGGCTCATCTTTTGGCACATGGGGACAGCCTGCCCTGCTCCTGTGCCTTTAAAATTTCCTTCTTGAACGATGTCCAGCTCTCCTGGCCTGCTTTGCCCTTCAGGACTGTCCCCTCAAGGGACTCTGTCAGCCACTCTCCTGAGCAGGCCAAGTCCAGGCTGTCAGTTCTGCTGAGCTCCCTCCTTTCCTTTGTGATTGCTGTGCCAGGGCAGGCTGCAAGCAGCTCATCACCTGCCAGCTCTCCTATTCCTTCTGCAGAGTTTGTGGCCACCCCTTGCAGCACTCCAGCCGTGCCAGCCATGCCCCCATTTGTGTGCCATGCTTTTTCTGCTGGCCAGTGCCTGCCACCTCCCTGGTTTGTTGCCCATGCTGTGGGTGTTGGTGCAGACGTGCTTCACTTGAGCTACTGATCCCACCACCTTTTGGGGGGAACAAGCACTAATTCCTACACATGACCATTGTCAGGCTTTTCCATGATTTCTAACACATCAAGAACCTTTATGTCTTCGCTGCCACCTGGATCAGCCTTAGCTGCCAGAGAAAAGTTGGTTCAGCCTTTTCCTAAAAATACAGAATTAAATACCCCACTATTTCAAGTCGGTATTTATCTGACCTCACTTCCAGCAATTTATTCTTTGCCTTTCTCTGTTAGATTAAGTATTTCTTTAAATATTGAACATTTTTTGATCCTTCAGGTATTTATACACTAAGCAGGTATTTCAATTTTTTAGCTCTACAAAACTAATTAAACTTTTGAAACCTTTTCAAATGCTGTAAGTCTCAGTCTGGATTGCTGGATAGCAATGACAGCCACATGCTCTGCAGAACTCTGCCTCCAGGACATTTTAGGCACAGCCACAAAGCATTTACTGTTGTCAACTCGCTTTTTTTTAACATATCTTTAACCTCCTTTGTTAACCTCTCACATTTCCAATTCAATTGGATTTTTTTCCTTTTTCTGTGTGTGGGCTGTTGAGGGGTTATTTATTTCTTTATTTCTAATCCCTATTTTTATTTGATCTCTGAAGAACAGCAAAGGCTCTCAGCAAGCTCCTGTTAGAACCACCCCTCTCTGTAGCACTGCCAGGAGAATGCACATTATCACACTACACCTAACAGAGGCTTTATGAAAATCAGTGTGACTCTGACAAGTCCAATGACATCCCTAATCAGCATTATCAGGGTGCTACTGCATAAACGTTTACACCAGTGGAATTCCAACTGATCTGGGGGAATATGAATGGAAATCAGCTCATTGCTATGTCAGAATTGCTCATTGCTGGAGGAGGTGCAGCACATCTGACACCATCATGGCCTTCTACAAAATCAGTTTAGGCACAAGCTCAGTCCCCATAACTGAGACACTGAAGGATTCTTGCTTCTCATTTTATGCTAAATTGTCTTAAACTATTAGCAGCAGTTTATTTTTACTGATGGGAAATGGCTGGGAGGTGATTCCTAGCTGCAAAGTAAAATATGGCCAATCAGTAAATAATGGGGAAAAGTACACAGAGGACTGTATATTTAGAAAGCAAGTTGTTTCAATCATCTTAGTAATGGAAAGAAAGGACAGTATCAAGCTTAAATATCTAAAAAATAAGTGACAGGAGTTAGAGAGCTGAATTAATTGGAGTAGAGGAGTTATTCATTGTCTGCTAATTTTGAAGTATAATCAGGGGACACTGTCATTGGTTGACAAGTTAAAAGTTTAACTGAGCGTATTAATAGCTTTCAAAAAATGCATTTTGATGCTCAAAAATCTTTCCCAAGATACAGGCAGCATACAATCAAAAAAAAAAAAAGTAAAACTGCAGCAACAAGGGCAAATTACTAAATCTCTGCAAGTATATAAGATCTGTTTAATGCCCAAGCTTATTTAATGACAGAAAGAGTAACTGCAGTCACAGATATCACTGCATTAAAACATGCCAGGAACACAGGGCAGGATTAAGACAGCAATATAGCAGAATTAGAATTAATTTCAGCTGTATGCCATGTCACTGAGATTCTTTTAAAATTCATGCAATTCAATTGCAGAATTGACAGAGAATAGTCACTAATGATCTTTACAAAGGAAACAAGCAAAATGAGTTTCAAGTTGGGTAAGAGTTTTACATCCCCAGAATATTTTAAATGCAAAAAAATAGGAACAAAGAAAGTTATATCTGAAAAGGCTTTAGTCTAGATTAAGTGCTGCTTCAAACTGCCCCATGAGAATATTTGTAGGTATGGTCTGGTGATCAAATATTTTTATTTGCAAAACTTTATAGCTTAAATAAAACTGACCACCTCTCCAGCAGCCTATAACAAATACCTCTATTTTCTTAAGCTGTAAAGTTTCTATCAGGGGCTGGAGTGGCTACTTGTACCTGTGCTAACTCAGCCAGACCATGCTGACAGTATAACCACCAAGTGGTTTTGGCAGTGTTGCACTGATTGGTATAGAAGGTTATTAGGATGATTACCCTATTAGGATATTAGTAAAGACAGTAGACATACTTAATAGTAAATGTAAAAAAATATAACATGATGAATCCTGTAGCCTTCCAAGAACAAGAATGCTCAGGGACCAGTCCATGGCCAATGCTGACCTGACAAGGTTGTTTTGATCTGCAATCTAAATTACTGACTTGTAATAATGGAAGAAAGTTCTGAAAAATCCACCACCACCAAAACTTACTCTGAAGCTGAATTAACAGCAAGGATCCTCCATTGTTCCAGCATTTCTGCTTGTTTTTAAGGCTAATTGGACTCCACTACTCTCTCCAGGCTTGGCAAACCACAGAGAGTTGTTACAGCTTATGCACCTACAAAAATAACCCAAAGTAGCTGTTTTTCTAGACCAGGATGGAATTTTCCTTTTTGTTTTTTTTTCCTTGTTGGCACATTTCTATTCACTGTGATTGTTAAATAGACAGCATACAGAATTATGAGAGATTATGATATCAACACTTCTCTACCCACTAGATGGATTCTAAGTTTCTAAACTCAAACCATATTATTCTTTTGTGGCCTTGGGCTTCAGTGGTATCTTACACTGCAGTCAAGTGAATTTCCAAGCTACACCTATACCATCAATGTTTCTCATATGTCATTTAGAAGTTACTCAGTTTGTTGTAAAGTTCACATAAAAAGCTACATCTTTTCATCACAAAGTAGTAAAACTGATTGCCTAAACTCTGCCACTCTACTTCATATGCATTAAGTTTCAGAGAATCTAATTAACTTCTGAAGATTAAACCTCTACATGTCCAAGAAACATATTTTCCATAAGGCTAGGCCAGGCTTGTCACATATGCCTCACAGCCCTAAAATTATGTGGCATTCCTTACTGTTCAAGGGATTCTTCAAGGACAAATGTACAACTTGCTTTGAAGTAAATGATTTACAATAGAGTCATCTAGAGACTTGCACATAAAGATGACAATGTGCTTGAAGCTTGGATTGCTCTGGTGTTTTCCTCTTCTAACTCCTTGCTTGCTCTAGCCAGTTCTCCAATTTCACTTGGATCTTTCCTATGACAATATATTTGGGAAGATGTTCATGGCTTTCCAGCCTTGCTGAGAGAGGCAGAGACGTTCATCTCCCTTCCTTCAGAAACTGATTCTTTATCCAGTGTATATGATCAGCTCCTCTGCCTGGCAGTGGCTTTCTGACTCATTACAATTCCCCCAGTGCTTGACAGGTGCCTTGTGTTCATGTGTATTATGCTGGTGGCTGCTTTAACCCTGCAGTTCCAGAGCAAACTTTACTGCCCCTACACTGACAGGCATTCCTGGAATTCACCTGGGGTCTGCTTGGGGTTTTTTCCTTCTTTTATAGTTTGAAGAACAGCAGTGTTACTGAATCACTGAGATTTTAACTTAAATTCTGTTTATTCATTGTCAGTACCCATGTCTTTCTACCTAAGAACTATTCTGAGCCTGAAGTTCATGGGATATTTAGGAGCATTCTGCCACTCCTGATGCCTCAAAGTTTAATTGACCTTAGTGCTGTAATGCTTGGAAATCAATTAAAAATCACAGCAAAACACCTTGCCTAGTCTAGGAGTTTTGAATGCAGCCAGTCACAGAGACCAAAACCAGAGAGTTACATCATCTCTCAGGCATTTGTCATGGGGGATTTGAGCCATTGCCTGCTGTTACCTAAATATGTCAGGAAATTCAGTCATCTAATTCAGATGTAAGTGACAACCAGCCCTGGATACCAAAGCAGACAAGTGCTGCCCAGTAGGTTCATGACTTCTGTGCCATGGTTTTCCAGAACAGGCAGAAGTCTTTCTGCTTTTGCCCCCATGAATTCCTTCTAATTAAGCCTCCTGCTCTACAGTGACAAAAATACTTATTTACCTGTAGGTTTCAATATGGGCTTGACATGAAATAGATAAGCCTCACAGCAAAGCTTAACAGGCTTTTACAATCTGATACTGGCCTCTTCCTGCAATCATACAATGGCATTAGAATGAGTCTATTTTTTGTATTCCGTAGTGGGGCACATTATCATATTTATTACTTTTTTTTTCCAACTAGAGGAACTAATTTGGTGAACATACAGACAGAATTATTTGCCTATAAACTTACTGTTAGTATCTGAAGTTACATGGAATGTAAAGTTCAGGGTATGGCAACAAATCCAAAATACGAAAAATTGCTGTCCCGTGTGTTCTGTGAGAATATCCACATAAGAAGCATACAATTATAATGAACAACGTAAACAAAAATAAATCTTCAGACTTGAAAGAATATCTAGTAAAAACCCTGCTAATTGGCAGTTGATCAATCATTTCCTTTTATTTTCTATTCATTATTTTACTGCTGTTTACATAATTTAGAAGGTACGTGCTTGGATACAAATCTTGAGGCTGGAATTGTGATGCATTACTATATAAAGTTAAACTTTGGTAAGGGACTATATATATTACTTTGTTAAGTACAAAAAGGCTAGAATTTCATTTGCAGTGCTGAAAGATTACACACATGAGTGCTGAAGTCATCTAGGCTTTGCTCCCACACAAACTTCACTATGAAAAGTCTTGAAATGGAAAAGCTTCATGAAAAAAAATGGAACAGTTTAGGTCAATCTTTTTCTAGGATTCCCAAGTGACTTAGATTGTCAGAATAAAGTTTCCTGACATGGTGTTTACCACTGATAATAACAGGTGCTAGAAGGGCTGTGGGCACACAGATCACAGTTTCCCCTCTGTCCTGACTGTTAGTATTAGCAGTGCAGGAAAAGAGCTGCATGCCAGAAAGGATTTTTAATACCCTGAATTACTCAAAAAGCTGAACTGTCAGGAAATAAGCCCCTTAAGTATTTGGCCTCAGGGAAAAAGAAAAAAAAAAGGTAGAAAAAATGTTACCAATGTTGTTTACTTGATAAAAAAAATAAATCCTGGCAGAAACAGGATTTCTGCTCAAAATTCATACAATTAACATATGACAGAAGGCTTCCCAGTTATTATTAGATAATTGAGAGGCTCAATTATTACCCCAATTAGTGTTGCATGAGGCCTACTCCAGCCTGAGCTGTTTACTGCAGCATTTTGACTTTTTCATCTGCATCTCCCTTTTAACAAGATACTAAAAAAATAGCTTCAAAAAGCCTAAAATTTAATTTTTATATTCATTTGCAGTGGCTGTAAGAAATAAATTACTTGTTACCTGCAAGCAGTTTTCCTCTAAAATCCGTATTTATAAAATTACTGAACCAGTGTCATTTTTAAACCTACAAAACCTTTACTTGGTATCTCCTGCACCATGTGAATCTCTTGTGACTACTGACCTCAGGAATTCTCAGGCACACACTCATGTTTAGCCCACTTCATTATGTACTTGATTATTGCATTTGTAAAGTGTTTCTCATGGTCTCAAACCCTGTTGCAGCTGCAGGCTGTGGAAGAAAACCATCAGTGAGAATGTATAGAGGACAGAGCTGGACACATGAGGACACTCACAGAGAAACTGCAAGAATCCTTTTCATGAGGACAGGCAGCAGCACTGATTTCTGAGAGTACAGATTATTTAACATTCTCTGGCACACATTCATTTAAAGAGAAATTGAAATAAAGATGAGACACTTAGATATTAACGGGTAGCACCTTCAAAGTGCAGGGTGCAACATGTAAGAAGGCAAAAAAATTGTTACTTGATAATGTAACATTATCAAAGGCCAGAGCTGGCATCTTAACATGTAATAAGAGACAGAATGGGTCAATCAGCTGCTAAGGACCATGAAAAACAAGACAAGTAATTTATTTGACATAATAGAAAAGAAATCAGCATGGGATATGAAAATTTAAGGCAACCTTCTCGAGAGTGCTGGTCAGGAATCATAATCATACAATAAATCAAAAGCAATCCAAAGACATTTTACAATGTTGCAACTGTGTCAAAAGAGGAGACAGCTGTTATGTAGTTGAGTCATGCTAACTAGCTGTGGTGCATGGAATGATAACACGATATTTATTACACTAGGTAAGGAAAAAACCTCCCAAGACATTGTAGAAATGACACCAGACACAGATCACATTTCCAGATAACCCTAGATAAGCAGGAAAAATATTGTTACAGAGTGATGATACACACGTGGTGGTGGAGAAAAAAGTGAACTGTAATTCTTCATGTAGCTTTCTGTTTAGTAAAAAACCAGCTAAATATCACATATGTTAAACAGAAGCAAAAATACTCATTTGTCCAGGTCTACAAACTGTCAACTCAGATGATTTTGCTCCTAGGAGTGATGTTACCCAGAACAAAGCATAGCAGGAGAAAGACAAAAGCCCCTGAAAAAGTCAGCCTTCCCCTTCTGTTACTTGTTTTTGAGCAGGATAAATTTAACTGAGTCACTTAAAATGACACACAAAGGAAAAGTTGTCCAGGCAGCCGATAGTTTGGGCATTATTTTTGTTCTCCCTTCTGCTCACTGGTGTCACTACAACAACCTCACCCTCAGCAGACTTCACGACTCTGCTGTAATCAGAGCCCACAGTGTGCAGAGCCGGCTTTCCCCTCATTTTTTACCATATCCGTCAATCATTACTTTAACGCATCTTCAATAAAGACAGAGCTCATGCATAGCATTTCTCCACTTCTGTCAACAGGATCACAGAAGTTTTCATATTCATACAGATCATTTGCTCAACTTTCACAGTTTATAAATCAGCCAGATTCTTACACGCTCTCTCGAGCAGTAAGTTATGTTTGGCAGTAGACTAGTTTTATTTAGCAGCTCTCTTCACCACAGATTCTACACTAGGAGGCATTTTACACTCTGCAACTCTATTATTTGTAGGACTTTTTTCATGAGTGGCAGTCTCAGTGTTGCAGTTCCAGTTATGTACCAATGTAGGTGCTATTGTTGGTCCTGTATAGGCCAATGTTGATAAGGATTTTTCAAATTTATATTGATTTTTTCCCTTTCAGGTAGTGTAGTTCTTTTAGATTTTTCAATCTGAACAGTAAGGCAAGAAAAGTCAAAAGAATTGCAAGAAACTCCTAGTCAGGTTCTAGATGTAAATTACTTTTTCTAATATGTCTGAAAATTAGGAGAATTAGTGGCAATGCTTCTCTCATGTCAAGAGGAGGTTGCTAAACAAAAAGCAGATACAGAAATCTGTTACAATAGGAAGGCACTAATGCCAAGACAAGAATCTCCAGATAATGAAGGATAAGTGCATGCACAGAACAGTGGTATGGCTCATCAGAATAGTACAGAGGAGAAAATAGAAGTGTTGTTTATAAACTGCAAAATCACTACAGAAGATTCGAATAAGAAAATATTATATATGTGATAAGCTCTACTGACAAAAAATGGGCCATCATGCGTTCCTACCCACAAACTGCCTCCTCATGTTTTACAAGGCTGTCAAAAAAAAAAAATCAAGTAAAAGTCCTGTGAAACTCAATTCAGGCAATGTGAAAGTTACAGCAAATATATATATTTGCATATCTGTAAGCATTCATATATTTTCCATAGCTACTGTATTTGTGTGCTGTGAAAACCAGAAGCTGACAACATTAAAGACAATTAAATGGGAATGGCTGCTCTTTGGACAAGGCAAATCAGCCATTTAACCAAAAACAATCAAAGACAATTTTAAATATAGAAATGTCATACTAATTAAAAACATGTTTAATTTCTTTTAAAAATTAATTTCATCCCAAATGCCTATTGAAAATCCTAGAAAAAAAAAAGGGAGGAAACTTACTTATTATTTTACTTTTGACATTTCCCAGGACCTTCGTGGTGTCCAAATGAACCATCCCTATACACCAGGATGTCACTACTGCCTGCCTTTTTAAGTGGTGTCTGAAGTAACCATGTAAATATTTAGCTAAAAGGCACCAGAAAAATAATAAATTGGCTGTCATGTGAAGAGCACCTCCATTTCCCAAAAGTAACATTAAATAACTAACTCTGTCCAGTGGGGAAAACTATCCAAATAAAAGAACCAGAGCTTCTGGATTTTCATAATGATTGGGGATTACTGCCTTGGGAGGGAGGGAAGGAGGGGGAGATAAAAGACCAAATAGTGGTGAAGAAAAAAGGAAAAGAAGGACAGAGAACTTACTGTTTGATTATCTTCATACAGCTTCAAGTCATACCCACTCAGCTCCACACAGAAAATTATTGCTGTAACCCCCTCGAAACAGTGGATCCACTTTTTGCGTTCAGATCTCTGTCCACCCACATCCACCATTTTGAAAGTCAGCTCTTTGAAGGTGAACTTATTTTCTACAATCCCTGTGGTCATGTCCCGAGACCGCAGAATATCTTCCACCGTGGGGATGTAGTCCAGAGCTGCGATCCGTTCCAGGTCGTTCAGGTAATAGGCAGCGTTATCCTCCAGGTGGTACTCATTGGAGCGGCAAAAACACTCCTGCACGCCAGGGTCTGCCCACAGCCTCTTCATCACCCCCAGCAGCTCCGGGGTAATCTCACCTTTGCTCTCAGCTGGGCCTGTCAGGGCAAAAAGCTGCACTGCATCGTACGCTCTGTCAGGATTGTGGAATTCTATTTTAAGGGTGGCCAGAGCCCGGATGATACGTGTGAGAGAGTCAATTGCATTATAGATAATCAGAGGTTTGTATTCCTTACAGGCCTCCAAGTTAAAGCCACCACTATGAATGATTTTCATCTGCTTTACGATAGTACTCTTCCCAGAATTGCTGGTGCCCAGGAGGAGGAGTTTTATCTCCCTTCGCTGTCGCTGGCTTTCAGAGCGCAGGTGGCGGTCAATCCTCCGGGACCGCCGCGCTGCCTCTTTCTCCTCAGAGCTTTGCCGACATCCCATGGTACAGCAGGCAGGTGCAGGGGCGGCTGCAGACCGGCTCACTCTGTTACAGGCGTCTCTCAAAAAGATCTGCGGTGTCTCTCAGTTCTCGTGCCAGGTACACCCCGAATGGAAAAAAGGTCACTATCCAATACCTGATGATCCCCGATGCCTACAGCCACCTAATAGAGTCCCAGCAGGGGTGCAAACACATGTAGGTATGCAGCCACAGAAATAGTCTCTTCAGTAGATCTCATGGCACTCCCCTTTCCAGTGCATAAACTGTGGCACATCCCTGTTAATGATGGGACGCTTCCCTTTGCCACAGTTTGTCTAGAACCATCAAATACCCATTTCTGTTCTGCATAATTATTTTGCTGCCTTCTGTCCAAAGGTAAGAAGCAGCACTTTCGCCTTCTCTGCTCTAGCCTTTTCTTCTGATCGTGTTCTCTGGTTGCTGTGGTGATGCTGCAAGATAAAGCTGAAGCTCTTTTCACTGGTACTGTACTTGTTTTGTTTCTCTTCCCCCACTTCTTCAGCTGATCCAGTTCAGTTCTGTAAATCTGTGCTTTCCACCTGCCAAACAATGGAAAAAGAAATGAATGAGACTCTGCTTCCTTGCACCAAGCCACTCACTTTTTCCTCCTCTTCTAGACTTCCAAACTTTTTATTATGCCAAATGGAAAAAGGTGGAAAAATATGTAAAGAAAAGCAAATATCTAAAATTATAGTAAAAGCAGAGGGACAGCTGAAGCTCACAGACTAAGAAAATGTGGTTTCTGAACAATAGTAAGTCAAATCTCCCTTTCAGCCTTCTGTGTTTTATTATCTAAACCTACATGAAAACAAACAGTGCTGAGCTGTGCCCCAATTTCTCCCTCAGCAAGAGCTTATGGCAGTGCTTTTCCTGCACTGTTCTGTTCCAGCTTGTTTGTCTGAAGTAGGAAATGAAAACTCACAACTACTTTTCCCAGCCTCTCTATTTATATCAATATACTGTACTCAGACAGATGTCCTCCTGAGTTTTTTTCATCTTATCTATCTCTACTGAACATTTAAATAACTAAATTAAGAAACAAAAGACGCTGATTAACTTTGCTTCATGAATTTGAGACAGGAAGTTACTGATCTTTGTAACAGCTCTTTTTTTTTTTTTTTTTACCCCTGGAGAACAGTATTGTTAAACACAATACCTGCATCTTGCTTAATCAATAAAGAGATGCAAACTTCGTAAGCTTCTGTCCATAGCCAAGCTAAATGTTATTGAGCCTCCTCTCTTTCTGCTTCAATACAGGAAATTCTGAGCTGCAGCAAAAGGGAACAGTGACTATGAGGTGAATTTTTCATATGAGAAGCACAGGAAACACCATCCCAAGCGAGGGCAGAGAGCTTTTCAGTGACTGTTAGAGCAATTATTCTTTCCCAGATTAGAGTTTAAGCCTACTAGTTGGAACTCTGCAGAAGGCAGCAGCAGGAAGCAGTTACCCTCGCAGAGGGAAAACACATTACTAAAGCTGATTGGTGATCACTGCCTCTCTTCTAGGAAGGGCTTGCTGCTCCCACCAAGCTCTGGGCACGGTGGGCAGTGGAGTCCCAGCTGTCACGGCTTCCTCCCCGAGTGCTGCCCCAGCACACCTTGGCACCTCTCCTGCTGCCTGCTTACTTGTGCCTGGAGGCTCCTCACTGAGTGTATTTGCAAACCAAAGCACTCAGATCCTTACAGAAACTTGCAGAGTCTACTAAAGAAAACTTTCTACTACATTTAATAAAACTAAGCCTCCCAACACCATTTTTAAAGTTGCCCTACAAACCTTTGGAAGTTTTCCTGCTTGAACTGACCAATATTTAAATGTAGATGTGACAATAAATTAAAATACATATTAAAGAGAATGATTCCACACTACCAGGAGAGAGATAGAATGTTCCAAGCCAGATGTTGAGCCTCAAGCTTTTGTGAGAAAAGTATAACTACAACTACTTGCAGCCTCATTTACCTAACTTGCTAACTAACCATATTCTAATGGTTATTAGAATATGGTTAGAGTTATATTCTAAACTAATCTTACTCTGAGTTGTTCTAAACTATCCAGTCAGTACAGTCACCTCTCCATAGCAGCTTGAAGTGCTTGTTGTCTTTGCCTGTAGGGACCACAGTGCTTAAACTGGCTGGCAATTTAAGCATTTTTGGTATCTTAAATGTAAAAAGACATCCAAATCCTTTGCCCCAAATGCACCATGTATTGCTCTTACCTGGTCTGAAATTCTACAAGAGAGTCTTAATATCAGCTGTATGTATCTTACTTCTCTTTGTATGACAGGACATTAGCACATGAAGAATAGATTAATCAGTGAAAAATTAAAATAATCGTATACACATTAATAGAATGGAAATTAGCACAGCTTTACTTACTCTGAAGATTTGGAAAGGAAAACCCTCCCAAGTGAGGAGTTACACTTTCTTCAAATAATTCACTTTTTCCAATAATCACAGAAAATGAAAAATTAGAGTTGAGGAAGCTGTTCCTTAATGAATAACTTTCTAGCCATGCAGAGGGAATGAAATTTCTGTATTAGATATCAGGCCAGATTCTTATTTTACTTATATAAAAATCAAAGTTGTTCCCATTAATCACACTTACTCTGACACGTTCAAGACATTTCAAACTGGTTCTCCTTTAAATCTTCATCATCACAGGCCTCATTTTCATGTCATTGATAAAACCACTTGCTGTATTTTTTATGACATTTTCTATGTATTGTGGTGATTCCAGATGAAGAATTTTGCAAGAAACATTTATAAGACTCCCTCTTTTTATTCTAGCTCCATCCTGAACAGAAAGGCTGGCTAGTAACAAACAGCAAGAGGACACAAATTCCTGCTAAAGGGCAGCAGTGCTTAGGATCAAGCTGGAGATTTTATGACTACATAAGACAAGCAGACCTTTTTTTAAACTTCATGTTATTTGCCTCAAACACTTATGACAAATGGTTGGGTAGAAAGAATCTCTCAGGAATAATTTTTTGTTTTCATTCAGCTCATACATTCTGTGGAGTATTTCCTATTGCATATTTCCACAACACATTGAGAGGCATCATTCATATCCCACAGTGTTTTACCCATCAACTATTTTGTTTGCCATTCATTAATATGTTAAACACCAAAAAAAGGTAAAGTAGAACTTATTGTAGGAAAGACCAGGAGTATGTAAATACACATATTAGTATGTTACACTCACATATTAGAGTATAAATTAGTTTTACACTCTTGAATTTCTTTCTTTTTTTCTGACTTCTAGTCATTCCTATTGCATACATTGCAATGATATTTGGATATCACTATTTCAAGTAGGAACACAATGAGGTGATTATATTATTGCTTTGTAAAGCAGAGTAGTAAACACTATTTTCAAATAGGCTCTACAGTAAGAAAGTTTGGTTTATTTGAGCAAGTTTTCCCATATACAGTGAAAAAAAATCTCTCGTGTTCACAATCAATACTTTTTAAAATTCAGGAAACTTCACATGTAGTATTACATTACTACAGTTTACTGCCCTGGGTACATACAGATGAAATTCCTCTTACCAGGTTTACTTTTTCTTGGGATACACAGAAAATAAGGCAGTCTAGAATTTGTTGTGTTTTTAAAATCAGATTTCATATTAAACTTACAAGTGTTTTATGGCTGTAAGTTTCTAATTAGGTAAGTGTATTTTCAGTTACTCTAGTGGAAAGCCCTATTGCTTCCTTTCACTTGCTCACTTGTCTAAAGTTTATTTAAAAAAAAAATTACTATTCAAATGACCAGATGATACAATATCTGCATCTAAACGAACGTATTTGCCTTCTCCTGACAACTGAAGGCTCAAAATGTTAAGAAAACATGGGTTTTTTAAATCTGACAATATAGGTGGGCTGTTTTGTCATGACTAGAATGGGTAGCTTTTCCCACAAGGTAAGATTAACATGCCCCAAATCCTGACCTAACAGTGATATATTTCCATCATCAAAAGAGGAATGCTACCAATTCCTGGAGTGGGAAGGACAAAATTCTGCACTGGTTACCATGTGGAAGTGTTGAAGCCCATTAAGCTGAGCAGCTGTGTAGTGTTCCCATGTTCTGACCACTCGTTTGTAGCCAATAAAACCAGTCATTATTGTTGGTTTCATATCTAGGCTCGCTCTTTGCCCCTATCCATCACTCCTGACTTGTGCAAACTGATCCATGTGTGTGTAATATAAACATCCCTTTTCCCAGCACGTTCCCAAATTATGGCAGCAGATGGAGAAGAGGCATAGGGAGGGAGACTGACACCAGCACAATTCAGTTGTAAAGGCTTCCATAAGGAAAGATGCAAGTATTGTCTCTGGATTCATTAGCTGCTGACACGTCACCATGGAATGCAGAGTTACAGAACCTACCTGGAAAGGTTTTCCCTGTGATCTTGTAGCAAGGCAGTGACTCCTAAGCTGAGAACAAAACCAGTGCTGTGACTGTCACAGCACAGAGACTGTGCATACAGCATGCTGCTGGCAGCAGCAGTTTCAGCTGGAGTTGTAGGCACAAAGCTGGGTTATCCCTCAAATGCAAGAGGTCTGATAATTTAGCTTCATGACCACCAGCTCACTCACACAGTAAAAAGCTTTTACAGCCATGTAAAAGCAAACTCAAGCAAATCTAGCAAGAAGTGGCACAGAACTTATATAAGACTTACAAGTGTAAGCCAAGCTACTGTAATCAGTTTCTAATGATTATACACATCCACTGAGAATTACTGTACTTTAACAAATCCTTATTTCTGCACGTTTTAACTTTCAATCATTTCTTATTCTATTAATGAAAGAGAAGGAGACACAAGGGAGTGTGATATATCAGGACATACCCAAGGTATCTACTGAAGAAGAAATCAAGTGTTCTACTAAGCAGGGTTTTTTTTTTTTTGAGGGAGAGAGAGAGAAAAAGAAAGGAACTGAGACTCACAAGAAATGGGAAAATTGGTCCAGATTTTTGTATCTGGAAGGCATCCAGAAGAGTCCCAGACATGCGTGCTGTAGAAATACAAGGTTGAAATAACTTCACAGAAATTAATTTACTGTTTAATGTATGGTGATTGAAGTCCTTTTATTGCAGAAAAAAGTTATTTTAAAACTGTGGCCACAGATACAACTGACATTCTCTTTATACAATCACTGAAACCTGAAAGACAAGGAAGTATGTTCAAGTTATGACAAAACTTTTAATTACACATTAAGGCACTATAATCCCATCCAAAACAAAGGGTGGGCCAGATGTAGTTGTTGAACAAGAAAACAGCAGAGAAAGCTGTTGTATTTGAGGTTTATTTCTTGCAGCAGTTAAAACGTGTATTCTGTTAGTCAGATGAGTGAAGAAGTGTCATTGTTTAATTAGCTGAGTGTTTGACTGGACACTACCAAATTCTGTCCCTTTTTGTCATGGTGGTTCTTTGTGATGTCAATTAACTCCCTTAAGCACATCTTTTCAAAGATTTTTTTCTGCTTGTTCATTTCTTAGATTCCCAATTTGAGATACTGTTTGTGACAAAGAAATGTGTTGAGTTTTCAAGTATAATTAGCCTCAGTGATAACTGAGTGATAGCCTAACCTCTATACCAACTCCCCAAGATGGAGCCAAGAAATCATTAATGTCTGTGCAAAAGATACCAAAATAAGAGGAATAGCAAAGTCAGTCAAGAAATGCATATTCATGGCACAGGACCTCGGCCACAGTAAACAACAGGAAATAACAGAAGCTGCTGTATAAGGATGGGATTCTTACAATAAAGGTTGGCAAAGAAGGTAAAAGGACAGTGATTTAAAAAATTAATTCAGAATTCAGTCCAAGGCAGCAGATGAGAAGGGCACTGATCAGAGCTGGTGCCATACCATGAGCTCCTTAGTGTCAGCAGCACTGGCTGCCACCAGCCCCAGGAAGAACAATTGATAGGTCCATTAGGTTCTCATCTGTTGATTCCCACTGTGACTATAGAAAGACTCATATTTGTGCCATAACTACAGACCAACAGAATTAACAGAATATAACTACACACATATAATATCCAATATAACATACAATATAACTACTAACAGAATATAACGACATAACTAACAGAATTGCCACCTGGGGATACCATTCTGTGATACATGGCAGAAAGAAGTTTTACAAGGAAATAATGAGAACCCAAAGAAAACTACTTACTGTGCAGGCATAGACCTATCAGTATATAATTGTGCCTGACATGGGATAGAACAGATTTGCTACAGTGAGATATTATATTCATTAGCTTAATCATCTTTGTCTATTGCTTGGAAAATATCCAACAAATTTTAGCAGTGCCACAACACAAATTATGCTGGTTAGGGATATCCTCTAGCTAAGTATATCACTCAGCCAAAATATAGCATGCAGGCTTCATCTAAGATTTTGGGAAACCTAAAAACTTATAGTGAAAACATAGTATTTCTTACAAACCAAGTATTCAACAAGAACCTATTAATTATTTTTCTTTTAACTATGCACACTCCACTTACTAGAGGAAGTTGGAAACATAAGTCTGTGAAGCATTAATACCAAAAATTCTTGGTAGTTATTTAAATTATTATATGGTTTCACTGTTTCACATTAGTTCGTGGATTTAGCAACATCCACAAACTACTGTGAAACAATGAGAAGCACCAACACAACCAGACATGAGACTGGCAAATAGAGCCAGATTGTACACCAGTTCTGTTCTGGGCTGCATGGCCAAAACTCCAGAGCAGTGCCAGTGACTGCACAGGGAGTTGCTGTGCTTCACAGCAGTTTGACTAAGCCCAGAGTCTGCCACAGCAGCCACTTTAGGGGTGACCTTTAGACTGGCATGAAAAAACATTCCAAGAACAAGAATATTACAGTGGGTCTAACAGTGGGTGTGCAGGAAATCCTGGCTGCTAGACAAGGGTGAGAAGAAACAACACACACAGCATCTGCTTTAGGGACGTACCAACATCAGGCCCATTGCAAGGTGTGCAGTAAAGCAGCAAACAAAATGCAGGAGCCACTCAGTGTTTTGTAAGCACCTCGGGTGATGACAGCAGTGGAGGGCATGTCTTCATTAGTGCTGCTGTTTGGCTTTTGTCATTAGTGGGACCATAGGCCTTATGTAGGCGATTCAAGAGCTAAGACTCACGACCACAGGGTTGCTGTTTCATGACTCTTACAGGGCTAAGGAGATTGTTTCATTACATTTAAAAAAAAAAAGCACTAGTTACCATTAGATTTGTTCATTAATGTTACAGTAAATTTCCTATCACTCATTCAACCTTATTGCACACAATACCTTATGAAAGATGAGGGCATTTTGATAGTTAGAGCAAAAGAAATTTTAAGAGAGATTTGTAATAGGAGAACAGTACAGCCTTGTAAAAGGAAGTTTTTCTTCCTGTGCATAAAAGGTAACATAATAAAACAAAACCATGCTTGCTTTAGCTTTCCAGTGACAGGCATGAGCTATGGGAATCTCTGCAGTGAGAACATGAGAGTCTGGGTACAGATAACAGTGTCCTGAAGACAGGAGGTTTGTTTAATGCAATAGAGAAAAGCAGCCAGTGAAGATTCAAAGGTTGATGCTCAAGGCCAAGCAAGAGGCAAGGAGAAGATGCTCCAGTAAATGAGAATTCTGGAAACAACAGATGAGTTTAATCTGTGATGATGTGTAAGAAAGCATCTTGGAGACAGAAATATATCACAATTGTTCTGCTGGTTTTAAGGGAAGGAACTGGCAGAAAGGCAAAGATTAAGGCAAGGAATGAGAGAATAAAGTCACAGAAGCTAGGTAAGATTTCTAGGGTAAATTGAATGGTATATAAACACAGGAAGCAAGAAATCCTGCATCCATGAAAAAAGGAAGGAAGAGATAGCAATAGAGGAAGGAAAGATGAGGCGAGATGAGCAGATGGGCACATCTTACTATATCATACTGGCATAAGATCAGCAGAAATCTGCACACAGGAAAAAAAAAAGACCAGAGGGAAAGGATTGACTCAGAATCTGTAAAGATGGGTCTGCACATATGGAATTTAATTACACTAGGAGGAAAAAAAAAAGGAGATAATAAATCCAGGGTGTTCATGGTGGAAGAAATTGCCTAGGATGTCAGACTTCCATCAGAATGGTTTTGCTAGAGAAAGGACATTGTTGAGAGTGGATCAGGACTGGAAAGTCAGCAAGAATAGACCTTGCAGAGAAAGGCAAAGCAAAATGTTTTGGAAGAAGAGCAGAATGCAGGAACTGTTTCAGTAGAAGTAATAAACACTGAATGCATGGAAAGGCCGGGTGAAAGCATGGGAGGACTGGCAATGTGATGGTTAAAGCTGGGAACTAAGCAACAGAGAATGAGTAATGTTTCACAGAGAACAAATCAAAAGAACCTTGGTGAATGAAAAAACAGAAAAACAGACATAGGTTGAATGAGTATGCAGGAGCAGTGAGTTACCAACATGGAAAAAGTCAAAAAAGGATTCTAGAAGATTCACATGAATCGTAAGGGAGTTCAGAGGCAGCAGCTCAATGAAAGCATGAGAGGGAAGAGCAACATGGTGAAGAAAAAACATTGGAAAGCTGGTCAAAATGGAAGAGAGGAAAGCAGTACAGTGAAAGAATCAAGCCAATAGTTCTCATGATGGTCTAATTTAGGGAAGGACAAGAAAACTTCAGCACTTTTGTCAGGTTATTAACACACAACAAGACAGAATTATGAATTAAAATGCTATTTCTAATATAGTAAGAGAAAGAAAGGAGGAGAGTGTCAATATGAGCATAAAAGGCAGGGCTATCATCAGGGATGAATTTGGTTGGTAGGGTATAGAGTATTTTCCAGCCCTAGGCCACACATAAAATTAACCATATGAACTCTGTCAGAAGGCATCTATATCAGAACTGTGGATTTTCTAGGTTTCTTCTTAACAACTCAAATTAAACATTATTTCATCCACAGAAGGGAGATGAGAAGCAGAAGTATTAGACTACAGTCCAGGGCAAAAAAAAAAAAAATAAAATTCCCAAGAGGCTAAAGAGAATCCACGATGTTCTCAGAAGTGTGACTCATGGGAGAGGACTTGGATGCTACCAAGCACAGATTACAGCTGCAGCCTACGCCTGGTCTCATTCTGCTTCTCTTTTGAAATTCAGAAGCTTTGACAGTCCTACACTGCTGCTGCCTGCAAGAGCTTCGGCAGGTACATCTCAGACAGCTCAGCTGGTGTCGGAGCTACTCTCTAATTCAAAGGACCTCTTTTTATAAGAAGAATATGAAGGAAGTTACTCAGGTTCTGGTTTTTGGGCCAAACCCAAAACACAGATATACTTTACTTCACAGAAAATAACTCTGCAACCAGAAACATTTAAGTACAACATTGTACAATGGCTAATAAGGTCCTGGTTTCAAAAGCCAAGCCATCATTTTGCCATCTAGATAAAGTTCTGTAGAGACCTATAGAAACAAAGTTCTTTTTCACTCATAGTAAAGCAACAAGACCTTGGTATCTGATGCATCAGCTTCTTTAGCTCCCATTTTTCCTTCACTGACACCTCCCCCTGAACAAAACCAAAACAAAACACCAACACAAAACCCCACCACCCACTAATTGCTACTGCCAGAAAGAACCTAACATCCTTTTGAGGTTTAGCAGCTACTAGGATTTTTCTTCAGTCTCTCCTTTCAATTCCCTCCCTCTGGAGGGGTGATCACACCCTCCTCACAGCCCAGCTGCAGTTACACACCCACCACCACAGGCAGAGGGATCCCAGGCTCTCCCTGTTGGCTCCTAGCTCATGAGTGAATATAAGAAGCTTGTGTTGAACATACAATGACTATTAGAGGACACTGGTGTGGTTAAATTCCATTCATCAGACTTTTTTAAAAGTCTTATAATAAGCAAGTTGGTCATGGATGGAGAGGCAGGTTGCAGATTTGAAGAGGCTGAAGGTCTGATTTATCCAAAAAGTGAAGCTAAAGCAGCAGTGCAAATGTGTCTAGCAATAATCTCAGTGTGTTTACACCACTTGTGCTCTGAAGAGTTTAAGTTCCTTAGATAATGTTATGTTTTACCTCTTGTTCAACCTTACTTTTTCTACTGAGATGAAAAAATCTTTCTATGTGACACTAAATGAGAATGTAAAATGAGCTAGAGGAACTTAAGCAATTGTGGTGAAATGGCACTATATGGTAAGTGACACTTTGGGCTGAGGGTATTCATAGTTCTTCTTCATCAGAAACAGTGACAGTATTTATTAAGAGAAAATCAGAGTGAAAATATTCCAAACCCTGTAAAGTGCTGTGGCTGTGATCCACTTACCAGAAAAAGTAATGGTTTTATTGACTTCAGTAGGCTCTGAAATGAGCCTATATTTGGTTTTGAACAGGAGGAAAATGAGCACAATGTATTTAGCAGCACTGCAAGCAGGATACCAAAGTGCCAGCAATGTAGACCATTTTACTGATGAAAATTTAGTATTTAGTGCATGATTCATACTCTTCATATATTGGAATATCTACGCTGAGAACTTGTGTAAGAATAGATAGGAAAAGAGTTTAACTTTCAGCTCCCCGCTTTTATATGATCTCAGCATGACTGTGTTTCTAGGAAATGCTGAAGCATGATCAGTATCACTGTGTTTCAACATTAATTTCTTGCTCTGTGCACATGTTCCCAACCTGGCTTCTGCTGTTATTCCCTGTTTGTTCCCAGGTTTCATCAATCTTAGAAGAGCAGAGGGCAGATTTGACCACGTTCATTTTGAGTCATGCTATGACAAGACTTGGTTGGATAACTTCGTGTATTCATAGGGCTGTACTGATTCTGTCAAAACTGTGGATGGCTTTCATTTCATTCCAAGAATAGATTTTTGTCTATAAAACAAATACAAAACACTAGGTATTGTGTATTGATTAATAGTAATTACTTTTAAAATGGGTCGTTAACAAAATAAGCTGCTAAATATAAGTCCATCTTTTGAGGAAGCTTGTGTAGATTTTTAATCTGGATATTTACTTTAACATAGAAGTAACATGATTTAGATTTAGCTGGGCAAAGTTCTTATTTTTCAGCCTCAACCAACTTGTAAATTGTTATTTTTCCCCAAACCTAAAACCTATGAATGATAGATGGATTATTTTTTTGTTATTATGGATAAACCAAAATCCAGTAATTTTTCTTGATGTTTTATTTTCGTTGGTAACTGTACTACTACTAGTAATATTTGCAGATGTAGCTTCAAAAATTGCTGCACATACTGATGAGGTTTTGGTGTTCTATTAACACTACCAGTACTTTTCTGTGTATATATGTGTGTGTGTGTGGAGAGAGGTGGGCAGCAGTGTAATCTCTGCTCCTGTTCAAGTTGTGTTGCGTGTAAGGGCATTCTCATCATTCAGATATTTCCCTAGATATTTTTTTTATTCTCTATACTCCTGCAAACTTCCTAGTCATGCAGCCAATATGTCTATATTTTTACTTATCCTTTAGCCCTTCAATTCTGTCTCTAAATAATCCCTCTCTCTCCTCTCCTTTGCTGAGGTCAGAAAAGTTTCCCTTTTGTATCACACCCTAACTGGAACTGTCTCCTCCTCTTTAAGGTACACAGAGGTCAGCTCACTATTTGGGGATCCTGGTAGTTTCATTCCTTTTGTTTGAAGCAGGCTCCTGAATCGTATTTTGAGAACTGATGGGTTGATTTTTGAGACTACACCCATGATCTACTGCTACTGTTAACAGTAAAACCCCCAAATTTTGCAGTTTTTGCCTGTGTGAGGCTGTCCTGTCAGCTTAAGGGGGAGCCTCACTGACCAGCCAAATGTACACCAGCACCCTCCCAGCACAGCTTCAGCTGCATCTCAGGTCGTTGCTTTTCTGCTCCTTTTACTCTCACTTGACTCAAGTAGCTGCAGCACTAAAATTATCTGAAAGCTGAAAGGTGCTAATCGAGCTTCTAGTTTATTCATTATTCAGCAGTGGATCCTTAGTTATTCATTTCTCATATTACCAGGAAAAAAATACTTCTGGTAACACTCTAGCCTACTATTAAGATGGCACATAAAGCTGGAATTTTATCGCTGATTCCTAACTATTCTAGTTAGCATTCTGCATTTCACTCTGATGAGATATGCAGGAAAAAAAGCTGATGACTCACCATTTTATTTCTTTTTGCTCACTAAAAATCTACTGTTGCTACCGTTGTAAAAACAGCTCTGTGAAACAGGCACAGATCTGGGACACGAAATAATACATATGGGTGGAGGTTACCCACAGCACATCCAGCCTGCAGCACAGGGGCTGGACACACATTTCTCAGCAAGCCATATTGGGTCAAAACAGTGCTAAAGCTAAAGCAGCTGTAGGGATTCCAAATCCACCTTAAACTCACAAAGCAGATTTACCAAGGGGAGAGGGTGGGAGGGAAATATCCACAATGCACAGCAGAACAATAATTAATCTTGAAAACTTCATTAAAGGACTGCAAGGACATCGCTGAGGGCACTCAGATTACTTGGCTGACTGTGGAGAGGTGTGGGCTCTGCATTTACAGTGATCACACCAGTGAACACACTGGTTAGGTATCACACTGCTCCTTGATTGATAACTATCAGGATAATTGTGCCTAAAAGCACAGATTTTATTATGTTTTGGTTCATTTACAGCATGCCTCAAAACTTTTAAATTCAGGTTTTGGAATCAGTATTTTAACTATGAAAAGATGAAAAGGGCTGCTGCCTTTTAAAGCCATCTCTGACTTTCAAACAACTTTCACATCTTTGTTGTAGCAAGGCTGGAAAACTTCCCCCTCAGGACGCATTTTAGTAAGAGAACAATTCATGATCTACCCAAAAAGCTACAGGCATTCTAGAAAACAAGGCACATAAAATTTCTTACATCTCACCTCTGGAAAATACCTGATAAGGTGTCTGCCCATCTTAGGCAAAGGCACAAAGGCAAGCAATAGCTACAGAACTCACAACTGGCTTAGCTTTCAGCCCAAACCCACCTTACAGCAATTCCAATTTGCTTCCAATCTCTTCCAGCTGGCAGCAATCCCATTAGGATGCAATTCCACTGACCCACACCTACTGGCAGTCTCCTCATCCCAAACAATATTTTGTGCCAAATATCTCAGGAGGAATAAACCCCAGTTTGTGTCACCTCTTTGCTGGCTGAAGGCTCAGTGCAATAGGGAAACCTCCACTAAAAGCTGTAAGGAGGTTTGCTGTGTTAGAGGCACAGAGATGGCACTGAACAAATCAGTACATTGTCATCATGATTCCAGTTGTGTTTCCTTGGCTATTCTGAGAACTCTTTTTTTCCAGTTCATAAGAATGAGGTACAATTTTAGTTTATATTTCAGATTATCATGTCTACTGTTAACTAGTGCTCTGCACAAAAATAATTTCAACTGTCCCTTCCCATTTTTTGTGTTGATTGCAGGAAGGAGCTCATTGGTAAGGGTGACATTTCTAAAGGTTTTTGCAAAAGTTAAAAGGAAGAGCTGTGACAGCTGTAGCTGGTCTATAGCTGCACAAGATAAATTGGCCATGACAGACACCAACTCAACCAGCCTAGCTCATTCCAGAGTAAGAACAGGTCCCCAAGCACGTTAAGGATAGATCAGCTTCAAACCCAAACCGGGGACTGCAGCCAATCCCTTTGAACTGGACCTGGTACCGTGGGCCAGTGAGCAGGGCAGAGCTCAGCCATTACCCAATCACATCTGTCAGTGAGGGAGATTCAAAGCCCCTGTAAAAGGAGGCACCACAATAAAATCCAGCTGTTGCTTCGTGAATTCGGTGTGTTTGTCACATTCCTGTCTCCACCATCAGCCACAAAGAGTCAAGTCCTTGACCTCTTACACACCTGTATTATTTTCTGAGATCTTTTAATCTTGACCTTCTGTTGCTTGTATTCTGTTGATCACCACTTGCCTCTGACCCAATAGAAGCTTAAGAAACTGTAGTGAAAAACATTATTTTCTATGTATTTTGTAACTAGATAACTCTGAAAAAAAATCCTTTGAAATGACATCTTAGAAATTATGGAATCTATGATTGATGATTCTGACAATAAGATGCAGACACCAAGTAAACAATGAGTTTACTGTTAACATACCTCCATCAACTATAAATCTTTGCAACATAGATAAAGACAGATCATAAACACCATGCCTAAGAAATTCCATTTACACCATGTCTAAGAAATTCCATTTACACCATATCTAACAACTGAGTAAGAACAGTGCTGCATAGATTGACAGCATTCCATCTGGTCTCCTTTAAAACAAACACTTCACTATGTTCTTGAATTGACTTGTTTATGTAAACTTTCAATGAGGTCTATGAATAATTCTTGAGAGGTTAATCATGAAAACATAATGTATCCAAAATCCAAAGCTACAGTTGTATAGATAAGCTTTGATGAGTTACAGATTCCTATCATTGGAGGTATCCAACGCCACAAATAAGAGAGTGAATGAAAACACCTAGAGCCTGTAATTGTGCTGCTCACTGAGAAGTTCTCCCATCACTTGGTAATCAAGTCTACAACATTTAAAGGTACTCCCAGGGTTCCATATGCCTGTGTGCCCAACCTCCCCTTCAAAGCACAATTTTTTTATAATAGGCATCACCCATTTCTTTCAGATCAATTCTGCCTAAATTATTTCTGAATTGGAATATTCCAGTATTTTCTACTTGGGGATCATTGCTTTCCAGTATTGGAAGACACAACTGGAAAAGCAACACAAAGTAATCAAGAATACAGAGAAACTCCAGCACTTCTAGTCTTAATCTGAGAGAGAAAGGAATTTTTGTGACCCAGCCTTTATTGTAGAGCCAGGTTGGGGCTGCCTAAATCACAGCAGGAATTAGAACAGTTTCCAGGTGCGATCCCAAGAGGCCACAATATCAGTGGCTGTTCTTGGTTTCCTTGGCTGCAGAAGTGGGAAAGGAGCAGAATTTCTGTGCCATGGATACTGCAAAGAGAGAGGTTTTTCTTGTCACAGACCAGGGTAATATCCTCTGTAAACATTTAATTTTAGTTTATAACCCGCGTGTGCTGACAGAGAACGGGACTGTAAGAGATCCAATAATTCAGTTCTTTGTCTATATGGTGGGTTATTGCTGTTATTACTTTATTGATGTTTTAACTTCTGTTATATAGAATTTGCACCGTTCAGGACTGCAGGGTACAATCAGGCCTCTGGAAAAAGGGAGAATTGTGGTCTGCAGTGTTAAAAGTCACTGTTTCCTACCTGTCCCTGATGCTACCTGATATTTTAATTTGTTTAGACCATTTTATATTTACTTGACCTGGGAGAGCAAATAATATTGTGCTGATACAATACTGAACTGCACATCAGCCTCAAGTCTTGCCACATTGAAAACAACTGTTGTTCCCTTGAACCTAGTAGCCAAAAATTTGTTGCTGTAACTTAAAAAATACATAAAGTCTTCAGTATTCCATTGCTTTTTGTGAGCACACATGCAAAAAGCAAACTTGACACACCTGTGTAATCACAGCTATGAGGCAAAGTTCAGATTTGGTTTTGAGAACATTCACAGCATGAAACATAATCAGAGGACTTATTGCACATCTAGTCAGGGAACAGAAACAATATGATGATAATAGAACAATTGTTCAAATTTGAAGTAGGCTAGCCTTAGAATTTTAAATACCTACATAAATGTCACTGAATTACAAATTAAGGTGAGTTTATCTGTTCATGGACATAGATGGATTTAAAGAGATTAAAAACATGTCTCTGAAATGACTGATTAAGATGAGGTTCTACCATTACTGAGCAATGCAACATGGAAGCTCAATAGATTCTTAGCAATGGTAAGAATATATGAATATCTTCCGACCACAAGTGGCTTCTACTGTGGTACACCCTGAACTCTGCCAAGTTTAAAAGGTCAGGCCCAGAAAAGCATCTGGAGAGAAAGTCTTCCTGCCAAGGCCCTGCTGCAACAATCAGCTTGCCCGCAGTACAGAGAGATGCTCCAGTGCAACAGTGTTAATTCTGGAAAATTTTAATTTGTAAAGGATTTGGTTAGCATTATATGCATTAATTTACTGAATTGAGTGCTTTAAATGGCATAAAAAATATTTCCTGTAGTACTAGTTTGAATCCTCTCATAAACACTAGAGAGGGGCAACAGCCCATATCCTGGTCTTTCTTTCCTCATAAGACATCCAAACTAAAAAACAATATTCTGATGCATATATATGTATAAATAGATATTATATATCCAAAAGAAATCATATTTTGTTAACACATTCCAATATTTGGATTATATGACTTGAGCTGGTAATATTTAGAGACAAAACTCTTTACCTGAAAAATCCAATCTAATAGCTCAAGTTGTATTAACATCCCTATCTGAAAGATGTTCCCTTAGCTGCTAGGTATCCCTTTGAATCATACACACACTTCTCTTTTAAAGGAAGGAATATAATAACCAGGTGCATGCCCCCTCTGAACAGCAAGCCCTCTCAGAGCTAAACACCCAGCTGGGCTTTTGTTACTGTGTCATGACACCGAATTGTAATCAATTCAGCTCCACTGTGTTGTTTCCTTCCACAACACAACTGTGTCAACTCTGTTTGTACATCAACACTTGCTATGCTGCCTAATTGTATTTGTGTTCGTGCAGTTTATGGAGATAAAGGTGCTTATTCCACATTGTCTGGGCAAGGTTTGAAAATACAGAAAGCAGGCACAGAAAAGCAGCAGAAACACACTGGGAGTGTATGCTGGAATACTGCCTGGATCACCAGGAAAAGCTGCTCAAGTCTCTGCATTAGTGGGGCTGTCCAGGGAAGCCTTTCCAGGGCCATGGCCAATGGCACTGCTGAGATGCTCTGGGGAGGAAGCAATGCCAGCCCAGCTGCTATCAAGGAAACAGGGCTGGTAGGGAGGGAATGGCAACTGCATTATGACTTACAAATATTGATGGTGAACCACGAAAATATCTTCATAATTAACTAGTAAAGCTTGGTTAAATATTACATTATAGACAGTGTGAGTGGGATTCATCTGTGCAGATTTAGCATCTGCATGTAGGTGGCTACTTCAGAGCTACTCACTCAGTGCTTCCCTCAGAGGCAGTGGAGAGGAGCTGTCATTTCCAGAGGTCAGCTCAATCTCACATTAACATGGAAGTCAGAAACTGGTCTCTGTAACTCCAATGGAGAAATCTCCTTTTCTTCCACCAGCTAAAAGGGGAGCCTTAACAACTACTCCATATGTACATGTCCATGTGATGGACATCATGAGAATAATTCCTTCCAACTGCCAAGTCCTGGCAATTACTATTTAATAAATCCACTGTAAAAATAACACATTAACCAATTGTAGTTCCTATGAAATTCTTATTTACTTTCTGGTCATTATTCTTGATGTGTATGAGCAAAACAAATACTTAGAATTTTTGGATTTGCCTCTTTAAGTTTTTCTATTGGTCAAGATGTTGACTGGAAATCCAACAGGTTATTTCTGCCATTTAGAATCATGTGGAAGTGTTACCACATTTGTCTTTTTGATGTGATGGCTTAGGAATCCAGAGAAGAAACAACTCTCTGGTATAAGGGGCTTAAAGAGAAAACAAAAGGTAAATAGGATTTGTTGGCTAAAACTGTGTTCCCTAATGAATCATTGAGTGTCCAATACCAAATAATAAAATGGGATTCTGAGGAGAGTCGAGCTTCTGCTGAACCACAGAAAATGCTCTAAACTGAAGAAGTAAAAAAAACCAAAAACATATAAAGCAGTTTTCTTCTAATTTTTGCCTTGTGTTTAGTTAGTTGTGAATTTAAATGTATTTAATAGTAACCAGTGTTTGAAGTCTGGGTAGGATGGAAGAGGTCACTCATCTCTTCCTTCCATCCAACTCCACCAGTGCCCTTCAGTGTTAAGGAAAAGCAACAGTTTAAAGAGAATTCTCTCTGTAGCCTTCATGTGGAGGGTTAAGTTCTGTCCATGATTCCACTTGAAAGCTAAAACAACTTAAATTGCTAATATGTGTCAACTGCTGATTCAATAACAGAATAACTCAAACTGAATTTAGCCCTTCTCTGTCATCTTGTCTCTTCCACATACCTTACATTTCCAGGGAACTTTGCAAAGAGAATCGATTTTGGTTGCTTTGGAACAGTATAGTTTTTCCCATTTGGGATTTTTCTTTCATCAATATAATAGTTGAAATTTGGACTTCATAATCACCAGTCTTGAATTCTGGAAAGTTTAATAGAAATGTGAACTTTGAATATAAAATACAAAATACAAGTCATATTATCTTCTGAAGCAGGTGAAGGGAATCTGTTGTAACTAGTAATGGATGTGGATTTATTCTGGATACTTTGGGGATCACAACAAAATTTAGTCTTCTATTTAAATAAAAAAAGGAAAATTCTTCTAAGTATAAATATGATTTTATGCATGGAGGCCAAAATTTTTATTTTTAAGGGCCTTTGAATAAGTTTTCTCTTAGAGAAAATAGTTGATTGCTTGTGTAGAAACTGTTACTGCTGAGGGCGGGTACTGTGAGCCTTAACATGGGAATAACAGTACCATTTTCTCAGTAAAAAAAACATGATTCAAATCACTGATAATATATGAATTACAGTTTGTGATGCAAGTAGAAAGTTACTGAATTTGTCATTGAGCCTCACTCAAAGTGAGTGACCTCACTGAAACCAGCTACAAAACTGTTCAACATTGTTGTTCCTAAAGGCAAGGGAGAGCCTGATCAGTGAAATCGTGTGTGCTGGGCTCTCTGCCACTGAAATAAGTGACAAAACTTCCAATAACTCCTGTGAAAGCAAGACCAAAACTTTAGCAGAAATAGTCAGATTCAACTCTCATTTTCAGTTACATAAATCTGGAGAGTCTCTTCTGAAATAAGTGGGATTACTGTGATTTAACCCAAAGGAATTGAAAGTATTTTTCTTTAATTCATGGAGAGGAGGAGAGAAAAAGACATCGTTCCCTTACATTGCCTCACCCCTGTGTATCCACCAAGGCTCTATCTGCAGTCAAAATCCTTATCTGCTTAAGTTGCAGAGGAAGAGCTGACTTCACCATTTAAGGATTTGAGCTTTTATTACCTACAGAATTTTCTGTTATCCTTATCCCCTTCCCCACTGCTTAGCAGGTAGATACTTTAAGAAGGGACAAATTTCTGTTTCTATTTACACCCCTTAAAATTTAACACACCTTGTTCCATCAGAGCATAACCAGAACTGAGACAAGCAGAACACTTTGACTTCAGTCCTTCAGAGCTACCTGGCTGGTTATTTTTAGATTATCACCACTAAATTCAAAACCAAGGCCTGCAACTGAGACATGAAACTGTACTGGAAGCTTACAAAATTCAAGGTAGTACCTCCAGAAGACTTATTCAACTCTGCTCACCAGTAGCCTGTGAAGTGACAAGCACATAATCTCAGCCAGAGGTGTAGCATTCTTTATGTAGCACACAGAGTTTATTCCTCTCTGTAAGGTCCATTGTCAGAGTGAAATTTCCATGGCTTACACAGAGTTAATCAGCTTTTTATCCTTATAAGCATACATATGTACACAGAAGGGGATTCTTCTCTGAAAATGCAATCAGTGCTTTGGTAATGAAAGATAGCATGAGTTTTTCTCCTAAATATGCCTTATAACTAAGAGGTTTTCTTTTGATTACACCTGTCACTGGCTTCTTGAAGACTGGATCTTCATCCTTTTATACACATAGGCCTCTCCTCTGATAATGTCCTTTATCCAAGGGCAGGGATCTGTGCTTTTTGCATGATAGCTTCCAAACAAATGATTTGATGGAGACAGCCAAGTTAATGGCAAAACACTCTCTGTTCTGCAGATCTGTGTCTGTTCAGCTGTCAAATCTGTGCCTGTTGAAGAAAAGTGAGGATTTCTGCCTATAACAGCACCTAAGGCATCAGCTCGGACTTCGAACATCTATATCCATAAAGTCTCCCCTAAGACTTTAGAACAAAAATTTCCCCGAAGCCCAAAATAAATACTCGTTTTTAGCCCCTTTGTGATCCACAGGTAGATATTCACAGCACCTGACCTGCTGTTGTAACCTGTATAGATGAGATGTTGATGGCCACCCGAAGGGTGTGACCCACAATGGCGCGAAATACTGAGCCCAAATAAAAACCAATTTGTAGGTGTGAGGCTATCAAAAAATAGATATCAACAAATATAAAGAAATGCTGGAGGGAAAACTACTGATTTTTTTCTCAAATCTTCCCAGGAAAACGTTGAGATAGGTCAGTATCTTGCAGAATAAATACTGCAAGAACACACATTAAACAGCTTCTACAGTGAAACAGCCAAAAGCAGAGCAGATCAGTTCTATGAGCAGAAATTAAACTGACATCTATTTGTCTGCAGATCTCTCAGCTAACATTGAAAGCTTTGGGATTTTGGTATGAAGCACTCACCAAAAATGCAAATGCAAATATACCAAAAAACTTGTGGTTCACAAGTGCAGATGGGAGCCGTCCACAGGTGCAGGTTAATATAAACCCTCCTCATTCCTTCACATGCATGGGCACACATGGAAAGGGAACGCATCCAGGCTCTGCAGAGCCACACATCCTTCCAATGAGCAGATGAGACTGTTACCAGGAGGATTTATTACAGAAATTTGGCAGCAGGAGTCTTTTCTGGTAGAATGTTATCCAGGCTGCATTTCCCTGGGAGGAGGTGCTACATAGCGTGGAGGTTCTTCTCCCAGCAGGCAGAATCTAATGGATTATCTTTCTGAATCATTAAGGGAACGCAACAGATCTTATTAAAGCTCAGGTATTGGCTATTAATGGGTTACGATTCAGGCTAGGATAGGGGGACTACTTAATTTTTAGAAAAAGAGCCCAAGCTGAAGCAGTAGCTAATAGAAGGCCAGTATCCCTTGAGAAGGTCATTTTCACTGTATCAGCAGCCTGCCTCCCCTTACTATTTTTTGTCTACACGCAGCGAAATGTTCCTACCTCACAGTGACACTCATATTTTTTATCTAGCAGAAGCATAGCTTATTGTTTCAAAATGACATCTTTTCCTTCTTGCTTTAGATGTACCTTTTTATTTTGGAAATGTTCCTCACTGAACTGATTTAAGAGAGAAGGAAATGCGGAATATTGCACTCACCTCTCCAGCACCAGGCAGGCAGCCTCCACCTCCTCAATCCATCAGTACAAACGCTCGCATCCACTGACGCCTCTCCTCTGCTTTGGCCCTTTTTCACATCAGCATCTGTGATTTGCCGAGCAGACACACCACGGCTGCAGGGACTAGCCCCGCAGCCCCAGCAGGAGCAGGAACCTGCCCTTTCCCATCTTCTCCCTAGAAAACACAACCGTAAAAACCCGGGCTCTTCTAAGGGCGGCAGTGGGAGCACTTGTCCGGCGGCCCCCCGCGGGAGACAGGGAGGTGCTCCGCGCTCTCGCCGGGGAGCCGGGCAGGGGGAGCGCGGGGCTGGCGCTGGAGGAGGAGCCGGAGCCGCCAGCCCGTTTCCACGCCAACGGCGGGGGTACCGCGGGCGGGGCGGCGGCGCGGCCGGCGGGCGGCTCCGCTCCGCTCCGGCTCCGGCTCCGGCTCCGGCTCCGCTCCGGCTCCGGCTCCCGCCCGGGGGGCGGCCGGGCCCGCAGCCCCCGCAGCCCCCGCAGCCCCCGCCCCACCGCGCAGCACAAGGAGCCGGGTGTTGGCCTGGGGTCTGCGGCTCCTCGGCGCCTCGTACGCCCCGCTGCACCCGCGCGTTACATAATGTGCGGGTACAGGCGCGCCGCGGGCTCGGCTCTGCACAGCTGCATCCGCGCCCGAGGCCGCCCCGCGGGCCCTGATCGCTGCAGCACAGCAGTGCCCGGCTCTGGCAGCAGCACGAGTTTCCAGGACCGGTTCCACAAAGCGTGTTTTAGGGCCGACCGGTCACATACGTGTTGGAAGGATACGGTCAAGGGTAAAGGGAGAAAAAACAGTTTCTTTAGTTACACAGAATTTATCTACTGTTTGCTTTCCGCTTCTACCATCACTCAATTACTCTCAGTACTGGGCATATAATTTTTTCTGATTCTCCCTTTCTACCTCTTGCATTTGTGTATGTGTAATTTACTACAGGGTTTTTTTGGTTTGTTTTTTTTTTTTAATTAACGACGGGTATAATTTTCTTTTTATCTCATGAATGGATTTACCCAATTTGTATTTTACATTTTTCCTAGTGTCTTTTTCCTTTTGGCTACAATACTATTTGCATTGTTGAATCTGCAGCCCTGATCAAGTAGCTGATTTCTCCCTACACTGCTAATTTTATAAGCTTGATTTGTTACTGATACACTTCTGCAGGAGACAGCAGCAGAGACTCTCACACAGACGGGATGCAGGCATTTTTTCCCACAATAAGGCTAACATAATACAAAACAGAAAGCATCTGATTCCTGTAAATGATACCACTTCCAGTACTGATATTATCAGCAGAGCCGTAACATTGATGAATTATAATAATGAAATAATTTAATGTAAAAATCAGTCTAGAATCATGTAGAGAAAATTTTCCTATCATAAGGAATCTTAGATGTTGTTCACATTAAAAGAGTTTGCCAGTACATCTAGACTGGCAAATTTGTTCAAGTAAAATTTGTTAGAAAAGAAGTGTCATATACATAACTGGCATTCTTCTCTCAGCAAAACAGTAATATTCAAATAATAATTTTGACCTGCTTTAATACGATTATTTCTACGGTCTTATTTTGAAATTTTAGCTTTCAATATACATGCACAAACATCTCAGTGCATTTATAAGATCAGATAGTGGTCAATTTAAAACTTTTAAGTGTTTTGTTTTTCATATATACTCTTTACTTGCAAGTACATGAATCCCTGATATAGTTATGTTGGCAAGGGAATAGAATAAAAAAAGTATCTGTGGTAACTGAGTAGTTGAGTTAATAGGATAAAAGAACAATAAAAAGGTGTACAGGTCTAATCTGCAATTCCATAAAGAACAAGTAGTTACTATAGAAACTGTCACATTACATGTATCTTTAGTATAGTACTTGATATGTGAGGAAAGGCATCTTCCACACACTAACCAACTGTGGCAGAAATAAAGCACCAACCAGCAGCATCCTGCCTGGGACCATCAGCGTTTGCATGCTGTCTGCACACAGAGCAATTTTAGGCCTTTTCCATTGCTGTAGGTAAACACCTGCTTTCCTCCTGCTTTGAGGGAGTCACCAGAGCATGGATCAAATGTTGGCAGTGAAAGAATTACAAATGTGCAATACCTAGGTAATGGGACAGGTCTGAGAAGTTTAGGGGCTGTTATTTTAACACCACCATATGGGAGCTTGCTGTTGATTAATGGCAGAGTTAAAAACCAACTTGTCCGAAAAATGTCTCAGCAGCTATGTCTAAGTTTTCTTCAGTCTTACCTTATCCTGCATCCAGAAATTCTCAATTAGGGCCTTTCAGCATGTATTGATTACATTACATGTAGCTAAGCTCCCACAGGAGTTTAAAGAGAACTAAGTCTCCAAATAGCCTGGACAGCTGATTAAATGCCAAACATCACAGAAATACAGATCCTCAGCCCAGGACTCTGAATGTTGTGCTTTGTAAACAGATAGACTGAATACACAGAAATAGCTATAGAAAGTGAATAGTTTGTGTGGAAATATAAAGAGTAATTTTAGGAACCTGTGGCAATCTAACTGGATTTCCATTTCCTCTTCTATGTCAGCAATGTCCCCTTTTTCCCTGCACCAGAGCAGGCTTGAGTTTGAAGGGAGCAGCTTTGGACTATTGAGGTGCAGCTTCCAAGACACAGCTCCTGGGCCTGTTGGCTGCACGAGTTTCACTCCATTTGCCAGTGCTACTCATTAGCCAAAAGCCAAAGCCTTGCCTGTTTACTGCTGCTTTCTGCTGGATCAATCAAAATAGATGCAGTCATACATGTTTATTTTGAAGACAATAGTGCTAAAACAAAAATGTGCTTTTCAGTGGAAAATCCCATAGGGATTTTTCTAATCAATTACCCTTTATTATACCATGACAACATGAAAATATTTATACACACACATGCAATGTTCTTGGTGAATGTACATCTCCAAATGATAGAGGGTAAATTGAGAGGCCACATCTGGCCTGTAATAAAAATATAATAAAAGACATTTTGTATTTCATTCAATCTTCTACCAAACACACTCTTTTTAACAAGCAATTGTAGATCTGGGTTAGATATTTATAGACAGGTCTGTGATTCTCTCAGCATGAAGAACTGAACAGAACATTTAAAGGAGAATAAGAAGGCTGTATTTTTATTTTTAACCATTTTTCTCACGTGGAAGAGTTTAAAATAGCATCATGTACAGATGATTGGGATCTGATATTTATATCTATTTCATATATTGTTGTTTTTTATCAGTGACTGTGAGATGGTGGGAAAAAAATCATGAATGCACCTTCTATCAGGTGGTATCAGCCTGACCTCATTTGGCTTCATCATTTAGGATGAAAATTCACTTTCTACCAGGATTTCACCCTTTTATCTTCTCTCACCCTGCAGGTAACTGAGGGTTTTGCTTAATATCAGCAGTTTGCTCTTCCTCTGAGAACAAATCATGAGGGATATTTGAGAATGTGAACCCAGACAATGCATTACATCTAATATCACAATCAACTAAAAAAGAACTTCTTAAAAAAAAAATAGCAACCAAACCCTACAAATGTTGAGTGTTTTACATCCCTTCCTTCACAGTTCTGTTATGGACCTACTGTGTTTGCAGCTCATTGTTTCAGCTGCTGCATCAGCACTACTGAAGCCAAGTTGAGAAAAACGAACATTAAATCCAGTTACAGGAGACCTGCTCTCCCAGAGCCCTGGAGGATTCCTTGGCTTTCCTGTGCAGGAAACTTTCCAGAGCAGTCCTTGCTTATCCTAAGCTTTGGGATGGATCCACACATTCCTATTCTATCAGAGCCTCCATGGGAAGAAAGCTACAGTGATACTGTGAAATAAGAAAAAGGAACATAGTTCGTTGTTAAGAGCCCTTCAAGTCTGCATTATTATGTTATTAAGAAAACAAAAACCAAAAAACAAAGGTGAATTAAAATATTCTTTGCTCATTTTTCACTATTAAGGGCAAAGGAATGGGGAAAAAACCAAACCAAAACCCCCTCAAGCATTAACTCAAATTGGGGGTCGCTTAGTAAAGTATACAACAAAGGATCTGTGAAGGTTGAACAGAAAAAAAATCACTTGAGATCAAAATACAGAGATATTTGGCAATTACATCCAGGAGATGCAATTAAAGAGTGACAGGGATTTTTTGTAACCAAAGCTTTTAAAACAAATTGTACCAGCTTCAGATCTTCTGTTAAAGTGGTCTGAGCAACAGGTTGTTGGTTATTCTTAGGGTACCCTCTTCCCTCCTGTGATCTTCCTGGTTGGGGGTTTTTTACCTCATAAGAATACTTAAATATTCACTGAAGAATGCCTTTAAAGTAGGTCTCTCCCACTTGAGGACACGGGTAGACATTTAGTGGGGTTTTAAAATTCTTTGTAATAATAAACAAACAAACAGAAACATAACACAACAAACAAACAAAAAGAAATGTATTAATTTCAAATATATTTAGCTTTGCCACTTATGTTCTTACCAGCTGAAGAAGTATTATATTGGGGCCTCAGAAGGGGGGGGCCTTTAAATATATATTTTAATAGATACTGAGAAAAAAATCTTATAATTGGACTTCACATTTTCTTGTATCCTTTAAGCATGATAACTCCACTTTATCTAAGAACCACAAGATATAGCTACAATTTCATCAGGCACTGTTATTTATCTGTTTTATAACCTCCTTGCATCTGATTAACAGAAATTATTTGGTAGTTAAAGAAAAAAAAATGGATGACAATTTTTTTGAGGACACAAAGGTAATTCTGGGAAGCTATAGGAGAAGAACTGGGAGCATCCAGGTAGCTTTACTATGGGGACTTCAAATTCCAGTCCAATGCTTAAAAAAATCTGGAATATTGCAGTCAGAACTCAATAATTGGTTCAGACAATTGTCCACTTACTCAATGTCAGGCCCTCAGGTGGTTTTGCATCTACATAAACTCTAAGAGTTTGCCATCTATCTACCTACCCACTTATAAAGTACAAAGTAGGCACACAAAGTGTGTTCTCTGTTTCAGTTTGACAGTGTTTTGAATCCTCTGTATATAATGTTCTTATAGATAAGCACATTAAGTAGTACTGTTGAAGTGCCTGTGCTTAATCTGCCATGTTTACAGAAGCTAGACCTAATATTTTAGGCCAGGTTAAGTAACAGCTTCACATTGCTGTTGTGCTCAACGTTTACTGGGGAGGTACTTCAAGAAACAAATCATCCTCAAAGCAGCCCACACCTTGGCAGGCTTGTATTCCATTAGGATTTTTGAATTTTTCACTGCTTGAAATAAAATATAGGCTAAAAGACACTGGGAAGCACTACTGAAGAGCAATTTTCATGCAGTAGCAGAAAGCAGTTTTCCTTCAGAACATGGCTTCCCATGGCAAACATGGAATCTGCAAAGCAGCAGGTGTGAGTGGAGAGGGGAGGCTCAATCTGCTTTTCCACCCAGCTCCACTCACGTCGTGCAGCCATCTGGGCCTGTGGTTCCAATCAAGATGTGTTCCTTGTGCTCTCATTTCAAACAAAATTGCCAAGCAAGAGCATCTGAAGCAGAAAAGGATTTCACCCACCTGTAGTACTGTATTCTTTTTTTCAGGAGCTTTTATCAGTCCTCACCAGTCAATTGTGCTCATCTTGGCACCAGTGGAAGCAGTGTGAACTGTAGGATAAAATTGCTTTATTGCAGCTTTGCCAGCAGGCCTGAGCAGCAAATAGAAGCAATGGATTTGTCAGTACTATGATTTCTTCAGTTGCTTCTTTGAAATTTCTATCAGGTCATTTTTGAAATAACAAAGATAACGTAACATAATATGACATATAAAATAACATATCCCCCACACTTCTAACAGTCTAACAATGGAGAAAATATAAAAAAGAAGTGCTTACACAATGAGACTGAATTCATGTTCCCATTAATTTCTTCCTGTTGTCTTCTACCACTATTTGCAGTCTTTCAGTCTGTTCAGTTTTCAATCTGTGCAATGATTCATATCTTCAAAGCAAGTGTACATTAATTTTCAGGACAAAATTTTTCAGATTCTGACACAATTAATTCTAGATATTTGGTTGCTTTAAGCCTCTCATTTTTAAGGTTTGACAGTAGTATAATCAAGTCTCTTTAGGAAACGTTCTCGCTCATATCCCTCTGCTTCTGCTGGATTGCCATGTAGTTCACTATGGAAGTTCAGAGAATACTTTCACCATCTTAATGACATATTCCTAAGGAACAAAACATGAAAAAAATGCTCTTTAATGCCTGAATGTGTGTGGGGTTAATTCACTGGTTACAGAAGGTGAACCTTAAAGATAACCAAGATGTTCTAATGGTCACTTGGCTGTGTAATGACGTTTTGTAATGCAGAATTCCATTGCACAGGCATAACTTCCAGGTATAGAAATTTAAGATAGTTGAGAAAAATGTTTCTTGAACTTCATTCATGTTGCTTTAATTATTTGGCCCTCTGCCCCAAAAGAGGAAAGATTTATTTTTCTTTCAGCCTATTTCTCAGCAGAAGTTCTGAAAACTTGCATTGCTCTCACATCGGGGGCTTTAAGACAGTTGGACTTAAAAGTTTAAAACTCTTTTTGTTAGTGTAAAATGGCTCTGAATGGTTTCTCAGCTGTACAACTGACTTGCCTGAGACAAATGTTTGCCTCCCTCCTCCCCATGCCCTCCTTCCACCCCAGCCAGCCAAGGATCTCTGTGGGAAAGGAGCTCTCACACATCTTTACAGACCTCTGTGACAAGGCAGACCTTTCTCCACAGGAATCTAAAAATTGCTACAATGGAAGTAATAACCATATGAACCTTTGTCAAACTGATAATGTCATGTTCACCTTACAGCATCAGTTTTTCTGTGACTGAAACTTGCTACAGGAGCTGTTAACACTTGATGTACATGCTTGATATAAAGTACAAAATCCAATGTTTAAGTCAGTGTTTGTGGACATGGCAGTCCAGGTTCTCTTCTGAATGTTTTCTGTCAGGCACAGTGAGTTCACTGCCTCCTGTGAGCACTCTGTGTCACAGTGGGCACTTGTGGAAGCTGAAATTCAAGAGTCTCTTATGGTTAAAGGCTGCACTGGTCCCTCTTAGTCTCCTCTGAGAGCTACACGTGTCCATTACTGACCAGCAGAAAAAAAGGACAAATTCTGACTTGGAAAATCTGAAATGGGATAGCTTCAGTGGCTGAGGCTCAGCTTTTTGGGAGTAGTTATCTTAAGGCTTTCATTTTCTCTACAGTTATTGATCTGAGGACTTTGGCATGAGCAGTGCATATGTCAGATTGTTTTCCTTCCTTCATGTATTTTGGCAAAGGCTTCCTTGTAGAGGAAATTAATAAATTTCGGGTGACCTTTTCTTCTTCATCTAAAAGAACAAGAAAAGAATCCCAACCCTCTTGGTGAAATTGTACATTTTTTTTTTTATATTTTTATTACTTTTTAAAAATTATAAAGATATTTTGTCAGAGAAATATAATCCAAGCAATTTCCTAATTTGTGTGATCAGTCTGCATGGGAGATCAGTGAAATGCATGCTGTGTGTGTGCACATGCATTCACATATTTGGGTACATAGGCTGACTGTGAGGATCTATAGATGAAGTTACAAATTTAGAAAACTTATAGAAATTTACTTAAAAGGGAGGTGCAAGCAGCTGGAATTCAGAAGGGCTGAATAAAACCCATACAAAAAATAGCACAGCTTATCCTGCAACTTACAGGCAGACTATCAACAATTAGAGCTAGGAAAAAAAATTATTTCACCCTCATTTTGATTGTTTGCTTTCTTGTAGATGATTACAAGTCAATATAGTTTCAGTAAAAGAGGAAAAAGTTGCTTTAATTTTGGAGACTGCCTTCAGTTTCCATATGAACAAGCAGCAATCCACAGTTGCTGGATTATGCACTATTACAACAGAGATCACATTTCATTATTTCTACCTTGGTGTTTTGGGGGATTTCCCACTGAAGGATCTGACAGTTATTGATCTTGGACTGTAGATAATTCTTGTACAAAAACAGAACCCAGGGTTTAGTTCTCATTTTGGAAAATTTCTATGTGAAGTGCAAGTCTATTCTGTCTAATTCATCCACAGAGTTTTTAGAGATGTGAGAAAATAGATTCTGTGGACTAAAACTTTTTTATTCTTTAGATATTATTCCTCTTTTCATTGGCCATGAATGATTTAAATAGTTAAAACCACTTCTTTCAAGCAGGTGGTCACAGGCAGTCTTAATTACTACCAAAGTTACTTTTTTTTTAAGTTACCTGTTTATTAGATTTCTCAATTATATCAGAGAAGCTAATGCATATCAGATGTAGTTTCTATGTTAATTTTTTCAGTGGTGCTTTGATATTACAATTGCACACACTCTAAAGCAAAGCTTCTAAAAACAGAAACAAGATATGCAGGAATCTCATTCTTCACTGAGGCTTAGGAACCTCTTGTTTATCAGACCAATCTTTCCTGTTCCTTGTTAATGCTGGAAACATTTTGGGTTTTTAAATCAACCCCAGAGGCAGCCACATTACGTGTTCCTGCAGGGTTCTGCTGACATTTTAATATTTTTATAACATTGATTTCTGTCATATCTTTCATTCAGACAGCATCCCAAAATCCTGAGTATTGGAAAAAATCTCAGTGGCTTCAAAAGCAGATCACATCATGCTTTTATAAAGCTTAAAAAGTTTTATAATGCTCTTGTATTTTTAATGAGGATCTGACAGCCACTGCTGTTGAGGTTGTGATTTTGTACCTGGTGAATCCCTAGGGCTCCCATAAGAATAAATGCCTCCAGCCAATGCTTCTGTTTGAAATGGTTTGATACAGAATTTTTTTTACTATTTCTAGTCTGATCCAATCTCTGCAGTGTTTTCCTCGGTTCTCTTAATATCCTGGTAGCTCTTCAGTTCATGTAAACAGAGACTTCCCAGCCCTCAGTCCTTTCAGATAAGAGACAGCCTCTGTCTCTAGGCACACTTATCCTTTGGGACACTGCTGTTTGTTCCTGTTAAATTGCCATGGGAAGACAGACAACTATTCTTGCAAAGAAGAGGAAAATATTCTGATTTTCAAAGACGTCGAGAGAATTCCCCTCTTCAGGTAGAAGGCTTGGTGAAGCTGCTGGGTTCTGGGCAGGTGAGCTGTAGTTCATTGAATCTGGTCTGCCTCCTTCTCAAACTCACCACAAAGTGACACCACAAAGTCCAGCCCAGTTTTATAGCATTGCTAGTATTATGTTGAATCTGCTCCCTGACACAGCCACAATTCTAGAAGCACTGAGAATCAAAATGCTGAATCTTAACATTAAACAAGCTACTACAAGGTTCTCAAACTGTGTTCTTGTGACAGGTGACTCAGACATCTTCCCAGAATAATTTAAATCTTTTCCCTTTAACCAGTAGTGGGCAAGGAGTGGTTTAGGAAGGTGTGTAGGGGCAGCATCCCCTGTGCTCACCGTGTCAGTCAAGGCATCACTCCTGGCACAAAAGGAGCATCACCAAGCACCATGTTTGTGTCTGTGATGTATGGTGGCACTCACAGGGGTAATAAACCCTTTCTTCCCTCTGAAATGGTGATAAACTATTGCAGGGTAAGCAAGAGAGCTGCTGCTCTGGGAGTTTTGTCAGGATCACTTGGCTCCTCAGGCAGTGAGCTGTCCCCAGGGCTGTCCCAGCTGGCTGCCATGCCAGGCCCCAGATTCCCATCCCATGGCTCTGCTTTGTTTTTCCTCTGTGCCCCTTCCTAAGCACAAATGCCTTTACTGAGCATTTCAAATAGTTGTGACCATCACAGAGAGATGTCCAAGGTACCAACAAAGATTCATATTCTAGACAATCTGTGTTTCCATATAATTTATCTGTGTTCTATTACACCACTCATCACTTCGTGGCCATGCATGAGGCACATGCTTCAGACCAGACCATTTTGATTTGAAAACAAGCATTTTTAAGGAAAAGGATTTGCAATGTGATTTATGTAATTGAGAAGCACAACAAAACACCACTCTTATGTACTGTAACATCTTTGTCTTCTACAAAATTTAACTTGTTTACATGCCCTGCAGCCATACTGAGAGAACAGAATAAATGGCAACTCCTCTTTGGGGCTATTTGAAAAAAAAAACAGGAAAGGGAGGATGAGAGTGGCCAGAGACTTATAAGAAGGAAGAGATGAGTGCACAGATAAAAAGCAGCCCGAGGGAAGATTACAAGTTCTCAGAAAAACAGATCAATAATGACGTTAACTATGTAGCTGCAAATGCAACTATTTGCATTTTGAAGACATTTTTCCCAGCTTCTGCACTGGGCCCAGGGTATCTAGAACACTCTCTGCAATAGACATATCCCCTTTGAAAGGGCAGTATTTTAATGAAAAAGTAGATATCCTGAGGATGCCAGTGTATTTTTCAATACAGGATTACTCAAAAGCCCAGCTTACATTCCCCTCCTATTGCTGTCTCACTAAGACCCAAGGATCTGAGAGTGCTCTCATTTACAAGTGACTCCCAAACAACTTGCCACTGATTTTGCCTCCTCCCTTTTCCCTCCCTAGACCTTTCAATCTGTGGTTCCCTTGGGAAAACCATGACGAATTTCCACGTGGAAATTTCAGTCTCAGAGTTAGGTAGTCTCTTTTTGTTGTTGTGGATGGCCTTTCCTCTCCACCCTCTTTCTCTTCACCACATTGAGACTTTTGACAAGGTCAAACAATTCATCTTTGTTTCTATATTTATATCTGGGAAGCTCCCTCTAGTAGCACGACAGCATTTGAGCTCAGACAGCTTGACAAAAACAGAAGACAAGAAAGCTCCTGGTACAGACACCTGGCCTGGTAAAACAAAATCAATTAAAAAAAAAAATTAGAACATCCCACGTGTTCAGACAAAATGAGCACCAGTAGCCCCAGAATAAATGCTGCTTAATGGCTGCACAAAACCAAACCAGACAACATTGTTACCTCAGCAGCTTATGGACACAGACACAAAGTGGATTTGTTGGGTTTCACAGCCAGGACTGCAGTGCCATAGTAAAGACCAGCACCAAAAGAAGACATGGAGTGCAATGAATGAGGGATGACTGAGGCAAAGGAAGTCAATAAACATTAACTGGAAGGAATGAAGCTAAGGGCCACTGAAAGCAGCCCTGGCTGGATGAATGTATTGCTGGAATACATTAAAGCTAATTGAAACACCCAGACACAAAGAAGTGGAACCTGAATGCTGGCTATACTTCCTGGCTGTATGATGATAAAGTGATCAAGAGAATTGTGAGAACTTAGCAAGGAAGTCCTGGAAAAGAGGGAATTGCAGCAAAGTGAAGATGAAACTTAAGATGACAGGTTAAAAAATGGCTAGTAAGAATTTGAAAGCATGGACAAAAAAAAGGAAACAAGGACGAGGGAGGGAGAGGGAATGCTACAGCAGCAGTTGCTAGAGACAGCTGGAAAGTTAAATCCAGCAGTGGTTTCTCTGGGCTCAAACCAGGGTGTGTGTGCACTGTGCAAAGAGGGTTTGCTTGTGGACTGTCCCAAGGAACACTGGGATCTGTGTGAGTTAAAGCTATACACAGGTACTTGAGACAAGCAGTGTGAGCTTAAGTATGTCACCTTTGATTTATTACTCTTCCTCTGAAACTGTACCTCCCAAACTGACATTCTGTGCTGATTTCCACAGCAACCTAGAATTTAAAAGTGCATGTGGTGACTGTGAGCAGTCTGGGGATCCCAATTTCACCCACTTTGGCCATAAAGTTTCTTTTCGTGAAAAGCTTTGTTCAGAGTTTAAAAAGTTACATTTGAAAAATCGTGTATTTCACAGGCCATTTCAGAAGACTGTTGGGAAGTGTGGCTAAAGGAATTCTGGATATGATGTAACTGCTTTAATCTGCTTCCTTGGGAGCAGTTCACTGCTGAGTTCTATACTGCCTGGCATTCCATAAGGCCTGAGAATTCCCAGACATATTCCTGCCGTCGTCTGACCTGCCAGAACCTTTCTGTACCTATAATGCACAATCCAAACCCCAGCAATCCTTGTCAGGAGGGTTGATGCTAGTGATGGGCAGGCTGGGCCTCCTTCCCAGGGACCCTCCAACAGAGTCCTTTGCAGAGCAGTAGTGCAGTGTCCTTTATCACATCCTTCTGCAGGGACAGTATAAACGGGCTGGAGTTGCTCTGACAGATTTCTTTTGTTCCTCCAGGGAACAATATTGGGTTGGTTGGGCTTTTTTCACTGTGAAAGCACCGACTCTCCTGTGTAGTGACACACAGAGCCACTGCTTCAAAGAACATTATTTCACTTTCCTTTCCTGCTTTGCCTTTTTGGCACAAGGAGAAATCCTTGTTTGTAAAATACTGTTAGCCTTCAAAGTGAATTGTCTTGGAACTGGTTTTCCTTATTTATTTGAATTCTCACAGAAACTTACCTTCAAATGTAGCTCAGGTAGTAGAGCTGTAATATCACCCCAAGGCATTTCTTTGCTTTGGCATTGTAACGTGGATCCTAATAAGTCAGTAACATAAGAAGTTATTCAGTATTAGCAAAGTCTCAGAAATATATAAAACAGAATAACCTCTAGATTAGAATACTGTTTTTCACTCAATTATCAACATGAGGGATTTCTCCTATGCACTACCAAGGGTCATTAAAATCTCTTCCCACTGTCTCCACTGCTGTGGAGATTCATTTGACAATACCTTAGTGACTCTTATCCACAAACTTCCTTATCTAACCATATATGAATCACTTTGAAAGGAGCCACATTTCTCATAGCAACCAAAAAATCAGTCTTAGCAACAAGACAAGCTGGAGAATTTTGTTTTCACATAGTTACTTGTGGACAGTACGTTCTGCTTTCCCCTGGCATTGCTGTTGCAATGTTGACTTAGTAAAGGGTAAGAAATGGTACAAATCAGACTCTTGCTCATAGCAAAGACATCACTTGCAAGGCAAGTTATGATCTCTCTGCCTTTGATGTTATATTTTAGGAGCAAGTGCAAGAGTCCTGACTGCCAGAAAGTTCAGAATTTAAATTTTTGCCTTGACAGAACTACTACAAAGAAATGTGTTAGGAAGCTGACAGTTCCCAAAACCTTGATTTCCCCCACCAGAAACCACCATGGAGAATCAAAGAACGACCTCTAAAGGCCAACATCTCTGCCTCTCTTAACACCTGTTCATGTTGAGAACAGTTAGTTAGAAAGGCTGCATAGAAGGTGACCTTGTAATGTAGATATATTTTCCTTACAAGGATAATTTTGGGAGAAATATTATAGGGAAACAATAGGGAACATCAAAGCAATTGTCATGGTGGTTATTACCTGGTCTTGATTTCTTTAGAAGACTTTTGGGGACGTTTCCCGAAGAAGCAGAGCTGACATTTATAAAGGGGTCAGTGTAGCTTCCATCTCTCAATCCCACCTCTCTGTAAGGAAATGAGCTCCCACATGTATTTTGATGCTCTGAAGGAATTGCAGGTGCAGGTGGCAGTAGTGACTGCACTCAGCTCTCATGCCCGCTCCTCCCCTGTCCTCTCTGCAGGTGCTGCCGGTGTCCTGAGGGCTGCTTTGGTTCCCCCACTGCTTCTGAAGTTGAAGACGGAGTTGGATGAGATCCAGGAGCTGATCCTTGAAACACTCTCCAACTGTCTCCGTGTGGAGGTTTCTGAAGCCCTGGCAGCTGGTGCCCTTACTGTGCTGAAGGAAAAGCTCTCACACCCCTCTGCAGCCATCAGGAGCAAAGCAGCCTGGGTCCTCTTAGAAATCAGGTAAAGAAACCTCTCTAATGCTCAAGTCCAAGAAAGAACAAATTCCAGGAGTAAAGAAATGCCATTCATTTGCAGCTGTGTTCCACTACACACTGAAGCTGCCACATTTCACATGTAAAGCACTATCAGCCTGAATGCACACATGGGTAAAACAAAATGGGACACGTGGAGCTTAAAAAATTCCTAACTGCTATAAATCACTGAAGAAAGCAGATGCTAATCAGTCATTCCTTCTCCTTCTGTTTGTTTTCAGTATTGGCAGTGGAATCAGGATTTTTTTTCCTGGTACAGCACTGCTAGGAAAAAAAATTGAAAAAAAATGAAAAATCTTGTAGGAACACGATTCTGACCACTATGGAGGTAGAGAGAATCTCCCTTATGTTTTTGGAAAAGTGCTCTCTCAGAATATTAGAGGTCCTTGGGAATTTTCACTATGATTGAAGACAGAAATCGTTTTCTGCCACAGGCTGCCACATATATCAGTGAGGGATCAGAAAAAGCAATCTTTAATCTTTATTAAAGTTTTTTTAAAGAGAAAATAGATGAAAGGAATAACTTAAGTGCACTGTACTGCAATCAGAAAATACAATAAATGTCCAACAAATATTTAGTTTAAAAAGGTCTGCAGATGATGTAGTTTACATATCAACTGGCACTACAGATTTCCTCATGTCCTATAGTAAAGAGAGGTCTTAGAGGAAAAGAGTATAATTAATGTGAGTCATAGAAAGAAAGCAAAATGCAACTGAAATATGGACACAAGTTATGTTCTAGGTCTCTGCAATGGCTGAGCCACATTAAATATTCTCCTCATCAGAGAGGCTGGAGAGAGAAAAGTTATCTGGGAGAATTCATTTTAGCCCTCTGATTTAGCAGCTTTTTAAATCTCTAGGGGCTTCACCAGCCAGGTTTGTAACTCTGCTGCAATTAGTACCAGCAATATCCTTAATCCTACATCCTGTTCCATGCGGCTGCCCATCAGTGTCCAGTGTATCCAGTGTACCACAGAGAGCTTTTATTAAAATCTAGCACAGCAGGGTGTGACAGCGCTGGTGGCACCGGGGCAGGGCTGCGGCTCCAGGCGTGCCCAGGGGCCGGGGGCGCTGCCAGGGCAGCAGGCACAGCTCGGGGAAACAACGGAACCTTCTTCTCTCCACAGCTCTCATGCTGAGGGCAAAATGGCCGTGTGCAAGGAAGAGGTGATTCCTGCCCTGGTGAGCCTGCTGGAAGACACTGAGCCCCAAGTTCAAGGTCACTCAGCAGGAGCGCTGATGTTTGCTATTGTTCCACCTCAGGGTGAGAGATGTTGGGGTACCTCCTGGAAATCCAATTCTAGGGCAACTAAGTAACAAAAATTTGCCCTCTCACATCCCCCAAGCCCTCAGTTTCTGACAGTGTTAATGCTGGTCGAGAAGCTCTAAGGTTGGGACATTTCTTTATAATTGTCTTTAGCAACCATTGTTGCTTCGTCACAGTGCCTGGGGGGGACAGGATAGTTCACATTTCGTTCCCCTTAGTAGGTCAAGAAGTTATTTATCTACCTCACCTGCATCATTTCCCTCCAGAGGGGAAACATTTTCCAGTCAAGTCCAGACCACACAGAGATCCACAAAACTGGAGCTACACTGAATCAGCAGTGCTCAGCAGAGCAGCGCTGCTCTCGGGAAACATTCTGGGATTAGAGGCAGCGCCTCTCTCACAGCTGGGAGAGCAATGAATATTAATAAGGTCTGTATCTCTCCCCAGTAACTTCCATGACACAGAAAACACTAACTGCTAAATTTCCAGTGTGATGAATGAGTAATTAGACATAAAAGACTCAATAACAGCAGTTGTGTTCCAGCCCTCCTCTGCAAACCTTCCTCGGGCTTCCAAAGACAACTCAGGAGTGGATGTCGGTCTTTGAAGTGTTTTTAAAAATGAAAGGCTGGAGGATATTCTTAAGGGCATCTAACACACTCCACTCCTCACCCCCCTCCAAAACATAGTTTATTCTATCATTTGGTGCCTCGTATATTTTTAGATAATTTGTTGCAAATGAAATACAAACGTGCAAGGCAGATAAAGTTAACCATGAAAGATCTTTTTCCTTAAAAATAAACAGCTGGGAGCCAGCCTTGGTCTCCGAAAGAAGAGCGTGTTCTGCCTGTGCACTGCCCCTCCGGGGCTGTTCAGAGCTGGAGCCGGGCAGGGAATGGAACGTGTCAGGCCGAAAGGATGGTGATTAAATGTCATAACACATTTCAAAGCCGGTTTATTTCCCTACAGGGAGATCCTCAGCCATGGGTGCTGAGGCCATTCCACCTTTACTGACGCTGGTTGCTGAGGAAACCAGCAAAGCGCGTTTGAATGCAATCAAAACGCTCACCCTGCTGGCTGAGCTGCCAGAGGGCCGCCAGGCGCTGCTGGATCACAGGGACACATTTCTGCAGTGCCTGCATGATCCCAGCGAGGCCGTGCAAAGAGCTGCCGAAATCGCCATCGCCGTGATCGACTGGAAACCCTTCTGCAGCCGCGATCTTTTCTAGAGATCTATTGCCCTCTGTTGTTGTCTGGCTGTAAAAGGTACATGATTATATGAGACCTTCAACACCACGACTCTTCCTCACTTACTCTGGATCGGTCCCTCCTGAAAAGTCATTTACAAACATCTATATTGCAGGTCACAAGCAGAAAAATGGAGAAGAAAAGTTAGGAAGTGTGGAGTTCTCCACTAGGAGTTATTGTCCGAGTTACCAAGATTTTCCTATGATACAAGACACCAACCCTTTCTGGTTTTGTTTTTTTCATAATCTTCTCTCCACTAATCAATAATTAATTATATTAGAAAGGTTCACAATCAACCCCTCCAGCAGTCTTGTCTGTACTGACAAATTGATCTAACAACAGGGATTTACATGAATTTTGCTGAAAACATTTGTTGAAAACGTGGGATGAAGACCAAAGTCAGAAAGCCTTTACTAGGGTAGCCCTTGGTAAAGCTGTGCTGGGGCCTCTCCAACAGGAGAGGACTCTGCTCCTTAATTGGAATTGCTTGTAATAGGGAACAAAAGCACCTCGGGGTTTGAGCTGAAGGGCAGTGGAAGTGGTGGGAAGTTTCAGTAGCATTTTATTCACTGGGAGTTCAAGGCTGGTCACTACAAACATGTTGCAAACTTCTGTCTGCAGTTACAAGAGTGTAATTTAAGAGGCTTCAACAGGAGGCCTGGGCAGAGAAATAACCCAAATGAGCAGGACAGCCCTGGCCATTCTCAGCCACCAAGGAAGATGTGACAGAGTGGCTGGTGCAGCTTCACAGCAAGTCCCATTTGTTTTCACTTGTGTTTTGTTCTCACATGAGAGCTTTATATCCGGAATTGTAGCTACAAAGAAGCTGCACCAGGTCTATAAAAGGGGTTATTTGTCAGGGCTACTTTTCCATTCAAACCCACAGTCACACTGCAAACTGCATTACCCTTACACACAATAGAAACTCTTCCTGTAGGAGTGATTACAGTTAAAATGTTTCTCTTCCATAATGTAACCAAAGATGTGATTTAAAATATTGAGTCAGTTGGATTCATTCCCTCCAGGCAGGATCTTGGAGGAACTCTGCCTTTTTAAACACATAAGGCACTCATATGTAATACACATTGGTGTCAGAGTGCATCCAGCTCAGGAAGAGAAGCCAGGCAGCTTTAATCACATGTTAAAGGACTAGAGCAGCACAGGGTAGGCTCAGCTGCTCTTACAGAACTACAGGAAAATCTGGTAACAATCATAATTTTACCCAGGTCCAACCTTGTCACAGCCTTCCCCAATAATTCAGGTATCACTGTTCAGTGAGTTCCCAAAATAATTAGCTTGTTCAGATGCAGAAATAAGACCAACCACACTGAACTGCTCTGACTAGAAGAAATTGCCTTGGACCTTAAGTACTGCATTCCAAATATCTGCCTGATCAATGCTTTAAAGACAAAATAAACTGTTCCCCAAAAAGCCTCTACATGGATCAGTGTTCTCACCTTACACACACACTACAGAAACAGAGCAAAGCCTCAGGTGAACTCTGAGATATGGACACTGCTGAGACTCTCCCACATGGCAGCTTTTGTCCCAGCAATTCTTTGGCACTGTTACACCTGACAACATGAAACCATCACACAACAGGAATTCCCTTGGGCTGTACTGACCATGTGCTGCCTCTGCAAATGCCAGAATTGAAAATCTGCATATGGAACAGCCATGAACCACTGTTAGCTGGGGTTTTCTACTTACTAAGCTGCATTGTTGACAGAATGGTTGCAGATATAATAATCAAAAGTCCCATGCTGAGGGCTAATTCCCTGCTTTGGGATGAGAGACAAGAGTCCCCATTTCATGAGGCTGGGAATTAATTAGCACTATAGGTGTCAATAAAACAATTGGCTGGATCAAAGGAACAGCTGATGGACACTTTCCCTGGACTGACTTAGCTTTCAGTCAGAAATGCTCCATTAATAAAGCTGCCACAGATTTGGTCACAAGAATGCTGAAGATCTTTCTGAATCCCTTCATACACATTATAAATACTTAAATTAACATCTCAGCATCTGGCACCTCACACCCCAATTAAACTCATGGTTTCAAAGGAAATGCTGTGTGTACTGCAAGTCTCTGGGTTTAGCACTGTGCCCTCCCCAGTGCTCTATGCTCCAATGGCTTTAGCACCAAGGCAGATTTTTAACATCAATGAAATCAATTTGCCTTTTTAGCTTGAAGCCAACAATTCTTAAGGCCCAGATATAATTAATGTGGTCCCGGGTCACTACTGGAATTAAGGCAGTTAAACTCTATACAGATTGAGTTTTCAAAGCAGCAACAATCCTCAGCAACACCAGAAGGCAAGGCAGCTGCATCCATGGGAAACCAGACTTCCCTGTGGAGTCCACCCAGGCAGAGGTCACGTTGAATTTTTTCTAACAGTTTCCAGAAGGTTAAGAATGTTATGGCTCTTTGTTCTTGCAACTACAGACTCATTTCCCCTGTTCCTCTACACTTTCAGAAGGCCAAGGAGTAGAAACCATTCTATACTGCTCTGGAAAATGGCAGCTTTTAATTTCATCTTTTCATGGTTCAAAGCAGGGAGTATACTTGCTTCCCACCACTACATTTTCTATTAAAAAAATGTAAATTAAAATCATGAAGTGAGAGATTTGTCTAAGGACAAGATAGTCTGGGAAAGTCAGATTTGAGTAATGACATTAAACCAGAAGGGCAGAAACAGCTACACACAAAGCTAATATGCCCAAAGCACAGGACCTATTTTTAGCAAGACAAAGTTTGCAATTTGAATTAATAAAATCCATTATAATAATTTGTTTTAACATACCTTGCATATAAGCTACATTTAAAATATTCTAGACTCCAATACTGTAAACAATAATGCTGCACAGCGTGACAAGAAACTCACACCTCAGCTTGAAGCTCTTCCAGGTACCTTCAGAAAAGCAGGGAGATGCTGATCCAGGCAGGCACAGCTGCTCTGGCCTCAGCTCTGCCAGTTGAGGAGAGGCTGGGCTAAGGAGCTGGGGGGGAATTATTCTTTCTCACATCTGCCCATGGTAGATGGCAAGAAGGAATGTTCTGTTGGAGGCACAAAAAAAGGAACCTATTTTATTAATAATAAAGACAATAACTGGAGGCACTGCTCATACTGTCTTGCATCAGAACAACTGGTAGAATTGGAGTGAGTGAAGTTTTGCTCTGTCCTTTAGGTTTTCCAGCACAGGCCTACAAAACACACTCCATGTGAAAATGCCACAAATCACCAAATAAAAGCAGGGGTTGCATTTCTCACCTCTTTCAGCAGTGTATTGCCTGCTGTTATTAAATCTGGGGCTACAGATTCTCAGTTCAGCACAAGGGAAGGTCTCTGCTGCTCCCTTCCCTCTCTGGGGCTTCTCTGCTCCCCCAGAGAGCTCTGTAGCAGGGCACAGACACCGGCAGCTGCCACATGAGACCATTAAACAAATGAAAGCACCCAGAAGCTTTCCTGAGAGCAGCTTTGCTGTCACCCCACAGCCTGTGCCCAGCCCTTTTCTGTGCAGTTTGTCCCCAGAAATGTCAGCTCTGAAGTCCTCTGGCTCAGCCCTTCAAACCAGTGAGCTCAGGTGCCCCACAAATACAACAACTGACAATAGATGGATTTATTGTTTGCCTTTGCTCCTCATTTTGGTGCTGGCTTTTCCTTTATAGGAGCTCTCCTGGTTCTAGCAAGGAAGGCCAGGGAGCTGAGTCCCCTGCAATCCCAGCTGGGCTCCAGGCACCACAATTTCCTGCCCCTGAGGAGCTCAGCCTTGTGCCATGGCCAGTCAGTCTGCTGAAAACTAAACCATGGCTACTGCAGATTCATTCCAAGCCAAGTCCCAGACCTTCCCTCCCCTGGCATTACAGTGCATGAGGTTTTTCAATAACAAAATAGGAATAAACCCAAATTCTGAGTTCTAAGAACGGGGTGTTCTCATTATCATCAATACTAAACATTTATGAAATACTTGGATACATTTTTGTGGGTGATACAGACTAATTAAATGAACAGTGATTATCCTTCTTCAGGATTTTTCCTAAGAAATATGTAGTATTTCTTAAATGGAAGATTTTGTTTAGTGTGTGTTCTTTACAGAGCAGTGTCACAATTTCCTAATAGTGCTACTAAGTGCATATTTTATTTTATTTTATTTTGATTTATTAAAATAATTCTGTTTATCTAACTAAAGTCCACTAAAATAAGCTTTAACCATGTATCTTACCTGACAGGGTAAGCTGGGATGTCTCAAGATCCCCTGAAACTATGTTATGTGTACATGCCATGCAGGTACTTTGTGCTGTGAGCCAGATTTATTTGGAGTCTCAGCACTAAGAAGAAGTATTTTAAATGTGTGGTCAGACACTGGGGAGAAGAGTGTGCTCACAGTTTCCATGTCTAAAGCATGGCAATGCCCAGAACAGTGTAAGCTGCTGCTGACATCTCAGTGTCCCCAACAGCTCATGGACAGAGCTCTCCTGGAAACTGAAGAAAAGTAATTTTCATCCTTAAAATTGTGAATGCAGTAGCTACCAATGTTAGCTAAACATTACAATTATATCAACTGTTCACCATATAAGGCAATTTTTCTTTGAAATTCTACAAAATTACAGGAGTCAATAGTAGCTGTCAAACTTTATGTAAACATTTGAGCTCTTTCCTCCACAACATCCACCTTCAGACCAGACTGAAATCAGGTTGCTGAGGACATACAATCAATATCCCATAGAAACTGTGGATTAGATTTTCAAAACTGTAGTTTTGAGGGGGAAAATCATGTAATGATGCCTGATTAGCCAGGAGGTCATCTAAAGACTGCTCAGACTGCCAGGAAATCACTTGTGTTATTTGTCTTTATCCAAATAGCTTGGTTTTCATCCATTACTATTACCCAGAGCCAAAACCTAGACACCAAATGAAGTTTCTCTGTCTTCCATCGTATTATATAAAAATCCCATCACTTTGTGGATGCCAAATACTTCAAAATATACAATTACTTTAATGCATACGAGTCTTCATAGTTCATTAAATACAATTAATTCCATGGTCTTTAAAATACTCTATCACTGTGTTAAGGTTTGCATTGGTATTTCTGAAGTATTGATTTAATCTACCTATGCAAAGGGTCCTGCAGGGATTATGCTGAATAGCATCAATTCAACTGAAGAGCAGCAGTTCTGCTGGAATGCAGAGAATTTGGGGTTAGATCCAAATGAAGCCAAGATGCTGCCAGGAGATTAAGAAGTGGCAGTGCTGAAAGCCCAGGAGGCAGAGCAGTGAGCCGAGCACTGCAGGGGCTGCTCTGCCTTCCCCTCCACTGCCCTTGCTGCCAGTCCTGTGGCAGAACCTCGGCGATGCTCTGGGACAGCCCAGTGCCACCAACGTGTGTGAAAAGGAACAGGAGCTGGGGCACTGCCTGACTGAGCAACCAGCATCTTCTTTCTACACTTGACTCTCCAGGAAGATGAATGAGATGAAAAGAAGATCTATTGCTTTTTGCTTTGAAGTGTTAAATTTGTCTTTTCTTATGTCCCCAGCTGGTACCAAACTTATGGAGTGGAGACACTCAGCCTGGTTTAGCTGATATCCCACAGCTGTGGCTGTTCTCCTTCCTGAACTGCTAACTCATGCTGCCATGCAGCAGGAATCCTATTTCTCAATGAAATCTTCAGAGGAAAGATTTATAGCTTTGCAGAAAAGCAGTACAGAGCCCTTCAATGTATTTGCAAAATGCAGCCCAGCATCCCAATGCTGTGGCTGTTTCACCTGGGGCAGGTCTGTAGCACAGTCCACAGACAGAGGCAGCACATTGACTCCAAGCCCACAGTAAAGAGGTCCTTGACACACCAGGGTGGGAACTGATCAGTAAGAAATAAATATGTATACACACACATAAAAATATATTTTAAATATATATAATATCTAGAGTGCATATACATAATGTATCGTCTGTGTATATATAATACATGTATTTTGTATAAAAACTTTCACATTCAAGTATAGTAATATATTAAAATATCAAGAGAGGAGGACCTTTGGAAGTTAACCTTAAACAGATAATCTACTGTAAGCAAAATTCTTTTTAAGATTGAGACAGGTGTTCCCCAATTTCAAAATGTGATCAATTCAGAGGTTAGTGTTCCACTGACAACTGAGAAACACAACCCAATGGAAAGTGAGAAAAAGGGGGGAAAACTATAATGGGAAATTATAGATAATATCAAATACCTTGATATATACATAAATCCTTTACTTAAGATATCCCATGTCTGGAGGGACAAAAGCAATGTTTTGAATTTGTAACACAGTCCCTCAGTGGTTGCAGGCTTTTTGCAATCAAATTATCACAACCAAAGGAAGAGGAAAATTGAATGATCAGAGGAAGGGATGAAAATCAAAATAGGGTCATCAACCCTAAAAGATAGTTCACAAGACCTGAAATGAAATATGGCTCATGCAGCCTTGTTCAGAACCCAAAATATGAAATGTATAATGAGCAGAGAGAATATTGGATGGAAATTCTGAACCTCAGCCCAGGGTTGGTTCAATGTCTAAATAGAAATTCTCTCTCTTAAAATCCCAGTGGCCTTCATCTTTAAATTGCTGAAATTATGATCACAAAATCAGTGAGTAAATCACTCCAATGTTTAACAAATGTAGATAATGAAAATGCAATGTGTATCTAATTGTGTAAATCTACAAGCCATCATTTTTGCTGGAACCATGCAGTACTGTGTACTGTGTGCAGTACAATTTCAGGACTGTGATCAAGGGGTTATGCAAAGTAGGCATGGCAAAACACAGCCACAGTCAAGAGGATGATGCCATTGACATTCACAATGTTTCTCCACAGTGGCACTTCGCTGGTGTCCATCAGTTTTTTCTTCAGTGCCTCTTCTTCCTCCTTGCTCAGTTTGGGGGCCTTCTGTTGGTCCAAGCCACAGAACCAGTTGTAAGCTTTCCTGCAGCATCCCGGGTCCTCCTGGTTTTCCTCATTAACTGGAAGGAATAAATAACACTCTGCTCAGGAAAGGTGAGTACAGATCATGGCACACTCTTGGTCTCTGGGACTGAGGACATTCCCATTCTGATTTATGGCCAGAATTCAGTGGCAGCATTTTAGTACAAAACAGTACAAGAATCAAGTTAATATAGCATTTTCACAGCTCACCTGGGAAAAGAGGGATTTTCTACATGTTCCAAGCAGAGCCTTCTGCCTTTTGCAGCACAGAGACTTGGCCTCCGTTTTTTCAATACTTTCTACACTCTTAATTGAAATTTATTTGATTTATTCCCAAATAAATTAATTTGAGGACACTGATAAAAAGGAACTTGTGAGCAGAACCAGAAACCCAGTGAAGAGAGCAGGTGGGTTTGCAGTGTGCTTTCATGGTGCCTTCAATCCTGATCACAACTCACTCTGTCCAGGTGAATTCCCTCTGAGTGCTGGAGTCACACACAGTTCTGCCAATGCACAGCACCTCTGACCCAGAGCATTGCCATTGGTTTAGTCCTAGAGCTGCCACCCAGCTACCAAGAGAATAAGATTTTCCCCCTTCAAATCCACTTCACTTCTGATTTACACTGAGCTGAAGAGATTGGTAAAGGCAGCCCATGAGCTGTTTAAATTTGTGGGGGCTGAGGTTTGTTGTTGGGGGGAGAGAGGATGTTTTTGACTATCAAGCATGTTAATGTTCCTTCAGGAATGAAGCAGGGATGCTCAAATATATGACAGAATCTCTAAGTATTCAATAGTTACCTGATTCATCATCTTTTTCATCAGATCTGTCCTGCTCCTCCTCTGCATCAAGATCAATCCGTTCTTCTTTGCTGTTCCGCAAGGACCAGCACAAGCGGTAAAGCTGCCACGGAACAAGAGGACAATGGGTCATGGGCTGACCATGGCCAACCAGCCTGGCCAGCACCCCAGCTGGCTGTGACATCACAGCATCCCAAATGTCTGGGATGTCTGAGGCTATGAGGAGTCACTGAAGATCTGTGACAGGTCAGTGAAGACTATTTGCTTTCTTACAGGAGCTGTATGCTGGGGGTGCCTGAAGTGTTGAGAGGTAACACACCGAGTACCAAGCAGTGGTTTCATTGTGTTCCATTTCTCAAGGAGCAGGACTGCAGTAATACTCACATGTACATCAGGAATGGGCTTGGTCATGAAGGAGACTGCCAGGATGACGATGGCAGAAACCCCAAAGAGGATGATTGCAAAGTAAAGGTAGTGAATGCCACAGATGATGAAGGGGCAGTTGGAAGGGACCACACAGCTGCCAGTTCCGTAGGCAAACTCTGAGATCATCCTGCCCAGTCCAGCCAGCAGCCCAATAATTAGGCCCCAGAAGGCACCCTGCAGGCAAGGGTGTGACAAGAAGGGATCAAAATGAGTAATTTCAGATCAAAATGAGTAATTTCAGGCATGGAAATGAACTCTGAGCTCTCAAACAGTTGCTGGAGGAAACATGGATGTAGTTTTATGTACTACAATGGCCTTGGCATGTGGGTTTTAACCCAGATGCTTTCAGTGACCTTATTTACAACTCAGTGGATGAGTACAACTGAAAGGGGCAATGAACAGCTCTGAGATATCAGGCACACCTCAGGACACTGGTCCAGACCATTTCTCACAGTCCACACAGCTCTTTCCTGCTGCAGCACAGGTTTCAGACATGGATTGCACACCTCAGGGGCTGTGCTCATACCTTTTTGCCTTTGAGAGCTTAATCCCTGACAGCTCTGGCATGATGGAACCAGCCTGAATGTTGTGCCATCCTTCCAAAACGTGTGTCTGGTTTACCTGCTAATGGTCCTGAGAGTAGCTGTTTAATTCTCAGTTCTATTGGTGGGTGCCTGGTGTACACTACTCTAGCCCAAAGTGTAACAGACACACAGTTTGTATGGGCACAAACTGAAACAGGGGAAATTCTGTTTAAACATGGGGAGGTGTCTTACTGTAAAGGTGCTTGATCATTGGAACAGGCTGCCTAGAGACACTGTGGAGTCCTGGGGATATTCAAAACCCAACTGGACAGGGTAGGTAAGAGGTGATTTGTTTGGTAAAGCAGCTTGGTGACCAATATCCTAAATGATAACTTTCAAATATATGTTCATAGATTATGCATTTAACACACTTCTTGGCAAAGTGATAGGTAACCTAAGCTTCAGAGCTATCTATGGTGATTGTTTATCTATCAAACTATGAAAGAGCTTTTTCAAACTCATCTCTGAAATGTTAGGCTTTGGGCTATGGAGACACAAAATCCCTGGGCTATACTGGGATTAAAATAAGCAGAAAGAAGTTGCTCATGACAAACCCCCCCCAGTTCTCCCAGTTCCTAAAGGAACATGCATACCTATTTCCTAATTTGCATTTACCTGCTCATTGACACGCTTGCAGAAGATACCAAGCAGGAAAACAGCAGCAATGGGAGGTCCCAGGTAGCTGGTTACAGACTGAATATAATCAAAGAGCTGCCCACTCTGAGCTGACTGCACCACAGGAACCCAGGCAATGCTGATGCCAATTAAGACTAACATAAATGCCCTGTAAACATAGCCAGATATTCAATTAGCCATCTGCTTAGAAGTATCTATGATCTATTATAAAGAAGAAAAAAACAGCAATTAATCAATAATTTACATGTTCATTTTGTATTTCAACTAGTGAAATCAATTATAATGGCCAATTAGCAATGAACAAACAAAAGAAATCCAAGCTGGGTATAGTGTATGTCAAATATCCATCAGCATATGGTTAAATATGCAATCAAAACATAGAAAATCACTTTTCTCCTGTTGTTGTTATGTCCAGAGACAAATCAATAGCAGATGAACAGAACTAGTTCATTGATGCTGCAGCCTGGTGCAGCACAGAGCCCGGGAAGGTAATTGAAAAGATTTTCCTCCGAGCAGCAGTGGAAGCAGTGAGGATTAGCTTGGCTGCTCCCCGCACAGTGTCTGTTCCTTCGGGAGCACCGTGGGTTTCCCAAAAGGAGCGCGGGGCGGGCCCGGCGCCCCGGCCCCAGGGGGACACGGGGACACTGCAGCTCCGGCCACAGGAGGACACTGCAACTCTGGACACAGGGGGACACTGCAAACCCGGCCACAGGGGGACACTGCAGCTCTGGACACAGGGGGACACTGCAAACCCGGCCACAGGGGGACACTGCAGCTCTGGACCCAGGGGGACACTGCAGCTCCGGCCACAGGGGGACAGTGCAGCTCCAGCCCCAGGGGGACACGGGGACAGTGCAGCTCCGGCCCCAGGGGGACAGTGCAGCTCCAGCCCCAGGGGGACACGGGGACAGTGCAGCTCCAGCAGGCAGCTCCAGCCGCGCTGGCATTCCGGGAGGAGCAGCCCAGCCCATGGGCTGCTCGGCTCTGTGCACAGGGGAGCTCGGCCGCGCTCACCTGCCAGCCAGCATCAGCTCCTTCTCAGATGGCCGAGTCCGAATCTTGGTGTAAATATCCATCGTGAACAAAGTACTGGCACTGTTAAAAATGGATGTCAGGGAACTCATAAGGGAGGCCAGCATGACTGACAGCATCAGGCCCCGCAGACCTGCAACACAAACATGGGATTGGGGATGAGCATTCCGGGGAGAGCCTCAGTGCCTGGCACCAGGTGCTTGCCCGGCCCTTTCCATCGGCCAGCTCTGAGTGTGCCTGGCACATTTATGTGCCTGACATAAAATCCTGCCTGATATTCCCTTGCTGGGGAAGCAAAGCTTGGGAAAAGCTATTTACAGCAGTGCCAGGGAAACTCTTGAGCTTTTAGTACATAGGTGCTTCCTTAGTGAATGCTGCCTCGTTAAACACTGGAATAAAAAGAAAATAATATTAAGCAGACTTTTCCCATCAGTTATAAAAATAATTCCTCTTGTTTGCAGGAGAGTGCTCATTTGCTTGTAGTATATTTGTGAAACAGGTATTTGCCAAAAAAAACAAGTTTCTTTTACTGTTTGAAAACCAGAGGTAAGCCACTTTTCCAGGTGGTCTGATCTGGTCACAGAGCATGGGGAAGTACTGCAGGATTTTAACAAGCGTTATCAAAGGATGAGAAAGTAAGAAAGCTATCAGGAAAGTGCCATGGTCTCTATAAAATCATATCCTGGCTTTTGTGCCCTATGAGCCAGCTCCCACCTCTGTGGTGTTGGCAGGAGGACCACGGGAATAAGCCTCCAGCTCAAAAATCCTGGCAGGGAGTCCTTTATAAATCATTGGCCAAGCAGGTTATTTTTTACCTTCACAAAAAGGGAGCTCATTTATCATTTCAGCACCCAGTATTTGCCAGCTGAGAGCTGACACTGTCAGTGTGGAGCTATTCTGCACCTACAGCTAATATAGACGCCCCCTTTGGTTAATAGTACACCATTCTAACAAGAATTTTGGAACTAAATATGGGTCTTGGACTCCCTCTATCACTTATTTTTACAGTCTGGTTTTCCTAAAACAAAGAAACAACAAATACAGACAGTGTCTTACCATCTGGCATAAGCTCCACCACGAGTTTTGGATAAGCAATGTTTGTGCAGCCCACTGCGGTGCCACAGTAACGCTGACAGATTTCAGGCACAACACAAGCCACCACATCTGAGGAGAGGATAATGAGACTCTGAGACAAGGTCATATAAACAACAGATTGCTCCCAAATTAATAGAGCTTCTAGAATGTATCTCTGTGTTGAGCCACTGGATTGACACGTTTGATTTCATCCTTGGTTTGCTGGCAGGAAGGAAGGTGATTCTAAACCTCTTCCCTTCCTCTCTAAAAAAATACTAACAGGGACTGCAGGTCAAAAGAAAATCAGCACTCATTTGTCAGACCAGGGCTGAACAACACAAGGAGACCAAGTAGAAAAGCAGAGGAACACAAAGCCCACTCCCTGCTCCTCTACCTGCTGCCAACACAGCCAAACTCTGCTGGTCAGGGAATGTGGCATTTCCCCATGCCCATGGGACTGCCCATGGCCCAAACCCTGCAGTCTGTGAGTGATGGCCCTGTCCCTCCAATTGTCAGCAGAGTATCTGTCCTGGACAACATTTTCCACTCATTCAGTCAGAGTGGGGCTCTAACAAACAGACAGCTGGGGAGGGATGCTCTGGAATTTCTTTTCCCTAAAACTAACAGCAATAGTATTAGCAGAAACCTGGGATCAGGGTGAGCAGGAAGGCCTGTGGCTTCTTACAATGCAGTTAACTGAAGGTCCTTAGACTATTTGGATGAGAAGATGACAATCTAGCAGGTATTTTGGAAGGGACAGAGAGATTGGCAATGAAAGGCAGGCAGCAAGAACTTTTCATTTCTGTATCCATATCATACCTGGGTACAAAATCCGGCTGATCATTCCAGGCATCACTATGATAAACATGGGCAAGAGTTTGAGGTACCCACACAGGATACAGCCAGCCTTCACATGGGACATGTTCTTTCCAGAGAGGCATCTTTGGACAATAACCTGTCAATGACACATGGCAGCTATAATATTTCCATGATCACCTCATGCCATGTTCCAGATACAAGGTACTTCTTGACTTCTGTGATAGCAAAAGAGCCTATTTAGCATTTCTGCTGCTAGGAAAAAAGAAAACTACATGAAAATCAAAGGATATGTTGGAAATAAGTAATGGAAAATACTACTTATCCAGTGTGTGTTTGAGAGGTAAGACTTCTCTCACAAAAAGTTTTTAAAGCAGACAGACTAAAAGGCCAAAAAGGAATAGAATATTTGACTGAACAGTAAATACAGTTACATTGGGGGTTTTGTTAATTTGTTGAGAAATCATGAAGATGATCTTTCTCACAATTCAAGATGCAGATAGATAATTTGTTAGAGACACATTCACATGTTGCTGGTGTAAGAGCACACTTTTCTTTACTCATGTCAGTGTGGTCTCTTGGGGAAACTGGACAGTAGGTTTTAGACAGAAGGAAGGATGATGGGAGAAGTGTCTCTCAGCTGAAAGACCAGACATAAAGAAAATCCCCCCAAGACTATGCAAGCAAAGATGAAAGCTGAAAATATAAGAAACAAACTTGTCTTACTGAAAAGGGAATGGTATCTAGACTCAGTCTAACAAGGGTCATTTGTTGCATGGTTTCCTATGCACAGCACAGCCTCTCTATGTTTTTACACATGGTCACAGACAAAAAAAAGAGAAAGGAGGCAGACATGGGATCTGCTGGGCAGACACCTGCAGGAAGATTAGAAAAACCACTCGTTCTATTTTCTTACATGTGAGAGGTGTCTAGAAACCAGGAACTGACAAGTCACTGAGCAGCCTTGAAATTACAGCCAGTTCTGTTATTTCAGCTATGTTCAGCTTTGCATTACAGGGGAAGATCACCCTGGAGCATGGAATTCTGTGTTTGGCCTTTGCAAGGCACTGGGCTCCCCCCTTACCTGATCAGTGCACCAGTACCACAAGGCAATGATGCTCAGGCCAAAGACGAGCCCTGGCCAGGGCAGGTCCCCCGTGGGGTCTCGGAAGATGTGGAAGGCGTCGCTGCGAGGGGTGTAGCACTTGGGATCCACCTGGGTGTCCCCATAGGTGGTGTTGGATGGAATGGCTTCCATGTATTTCTGCATGAAAGCCTCATACCCTCCTACCTTAGTAAATGCTGAAACATGGAAAAGAAAAGCAGCAATAAGGGATTTCTCACTGAAATCTCAAACGGAGCTTGAGAGCGTGAAGAGAAAAACCTCCTTAATGTGGACATAGAAGTCCTGTCATGGGATGCTGTTTATTACCTTACACATTCACTTGTGCTGAGGAGACAGAGTGACACAGTGACTAAAGGGCTTTGGCAATATGCCTGACTTTTGGCAACATGCCTGTTTTCTTCCCTGATAAATACATACAAGAGCTGAAACCTCCTGCTTTAATGTAACAGTTTTACACTGCAGGATTCATTCCCATAGCCACTGCAAGATCTGTGGTTGAACATTCCAGTTTAATTCATCTGATTTACTTACCAAATCCCGTGAGAATAATGGATCCCACTACCATGATGAACGTTTGTAAGGTGTCTGTGTAAATCACAGCTGCAAGGCCACCTGATGGCAGAGGAAAGTCAGGACAAATAAGTTAGCCCTGGGCAAATGTGTGAGTGGAAATAATTTTTTCTTTGTGTCCCTTTTCTCACAACCTCTGTCTTTCAAAGACCACTGTAAATAATCCCCATTTCATGTTTTCATTTCTGCCCTTTTCTCGACTTCTCTCTTCTCTTTCTTCTGGCTCCCCTGGCATCTCTGATTTATCAGACTTCTCTGCAAACTCACCTGTGATAGTGTAAAGAGCAGTAATAGCAAGCAGGATAATTATGGCCACATAAAGATTCAGTCCTATGGCCAGCTGGATAAATACAGCTCCAGAGAATATATCAGCCTAGACAAAAAAAAACCAAAACAAAACCAAAAAAGATAGATTCAGCAATGTTTAGGTTCATGATGACATGTAATAGTTCCATGATGAGGACACTGAAATACACAACTCTGCCCCTTGTAGCACTGCACACACAAATCAAAAAGAAAAGAGAAGCCATTTTTTGCACCTGCCAGTGTCCCCTCAGAGGTGTGGAGTTCTTAGTACTAGAAGTGTAACACTTCTCAGAGAATTTCCAGGCCTTTTTTAACAGGGTTGTTTTCTCTAGACAGTCACCTCACTACTCAGTACTTAGGCACTAAGAGAGATATTCAAAACAAACTGCTTAAAACTGAGTGTGAGTTCATTTGCTGCTGTGTGCAGGGCTGGACTGTGTGACACCTCCAAGACATGACACTTCTCTTCCTTCAATGCCACCCCACAAATCTCTTTCCCTTTACTGTTCACATGTGGTGTAGCTCGTCTCGCTGGTTTCGGACAAACAGTGAATTTGCATTAAAGGCAAACATTTCGTATGGTTTCTATTTTTAAGTTCCTGTCAGAAGAATTAGCAGTTGACTAAGAGAGGAAACCTTCAGCTCTTGCATAAGGAAGGAATTGTTCAGGTTTCAGAGTAGCACTGGGAGTTAATCCCATTAAATCAGGTCCTGATTTAGAGGTAATTGGCATCAATGTTATTTATACAAGTTTGCAATCAGAATAATCTGCCCCAGTGCACTTGCGATGCCTTTCTGTAAATTATGTTTTCATTAGAGGTTACTCCCGAGCATGCAGCTCATGGGCTCCTCTGCAGCTCGGCTGCCCTCCTCCCTTTGCACCCACACCCCCCATCCGAGGGCTCTGCACAGGGACTCGCATCCTCAGCTGACAGCAAGTCCCCGTGGGGTTCCCGAGAGAACTCAGCAGAGACACTCAGCTCTGGCCGAGCCCTGGGCTAAAGCCTCCCAGCCCAGCCCTGGGGGGGCTCCGGGGCCGGCCAGAGCCGGGGATCCCAGCCCAGCCCGGCTCTGCCCGGGCAGCACGGAGCCATGGAGAAAACCCATCTTCAATCCCGAGACTGCAATGAGGCTGCAGGGCAGGACCTCGCCCTGGCTCCTGCTGAAGGACGAGGCTGGGGCTCTGCAGCCCCAGTGCAGGCGGCTGCTTCTGTGGAGCAGTGAGTCACAGCACAGGCCCCACTCCCAGAGCTCTGCCTGTGGAGCAGATTTCTTACAGCCTTCAGTTTGGAAACGGGAACCAGCGCCTTTAGCTCCTACCCCACTGTCAGACCACATCCTTTGCCCCATCTCTCTGTGGTGATTAGTTTCCTGTCTTTTCACACCACTAATCAGTCCATGTGCCAGACCCTGCTTTTATTGTTCTTGGCTTTAGTTTAGCCTATGTAGCATTAAATATTAAGGGACCTAAAATCATTCCCACGAATAAATGTATAGTTAATTATTGAGCATTCTGAGCAATGTATCAGCCTCTTCAAATTGCTGAGTTATCTTCCAGCTTCACTGCTTTTCCTTCCCAGTAAGATTATTGCCTTCCAATTATTTCCTTGTTTCTCCACTGATACTGGTTTATAGACAATCGTTATCTAATCTCTTATTAGAGTCACTCTTTCCTTTACACTACAGGCTGTCTCTGCAAAGGCAGGGATCACAAAGGAGCTGGCCAGACACATGCCAGCTGTGTATCCTGAGAGTCCCAGAGCAGGGACATCTCCTCTTTAACCCACTGTGCTCTCCTAGCAGAAGGTTATTCTTCTCTTCATCTTGCCCCTGGCAAGCCTACACCCTTAGATTTCCTACTGAAATTATGTACAATGAACAGAAATGCTCTAACAGATTTAGACATTCCAGTTTATGATTTCTGATTTCTTCAAATCATTCAGACCTTAACTCCCTTTTGTCTTGTATTAACTCAGTCTATTACTATCCATCAAGACTTTATTTTTACCAGACCATTTCCTTTAGCATAATGGCCAATATCATCAACACTAGTGGCTAAAAGGCCTCTTCAAACTGCTATGGGCACTACTCACAATGTGCTGCACAGTTAGGGAGCAGGTACAGGTGAAGTCCCTGTATGACACAAATCCTTTGGGCTCAAAAATCATGTGTCCTGATCCCAAGGATGAACTCCTTGCAGCATGTCCTTCTGTGTCAAGTGGCTGATTAGCCACAAAGCAAGGAAATAAATCAACAAAACCCACAGAAAATGTGCAGGGAAAGAGAAAGGGTAAGGCCACTGTAGAGGTGTGCAAAGGGACGAGTCACACAACCTGATATATTACTCCCTAGAAAGCATTGTTGTAATTATATTATTAAGAACACTACATAGTATTTCAACACAGCAAGGAAGAGGCACATGAAATAACTACCCCAGGAGCAAGAGATGCCACTCTTCTGCAAGGATAAGGGGCAGTGAGGATCGCTGGTGGGTGTGGCCTCCCATCCAGGGCGGGGCAGGAGCCCATCCCTCTATCAGATCTCAAAGAGCCCCAGAGATCACAAAGGAGTGTTTGCCAAGGCAGCACTGAGGGAATCAAAATACAAGGGCTTGTCAACACGTTGATGTGTTTGGATATCCAGCGTGTCTGTGGGGAGGGAGGCCTGTGCCCCCTCCCTGTGCTTGCACCTCTCCCCACAGCAAAGTTCCCTACAGGGAACAGCCCTTCCCTCCCCGCTCTGGCCACCATGTGGACGTGGTGTTGCACAGCATGACAGAGCAAAACTTACTCTGAGACCCTCTGAGAGCACCTGAAACCTCCAAGGACTGGCTGCTCTGCCTAATCTGAACCAGACAGAACAAGCAAATCAGTCCTGGGCAGATCCTGCCCATCCAAATGCAGTGACATGAGGCAGCAGTGCAGAGACCTGTTTGTACACTACAGAAACCTCTCTTGTACAGGCACAGACACTGCCAGAGCTGCTCAGAGCAACTGGGGCAAACAAAAGAAATGCTTAGAGGAAACTGAACACCATATTTTCCCCCTGCATAGCACAGAGACTCAGCTCCCTGGCACTCCCCACAAACACCTGGAATAAATGGGTTGATGGGAAGCTGGGATGGGTTGATGGTAGAATGGGGCTCAGGTAGCCTGGTGCTGTATGGATCCCTTGACTATGGAGAGGGTGTTTGACCCTCGTGATCACACTGGAAGCTTAAATGAAGAACCTGTTTTTCCTGAAAACAGAACACTCCAACTGAAACAATGAAAAATCCCATAATAACACCCTTAGGCATGACACAGGCTGGAAATCAAAGCTGGATAGTTAATTCAGAACCTAGGAGCATCTTGATAGGCTCACTACCAGCATGTGTGGCTGAAAAGGACTGACTGGAGGGGGTTCTCTGCTGCTGGAATGTCCAGAACTCTGTGTTGTACCCTGGAGTTCTGACTATGATAGTTGACCACAACTACAGCAAACTCTCTAATCCTTTTGAAATATACAGAAATCCAGCTCTGAGGCCAGCTCATGCTACCAACCTGTTTAATTTATAACCTCTCTAAGGATCAGTTATGATGTGAGAATGAGAGCAAAAGGCCAATCTTTTAGCTTAAATTGCACTATTATCACTCAGTTCCCATTCAGAGGGCAAAGACTAATCTGCCATGACAACTTCTGCAAAACAACAGACTGAGGTATTCCTGAACTGTGGACTTCTTTAGAAGCTTAGTACTTTCAAAATATATGGAAAATACCAGTTCCCTTTACTATGCCACAGTAACACATCCATTTACTTAATAAACATTAACTTCATAGCACCTTAAAGTTTACACCAATCACTTGCCCATTAAAAGAATCTCTCCTCTTCCCTCCTTTCACCTCAGCTGCTACAATTTCCCTAATTTCCATTTCCCCACTCTCCCATTTTCTAATTCCTGTTATTGTTTTTTTATCCATAGTCCCCCCGCCCTTTTCCCTCACCTATATTACTGATGGCATGCTCACCAGAGGATACTAAATAAGAAATCTAGGGACAAAAATGACCCAGGTTTCACAGATCCCTAAAATAACAGACCACAATGCAATACAAGTTTCCCTCCATTCTGATGTTTTCTAGAAGAGAGCAAATGTAAAAGTAAGCCCCAAAACTTTAAAAAGACAAAGCACAACAAGCATCAAGAGACAATGCCAGGAAGAAAAAAACCTTGGATTGCATCACAGAGTCTCACAGGACAGAATAAAGAAAACACAAAATCATACTTTTACAGTTGTTAATTCAGCCAAGTGCTCCAAACCAAAAATGGTTGACCAGTTGTGAAAGCAATATTGTAAAAGATTAGATCAGTGTAGAATGGAAGAAATGCTGTAGAAGTTTCACTTACTGAGATCTTTGTGAAAATATACAGGATCAGGGAAAGGACTGACAGGTAGACCTGGATCCGTTTCCCACCAAAACGCTTCTTCAGGTACTCTGGCATTGTCACCACCTGTGGAGGTGGAAAAGGTTTTAGATAATGGGAAACAGGTACAAATCAAATTAGAGGAAGATTTTTGGTACTCAGATACTGTGAGAGTGGAGCACAAAATTAGGGGAGCTGCAATTGCAGTTTCAAGGAAGAGCAGCTCCAGGAATCAAAGGAGAACAAGGAGAGAGCAGCAAGTACTTCTCAGCTCAGCTCTTAGAACAGAGAATCCTCATTTTTCAAGTACACAGATATAACAAAGTGCTGCTCTGGCACACTTGGATCTCGTGCCATTCATAGTGACTTTGCAATATTCCAGCCCTGGCCTGCAAACATGAGCAGCACACAAGTGTAATGTAGTGGTTTGACTTACCCCAGCTTTGACGTAGATGGGCACAAAGAGCCATCCTAGAATCACCACAAATATCAGAGCCTGCAGCCAAGACAAGATCAGCTGAGTTAGCCTCCTGTGTCTACACACTGTTCCCAAAGACCATTTATCAGACCCAACAGAGCCAGAGACCAGGGAAATCACAAAAACCTGAGTGCTGCAGGGGTGTGGGGGGAGGCGGCTCTGCTCTGTCCTCAGATTTACAGTTGAAAATTTGGACATGAAAACTTGGCTAAAAACTTCATCAGGTATAATGCAGCCTGAGTTTCATGCTAGCTGTCCCAAAGAACACATTATTATGTATTTTCTACAAAACCAGCTGATTTCTACTCACAGGATTGCCCTCTAGTATTGAATCACAACTCCAGCAGTGGCACCAGCCTATCCCAGCTCTCTTCAGAGCAAGCCCAGGATGGCTGAATGTTTTACAACTATTTCATACCCTATACAGGATGCACCACATGCAATTTGTAAAATATTTTGTATTTTCATATTACAATTTAATAATATATTTTGTGTACCCATGTGTATTCTGTGAGCTACTGATCTTACTGTATAGCAGTGCCAAAGTTTTCTGACTTAAATGGCTGGAATGCTGTCCAATATCAAGTTGTACATACTTAAATCAACAAATATAAAACAAATTCCTGCCCTCAGAGGTGCACTCTATTTATTTTGTCCACAGGGCTTAGAGGGCTTTTAACCTGTACCTTCTAAGTTCTGCCCTTAGGTCAAGACTGTAAGATGGACAAGAAATACTGGGTCAGCTTCTGCTGTCATTCTGATACCAAATAGAAATAATTTCAATGGAACAAGGATGACAAGAGTCAAATTTGGTATTACTTTCATCATGTCTGTTAACTGTCCCACTGTAAGTCATGAACTCTGCAGTGTGTCTGCTCAAGCACCCACAGACACCATTGCTGCTTCCCAACCAAGCACTGCTGTACCCTGGGTACTGATATTGGCCCAGCAGGAATCTCCCAGGAGATAACGAGTAGAGATATTTGAAGAAGGATATGGGCCCTAGAGATCTGTGCTCTCTTTTGATTTGCTTCGTTCTGCTGGAATAAGAAGGAGAATCAGGTCTGTCACAGGCCTGATATAATCAAAAAGAGGGAGCTGACAGGTAAACTGCACACCTTGTACAGTGCATTTTAAGCTTTGTCCTTTTCCTTAAACATTTCCATCATACCAGTACTGGATTATTTGCAACAACCATTTACTTGCTAAGAAACACAAACCAAATCCCTCGGGGTGGGACGATTATTTCAGCGCTCAGGAGTAAACACGAGGGAAGTCCCGTCCTGTGGAGGCTCATTCAACCCTTGGTGCCACGGCCTAATCCCTTCCCGAGGGTGAATTACACACGGCATTGGCAGCCACACCCGCAGAGCTGACAGCACAAGGAAATGCTGTGCAGTCCCTCACGGCAATCTCTGTGCTGCTGCACTTTACTGACCCTGCCCCTCCGGGAAGCTCATTTAAGGTCAGCTTGGAGATCTCTACCCTGTACTGGAACCAAAACACGTGCGTAGTTACAGGAAAGAAAAGGTACAGAGGACAAGATTTTTGGAGTGCAGGTGCTTGTGAAGGATGTTCAAAATTCCTTACAGCCTGTGGAGAAATCAAAGCCCCTCCAAGAATTTCTACATAGCAAAATGCTGCAAAAATTACTGTGGATTACAAACCTGATTATTTTTTCCCGGCATCCTGCAGTCTAAAAATGTTTTTCATAAATACTTTAAAAGTAATAAAAAGATATGTGTAGGGAAGAACATCCACCAATTTATTTGGTTCTGTGCTCTGTAAAAAGCCTCAATAGAAAAGTATCATCTTTTTCCAGTAGCTTGGACAGGTTAAATACTAGATTACATTGGCTCTTACTGGTCTGTGCAGAAAACAAGTGTTGCCAAGCACAAACTTTGACAGTCCTAAATTAGTAGGCAATGTTATTTTGATTAAGCCCTGCAGATAATGCAGATGTCACAAATACTTTCACTGACACATGTGCCACTTACGTTCCACTCAAATCCTCCGATGGCAATTCCTCCAGCTGCTGCTGTTCCTGCTATTCCCACAAAGTGTCCACTGCCAATGTTGCTGGCAAACAGAGAAGCACCAATCTGCAAAAAGAGAAAACAAAAATTGGCTCTTATGTTCACGGGAATTTTTTAAAAATCTCCTCATTTGGCACATTGAACTCATGCCTGTCTGTGGTGGTGGTGATGATGAGAATGACTGACAATCAACTTTCTTGATAATTTTCAGGACTCACACTTACTGCTCCCACTGAAACCAGAGCCTCCAACCATCACATCTACAATAGTGAGGAGAATAGGATGTTGAATAAAATATCTTCCAGTTGAGTAAAAAATATATTACACCAATACTTGCCAAAGCTTGCCAAATTGACACCGGGATGATATCAAAACAATCAGGGAAGAAGACTCTGATCATCCTTGTTACAGGAGGAAACGACAAGGGCATCCCCACTTGTGAAAGCTGCACTCCCTGATCCATATTGCACAGCCTGTGCATCTGAAAGTGTCATTGGTGAGAGCTGGACTTGGCTCACTTTTAGCCAAAACGTATTGATTACTGAATTAAATTCTGAAAACTGCATAGCAGAAATGTCTGCTGAGAAAACACCTCTGGAAGCTACAAGCAATGGCAAATCAAGGAGTTCTAGTTAAGAAGGGCTGGATCTTTCAATGCTGATCATATAATCAGAACAGTAGGGAGAACATGGGAATTCATGACCAGGGAGAGATTAAAAAATGAAAGGTTCCTGTTGATTTACAGACAGGCAGGAGCCATTAACAAAGATTTAATCCTTAATCAAGTATCTTAGACAATAGAAGAGATGAAAAGGAATGAGCTTCATTTCCTTCCAATGACCACATTAAAGGCAGCAGAAATACCCAGTGATAATTTACTGGTCAGGTGCTGAAGGAGGCAGGGTGAGAAGTCGAGCATGAAAAAGAGGTTGGATTGGATTGAGTATTGTGGGCAGAGAACAAGGAAGCTGGAGAAGTTCCGAGATGAAAAAAAGGAAGTGAACATTTTTTTTATTCTTTTCTGTTTTTTTCTTATATCTTCTGAAAGCTAAAAAAAACCCAAAGAACCAACCAACCAACCAAAAAAACCGCAAAAACCCCAAAACAGGATTAGAAAGAAAACCACATAGAAAGCAGGCAAGGGAACTTCTGCTGACCTCTTCTAATGCTCTCACTTGAATGATGGCATATCCTGAGTTCTTAGGGATCCACAAGGATCATTGAGTCTAACTGATTGGGATGGCAGCAAATATTCAATCAATGTTTCTGGGAGCACAGGGATGATCACTTGAGTTTTGGGAGGATGAAGGATTTCATAGAAATCTCCCTCTGCAGAGCAGATTTATTCTATAGAGCTATGCCATAACCAGAAATAGCAACCACATTCTTCAACCCACAATCCTGATATCTGATAACAAATAGATTATCCTACCCCATTTTTTATTTGCAACACACAAAATTCAGAAGGTTCCACTCTTTCTTTTCCAGGTTTACGTTTTTTTCTCCTTCCTCAGTTTGATCTCCTGATTTCTTCTAATCTCTTTGAAGACAAATTGTTCTTTTGCTGTGACAGGAAATTTATGTTTCTAAGTTCACTCCTTTCTGGATTTGGGGTTTTTTCTAAAAGTCAGTTGTGCCCTACAGAACTGTAACCAGTTTGTCATATGACATTTCTACACAACTGATAAGTTTTGCAACTAACACTGGCAAACAAAAGGCCTCTCTTTCTTCTAAGCTCTTCATGACTGCAACAGGTCTCCAGAAATGATAGTGAAGAAAAAAGTACCATTTATACCAAGCATTATCACTGTTGCCCAATGCTTTCCTTGTAGATAAATAATTAAACTTAAATCTAGGTTACTAGAAATACAATCACCAGAAAATATTAACCACATTAATCTCTGATTTTATTTAATGTGTTCCTTCTCCTATTTCAAAAGCTTAAAGGCAGATCCAAGTAACAGAAGCAGCAAAAGAGGAACTTTGAGAAGAGACAGGCACAAGCTTTGGCTCGGTGCCTGAATCCCCAGGACATACTGCAGGCAATGCTACTGATGCTCTGTTCTCAAATTTATGTAAAATGCCATTATATTGAAAGAAAAATACAAAACCAAACCAAACCAATGCAAAACTACCAACATATTCAGGACCATCACAAGAACAAAACAATGTGAATGCAGATCCCACACTCATAGCCTAAATTTTTTTCTCTGAATTAGGGAACATCCAGTGCAGCAGGACTTTAAGATGAACATATACTAATAATGGATGCCATTTTAAAAATGGGTTTCAGTTATGTCATATACCTGGGAAGGGAGAACATGGCTTCATAGCCAGGAAAATGC